>NC_081415.1:626265739-626606572 GCF_030272615.1 Cryptomeria japonica | reverse complement strand
TCGGAAAAGGACTGTGAATTGAATGCTTGTATACTTGATGAACATGTTGATCTAACAGATGGTTTTATGACAGAAAATTTTAGTGAACATGCTGAAAACTCATCTGATGAAGTAAATGGCAGTGATGTTCATGTTCATTCTTTGGCTGATGATGAATGTTCAATTGGTGAAGAAGATCAGTCGTGGCAAAATAAGTATGACTATCTTGATTTTCATAATGATAGTAATAGGATGAAATCCGATGGATGTGAAACATGGAAAACTGATGATTGTTCCAGCCACGTTTCAATTTCTTCTTTGTTCGATGAAGATGATTGTGATGATCGAATGGATGGTGTCTTTAGCATTTTTGCTAATGTTCTATTCAATGTTGATATAGATACGGACCAGCTACTTCAGTGTCATAATGTTCATAAGGGGATTCTTCATTTTGTCTCTAACCCTTTGTATGAAGAAATAACTGATCAGTCAGATATTGTAAATGATGAACCAGACCATAATACTGATGGAATTCCAAACAGCAATAGCATGGGTTGTAAAAAATTATTTCATGATGAAGGTAAGAGGCATGGATTATGTGATGACCATTTAAAACCACAAATGAAAGTGTTTTAGGTGGATGTAAGCCTGAAAGAGAAAGAGTTAGCTGAGGATTTGCTTCAGGCGGAGGTATGCATTCTTTTCCATGAATGGGATGTTGAAAATGTAGAGGTTTTCAGTTTGATAAGCAAGGATAGTATGAGGTGTGATCAGCATAGTGAAGTATCACATCCGGATGGTAATGTTCATGTTCCTTGTTTGCATCAGTTGGTTAGTAGTGTCCCTCATTCTATTGATTTAAATGATAATAAGGTATGTGCTGATAGGAACTGCAATGTTGAAAATGAGTGTTTTATTTTTCAAGTTCGGCATGATGATGTCCTTGCAAATGATAGAGTTGAGTGGGACAATGAAAGGTATGTCAGCTTGTGGGAATGCCTCTATGGTGATTTGTCTCATGATTTTACTTGTGTTGAAATAGTGTGTGATCACAAAGTTCAAAATCAGACCAAAGGTATGCACACTAGCTGTTTCAGTAATGAGACAAAAGAGGTTGATTATAATGATCATGCTCAGTTGTTACTAGAAGGTGCCTTTGTTTTGATCAATATGTCATGTGATGAGAATCAGATTTTTGACAGAAGTAAATGTTTGTAAGTGGAGCAGTTGTGATCAGTTGTGAGTTTGTTTGTATATTTTGTATAGTCGCTTTGCTTCAGTTGTGTGGTTTTCAATAAGGTGCCCTCCTGTTTGGGTAGAATAAGGAAGCCCTGTTTTGAGAAGAGAAGAATTGAGAGAAGAATGACCCGTCTTTTGGGTGGTCTGCTTAACCAAAGATATCTGGATTCTTGTGTTGATCTTGCAATCAACCATCCCCAGTCAGAGCCACTATTGGGAGTATTTAAAACTGAGTCAAGTTTATAGGCCCATTTCAAAATTTTGCCCTGCATTTCCAAATGATTAAAATAAGTCAGTTTGAATGGCCTAGTTAGCAAGGGGGTAAAATGGAGCCGGTTGATTTTCAGAGGGTAAGGCTCGAGATTCATGTCCTACACCTTTAATTTGGCCTATTCAGTGATGTGCAACTTTCAGAATTCAATTTGGAGAAGTTTACGAGGTACCCAGTTTGAGGGGTGAGCTGAAAGTGCATTTTAGGCACAAATGCAGTTTTTATTGAGTAGCCTACTTTGAGCGATTACATCTTTTGCCCTGTTGATCATCATGGAGAATTTCAAAATGGATTCAATTTTATGCATTAATGTGAGTCAGCCTGAAAAATTTTAGGTCTTGACGAATCCATTTGCTCAGTTTTTGAAGCCAAATCCGTTTGCAGTTTGTGTGTTTTGACTAGTCCCTGTTTCGACAGCTAGTCGGAGCCCTGTTTCGCATGAGTGTAAAAGTTGCCTCAGTAAGCGTCATGTCAGAATGCTTGTTCCGAGCTAATTTTGGTATAAATGATGAGCTACGTTTCAAATTTCAAGCCTCTATCAATCCATTTGATCATTTTTCAAAAGAGCTCATTTTACAATCAAATTCAGTTATCCGCACTCCAGTGTTATATCAGTTAATGTAGCCGTCTTGGTGAGTGCACCATTTGTATCCTGTCAGTCTGGTGATCGAACTAAGAATTCAAAGATTTAAATTTGTACTTTAAGGTACCTATATTTCAAATTTGAGGGCCTACGAAGGTCGTTTGATTTTTTTAAGAAAGGCGTCATGTGTTGCCAGGACATTGACTTCATCAGGTCCACAGTGTTGACAAAGCCAGTTGGGCATTTTCAAAAATTAATATCTCTTCGCTCGGGACTCATCTTGAGAAACCGTTTGGTAGAAGTCATCCTTGTATATCAGAGTACACGCCTGTCAGATGGCGAGCTCCAAAAAGGTGTTTTGAAAGGTTTGAAAATTACGTCTTCGCGATTAAATACGAAAATTGTGGCGTAATTGCCTGAAGGTTGTAAAATGTGGATTAATGATCCGAAAATGATGCCGATCAGTTCCAGAGGTATGTTTAAGGTCCGTGAAGCATTTCAAAGGCCAGTTGCTTGAAATCAAAAAAAAATTTAGTCGGACCCACTTTGGGGCCCAACCTGGCTCATGCTCGTGCATTATTTTATTGGCGACTTGGCTTTATGAGCATTTCTAGAGTAATGTTGATATCCATTGTTGGAGTCAAATACTTATATATTTCCCACCAGAGGATGATGCAAAAATGGGAATGCCTCTCTTGATCTATACAACCAACGTATTTTGCATGCTAGATGTAAGCAATGGAGGGGTGTGGGAATTGGTTGATAAAGATAAGATAGAAGCAGCCATTGACCTTCGCGATGATGTTATTACAAAACTTGAAATCCTGGATAATGCTCGCATTGATCTCACCCTCTCTGCTGCATGTAATGATTTTGGACGATTACATACCAAAGGCTGCCATAAACAAAAAGTATGAAAATGCAAATTGGCTGGTGTATAGCCATCTATCTAAGCTCATGTGGTTTGTGAATTGGCAATGTAAAATTGTTAAGAAAAGAAGCATAGAAATAGAAAACCATTGTTGGCCTCCTCTCACATGATGGCTGGTGAAGAGGCTATAGAAACCATCAAGCTACAGCAAGTGCACTTGGCAAGTGAACTTGGCAAATTTTCCCTCTACTGTGGAGTTTAGAAAGGTGTTGATGTTTCCAGCCAATGCAATTTTGGCATTCCTTCCCTCCACGTGGCTGGAAAAGTATAAGACTTTCTGCTGTAGCGTGGTAACTTCATTATTTAAAGCAAAAGCATGGCATGTAAGTGTGCATTGAAGTTTTTTTAAAGAAATTCAAATAGAAAATGAAGGCCGATCCTCCCTTCACGTGGCATCTAAAAGCAACAGACATTTTCAAATAAAAGAAATTGCAACAGCAGGTGTAAAGCAATGTCCAAAGCCCCCACGTTGTTTTCCCTTGCGTGGTAAACAGCAAGCAACATAGCCAGTTTCAATGGCAAATGCAAAATGGTGGAAAATTGTTGTATACGCTGCGTGGTGTTTGGAGTGCTTCAACGGTGACTTCTTCCTCACGTGCCTCCCCCTTCTCTTTCTCTGCAGGCCAAGCGATATGCCTTTGCTGGGGAGTGTGGAGTGTTTTAAAATAATTTTTGAGCCAATGTTGTTGGCATATTAGCCCCTACATGGTGTTGGGAAGGCTTTGATTAGCTTTCAAGCTTTCTCCTTTGCAGTTAGAAGATAGCATAGCTTGGTGGAAGAGAGACTTTTCAAAGTCTCCAGCAAGCAAAACCTCAGCAAATGCTATGGCATCCATCCTCCTTTCTCACGTGGCCTCCTTCTGGCAGCAGCAATAAAAACCTCAAGCAAGTGCAAGAACATGTGTAATTCCAACGTTCCCAGCCATGGAAAAATGTGAAGGCATTTATAAATATTTTCAAATAAATGCAAGTGGAGGGGGTAAGACCAGTTCAATGCCCCTTTCGAGAAGCCCTCCCCGCCATGAGTTTCAATATGGATGGAGGAGGTGTTAGCTTTCACCAAAAAACGCCATTAAAGTCTCAGAGAAGCTTCAAAAACGCAGCTACAGGCAAAACGTTTTATCCCACATTGGTTGGGAAGTGTAACTTTTTGGTATTTAAGTATAAGGCTCCACCATACTATAATGTCTAAGCCATAAAGGCTTTTTACACAAGGTGCCTATGGGCGCCCAAGGTGGGCCCACGCGTGAGCATGCATCCCGAGGTGAAGGAGGAGGTGACTGAGCGGAAACCAAGTGGACCCCATGTAGACACGCTTCTCGAGGCAGATAGGTGAAATTTTGCAAAGGAAGGCCAGCTTAATGAGTGAGCAAGTTCAAGAGAGATCAACGGTTCGCGCTATTTCGTGAAAGGAAGATGCACGCAAGTTACACCCCACGAAGTTGCGAAAGCCAGGTGGCAATCCAGTGGCGATAACGTGGCACACAGTTGGCACACAGGTGGCCGTCCAGTGGCGATGACGTGGCGCTAAGGTGGTGTACATGTGGCGGCCAAGTGGCAGTGACAAAGCAGATGATGTGGCGGTGATGAGGTGGCATCCTAGGTGGCATCCGGTCAACCCCATTGACCAATCAGAGGCTGCCATGTGGCAAAGCGTCATAGCACATCAGAGGCAAAAATATAAAATTAAAATTGTTTATTATATAGTTTAGACTATATTAATAAATGAAAAATTTAAATGATGGTGCACATTGGGGAATTAATTCGCCCAGTACTCAATTTTTGGCCAAGGTATAAAGTGTTATATATTTTCGGAAAGCTCTCGGAGTGAGGAATCTAATTATGATGTTAATTTTGACAAATGTTTGATATTTTGGAAGTAGTTTCCACGGGAACAAAATTCAGTTAGAGAGGAGACACTTGGCAATTCAGTTGCAGATTTTATTTGGTTCCCTCTCCTTTTTATTCCCAATTCTTCTCAGTTGTAGGGGTTCCAGTTTTTGAGAGATTTGCTCCAAGGGAGAAATCCAAAATGGAGGTTCCAGTGATGGCATCCTTTTATCAATGCAAATGACAGTGTGTTCGTCTATGTTTTCAGTGTTGTCTTTACTGTAGGTTTAGTTTCAGTTTGCAGGTTCACACATATGCAAGGCATGTGTGAGTTTCCATGAAATTCTCTCCAAAATGTACTCAGATCCATATAATTTCATATTATCAAGGATAATTTGAGTTGTCTATTTTAGATTCCTCTAAGAGTGTAATGTTGTCTTTTGGATATTCTTCAAGGAAGGATTTAAATCCTAAAACCCAGCATTAATGATTTTGAATGCATATTGGATATCGACATATAAGTATGGTTTTGTGACAGAGCAGAGGATTGTATTAATGTAAGGCATTGATACATGAAAATTTAATGTTGAAAAGAACTTGCATCTAAGATTTCTCTTCCAGTTTTATGCATGACTCTGTGGCCTGGATAAGGCACTGGTCTCTTGTAATATTTAAAGGTTGTCAAAACACCATTTAAAAATCCAAAATCAAAATATCTTTTTATATTTTATGTTATGTGGAAGTGTCCCTCCATCTCATGATTCAAAATGTTGAGTTGCAAGTGTGGATCTAGCCCATCAGCAGTTATCTCTTAGTTTTTGAACCTTTTGAGATTCACCTGCTTTTGATTGATGCAGTCTTGTGTGTAATAAGTCTGATTAAATGCATCAAAGGTATACCTGCCTAGGTTTTGCAGAGCCTAAAGAGTAGAAGGATTCATATCCTTGTCATGTTTTCCAAGCCCTGAGGTGTTTCATTGATTGAGATTGGCTATCTCATAGATAGATTTGTAGGTATACTTGGGTTATCACTTTTGGCGAACAACAAAATGACTCATGATCGGCTGAGTCTGGCTCATAATCATCATCCCTCTCATCATCTCCATCCTTTTCATCCCCCTTATCCTCATCCTCACCCTCGTCCTCCTCATCCTCATCATCTCCCACATCTCCAGCAAGTGGGAAGTCCTCCTGTCTCCTCGGTACCGGAATATCGGGATCTTTCAATGGCACTGGCCGTCGTCGTGCAAACCATCGCTCATACTCCTCTATCATCCCAGCATCCACCACATCAGATCTCCAATCCCACTGTCTCCACTGTAGCTATGTGAATTCAGCATATGCTATGTGTGGCTAGATCATCCTCCCCCACTGACTCGTCTCTCTGTGAGATCGGCCAAAGTGTGCAGTCCCTCTATGTACATCCTACCTCTCTCCAAACTGTCGTCTGACTCTCTCTGGCAGGTACATCTCAATCACTCTCTAGTGATTCACTGGTCGCCCAATCAGGTACCTCTCCCGTCTGCAATACGATAGCTCATCACTATCATCTGACCATCCAGGGCAATCAAGATATGGCCTCCATGTGAACTCTCTCAATCTGTCTAGCTCATGTTGCCAATACAATATGTATCCAAAAGGACCATGTCTCAGTGCTCCCCCATAATAGTACACATATGGTTGGTGTGGTACTACCTATCTCTCTGCAATCGGTCGACATATGGCTATGTGCTCAAATGTCCATACATGTAATAGTGTGACTCCACAGCTCAAGGTCTGCACCCCCTGATATGCTATCTGATGCAACTGAAAATATAGCATAGCAAGTACACATGGTCCCCATGCATACACCATACCCTCTATCACCATCCGCTCTAGCACTCTTCCCCATCCAATAGGGAATCCATGTCCTCATCTGTCTCTTGCTAATAGACATGCTATCACCACTGCTATCACCACATATCGTCGATCATACTCTGATGCCATGGTCTCCCAGCCAATCTCCCTCTCTACGATGTCCAGATCATCTGCATTGCACTCAAATAATCTGCACAAAGTGTCTCTCCCTATCACTGGGTCTTACTCTATCATCTCTCCATGAATCGGAATGCGGAGGATATGCCATACATCCTCTAGTATCACAGTCGCCTCTCCAGACGCCAAATGGAATGAGGAGGTCTCCAAATGCCATCGCTCTAACAATGCGGTAAGCAGTCCTGTGTTTGCCCTAATCTCAGGCATGAATGTGATATAGTATATCCCAAGTCCTGCTAATGTATCTCTATCCATGCTTCTGAGTCTATGTCGTAACATGAAGCAATCTAGTCGGTTCTCCCGTGGAATCAGTGGATACTGTCGACTCTGCATCATAATTGGGGCACATTTTGTCAATTTTAGGGTTTGCTCCTACGGGCTGCATTTCCTTGTTTCATGTCCAAATCAAGGTGTTTCTAATCTATTTTGACCTATCCTACCCTTATCCCCCCTTTTCTGATCATTTTCATGTTGTTTTTTACCAAAATTGAGTTCCCAGGGCACAACTGCGCCTATGTTGCATTGAACTACGTCTGTGTACCCTAAACAAGCGCAAAAGTCAGTTTCTGCATTCCCTGTGGGCCCCGCAAGCGCTCAAAATTCATCAAATTGACAATATGGGTTTTTGAGATACATACCGCTGCTCCTGCGTTGTTCGGTCATTTGTAGGTGTGTACATGTTCTCCGAGGTGATCTACCATTGGAAT
Source organism: Cryptomeria japonica (assembly GCF_030272615.1). Classification (NCBI taxonomy): domain Eukaryota; kingdom Viridiplantae; phylum Streptophyta; class Pinopsida; order Cupressales; family Cupressaceae; genus Cryptomeria; species Cryptomeria japonica. The sequence continues at coordinate 626,598,999 of NC_081415.1, read as the reverse complement.
TTTTGCTATCTCTCTGCACGTGTCTATTTCCAAAGCAACAATTCCTCTTCTTTGGGCTAGTGCAAATGAGAAATTTTCACTCTCTTGGTCTCATTTATAGATCTTTGTCAGTGCATAGCTGGATGTGCACTCTCTCCATCTCATGTCAGTTGCGGTCTTTTGCACCATCAATTGCTTTTCATTTCTATATCCGATCTCTAATTTTCAGTCTGTTTGCTCCTATCATGTTCTATCATTCTTATCGATCAATTGGCCTCTTTTTTGGATGTTTCTGGCCAATTCCTCGAGGGGGCATGCATATGTCATTGTCAGTGTCTGGGGCATTTTCATTATTATTCTTTGAAACAACGCTTAATATCACATTGTCTCAAAGAGGGGCAAAATGTAGACGTCTAAAAATGGTCAACGCTTGCAGAATCGTACTTTAACATTTGTGCATTGCCTTATTTTAGGGTTTTTGCGTCGCATTAACATTTCTCCTATTTCACGCACTTGGTCTTTATAATTTGCGAGCATCAAGTCCTTCTTCTGTATTCTTCATTTGTCTTGCTTTTGAATTTGGTCTTGTCGATAACAATCTTCAGTCATGATTTTGATCGATCTTATCCTATCGCATCAATGTACGTGCTCATTTGTCATCATTTTGGACATCGTCAATCCTAATTAGGGTTTTGTCCTCTTATCAATCTTGTCATTTTGTGATCGATTTGTCATTAATCGTTGTCCTCTCATCAATCGTTGGCTCAGTTAACTCAAATGAAGAAAGAACCTCAGGAAGTTATGCATGAATTTGTAGCAAAGTTCAACAGATTGCACAATCGCATTCCAGTTGCTTCATGACCAACTATTGGAAACATGAAATGTTTCTTCATCAATGCTCAATTGCCAGAGGTGAGCTTTCTTTTGCGAATAAATAATCCTACAGATTTGGACATTGCACAACAGTTGGCTATATTGGTCGAAGATGATCTTATCCTCGCCGGTAAGATAAGGAACAAGGTTAGGAATAATCAAATTGCTGATTTACCTATTCCTTCAATGAATTATGTTGATTCTATGATACAAATTTTAGCAAATGAGTTGTTGGCACTTAAGAAGAAAATTTCCTCACAAGGAAATACTTCTTATCGTGATGTTCCAAGAAGGACTTATCCAAGCAAAGAATAAATTGCCTTCTTCTCTAGAGAGGCTTGCGTTGGAAGCACCACCCCGAAATTCAGCTACAGGATATTATGAAGCTGAATAGAATGATATTCCCTCTTTTGGTGAAGATGATGCCAATTTACATCAAGAAGATGATGTAGAGTTGGCTGGTGACTCTAATATTAGGTTTATGAAATATCAAGAAGATGATATGCCAAACACATGTGATGGGGATGTCTTTGCAGTATTCACTCATTCGCAAGCACAGGCAGCTCAACCACCTGTCATTGTGAAGAGTGATGATCCTATTCAAATCAAGGATTCTCAATGTTTTTCAATTTCTATTGCTAAGCGTGGGACTCCTATACCAAATCCTGTAAAAGACAATGCTATTTCAATGGACGCCACGAAGGATAAAAGTGTATGTGATTCTTCGACTGCTGTCAATTTTTCTGCACCTATCAATTCTTCTACACCTGCATCAAAGACTAGTGTACCTAATATTTTAAGTTCTCAAAATGAGAACCCAAATCAATCTTTGATGAATTCCTTTCAGTCATTTGATATTTTAGACCATGCTAACAAAACCAAAATACAAATGTCTGAGGTTGAATTTTTAAGATCTAATCTAGATCAATTTGACCTTTTGGTCAAGTTTGTTAAAGAAAAAGATACTACCCCTAGTAATCTTCCTAATTCTAACTTACTTCAAAATAATTTAGTAACTTCCCCTTCTCCTATAGAGAAGATAGAACCATTCTATATCTCTTTGTTGATAAATGGTTATAAGCTTAGTAACTGTGTAATCAATTCTAGGGCATCTGATAATGTTATGTCATCAAAAGTTTCCAATGCCCTTGGCTTAACTTTGACCAAAACATTTGGAAGATGTTTCTCCATGGATAATAATCAAGTCTCCTTGATAGGTCAGATCAAGGATGCGCAGTTTGCTTTTGCTTCATTCCCAGAAAAGAAAATTAAGATGACAGTATTGGTAGCCGATGTGTCGGCTTCCTATGGTCTATTGTTGGGAAGAAATTTCTGTAGAGATGTTGGGGGTGAGTTAAACATGGATATGACTGAGGCTCATATTCTTGTTAAAGGAGTTATCCAAAAGTTGCTTCCAGAAAAAGAATTGAAATACATTGTTGTCAAGTCTGATGATCAATGTGCATAGATTCTTTTTGAATCGTCAGGTATGGGTAATTATTTCATGCATGCTGATGATGGTTTAGAGGTGGCTCCTAAGAGTGAAGATGCCATTCCACTCAATGATGTTCCAGTTGATTGTGAAAGTAGTGTTACAGAAGCAGAAATACCTTCAACTTCACAACAAGAAATTCTTGATTTTAATACCATCAACATTGGTAGTCCAGATGATGTTTGGACACTAGAATTTGATGGCAGTTGTTCTTCTATTGGATTAGGAGCTGGTGTTGTGTTAGTTTCTCCTAATGGAATTTGTTTCCCTTTCTCCTTCAAATTGCAGTTTGGTAACACAAATAACACTACCGAGTATGAATCTCTTCTTTTGGGGATGAATGTTGCCCAAAGGAAGGGGATTAAAAATTTACATTCTCAAGGAGATGCCAAATTGATAGTTTGTCAAGTCAGGAATATATATCAGACAAGGAGCGAAAGGCTACGGCACTATCGCAACCTTGTATGGGATCTAATAGAGGTGTTTGATGCTTTTGATATATCTGTAGTTTCTCGTGAATTTAATGACAAGGAAAACTCATTAGCAGTATTAGCAACCTATTTGGTTCCTCACAAAGATTTTTCGGAATCAACATACATAGTTGAATTGGTCTTTCGACCAAGTATTCCTGACAACTCTGATCATTGGCAAGTGTTTGATGACGATCATCATGTAATTAATATTTTGTAGATGGTTGACAATTTTGATGATCTGTACTTTGAAGGTAGTCACTGCCCTTCAAAGGATGCAATTGAAAGTATTGATGCAGAAATGGGAGAAAAATTTCTGCAATTAAAAGGGAACAAGATCCCCAAAGGTCTAGTTTCTCTAGAAAATCTTTTTGACAAACATGATCGTTATGTTAAAAAGCAACAAAGATTAGCTGCAAGATCAATGGAATATGAACAAGTAAACATCGGGACTGAGGACAATCCAAAAATGATCAACATTGGAAAGTGTTGTTCACAAGAAGAAAGGCAGAAATTTGTTTCATTATTGCAACAATATGTTGACGTCTTGGCCTACTCCTATGAAGATCTAAAGTCTTTTCATCCTTAAGAGCTCCGCCATGACATTCCATTAAAATCAGGTACTACGCCTTTCCATCAGAAGCAAAGGCAATACAACCCAAAGATCTCTGATACTATCTTTTCTGAAGTTCAAAAGATGTTGAAAACAAGGATAATCTTTCCCATTCATCATTCTTCTTGGATAGCCAATACTGTACCTGTACGTAAGAAGAATGGTGAGATCTGGATATGTGTTGATTTCGAGAATCTGAATCAGGCATCCTTAAAAGATAATTACTCTTTACCTATCATGGATCATGTCCTGCAAGCTGTTACTGGATCAGAGATGATGGCCATATTGGACAGGTTTTTGGGCTACAATCAAGTGGAGGTCCTTGAAAAAGATCAACATAAAACTACATTTACCACACCTTGGGGCACTTTTGCATATCAAAAAATTCCTTTTCGATTGATAAATGCAGGAGCAACTTTCCAACGCGCAATTGCCTTGGTCTTCCAAAGTTTCCTTGGTAAGTTCATTCTAGTTTATTTGGATGGTTTGACTAATTATTGTAAGAAACATCAAAATCATTTCTATCACTTGCAACTAGTTTTGAGTAAGTGTCATCAGCATGGAATTTCCCTCAATCCAAAGAAATTTGTTTTTAGGGTTACCGAGGGTAAGTTACTTGGGCATATTGTTTCAAAAGAAGGTATAAAAATTGATGATGAAAGAGTGAAAGCTATTCGTGATCTTTCCATGCCAACAAGTAAAACTATTGTTCATTCTTTCTTTGGCAAAGTAAACTTCTTGCGAAGATTTATTCCAGACTTTGCTGAACAATCTCGTCATATAGTTAACATGATGAAAGGCAATTCTATTTCAAGTGGACTCCCAAAGGAAAGAAAGCTTTCCATCAAATCAAGGAGGCCATGGCAAACGCCCCAGTCTTGGTATGCCTTGATTAAACAAAAGAGTTTATCATGTATAGCTATGCATCAGTTCATACCTACCCGGCCATTCTAATGCAGAAAAATCATGAAGGCATAGAATCACCTATTGCATTCATGAGTTATCCACTAAAGGCTCATGAGTTGAAATACTTAGAAATGGAGAAGCATTCTTTTGTAATGGTGAAAGTGGTGAAACATTTCAAGTTTTATATTCAAAATTCACATGTCATCGCTCTGTTTCCTGATGTTGTTGTCAAGTCAATTCTGACACAACAAGAGTTTGGAACTAAAAGGGGCAACTGGGTTCCCAAGATTCAAGAATATAATATGGAAATTAAGCCCACTAAGTTGGTTCATGGAAAAGGTTTATGTCAGTTGATAGATGACAACAAATCAATTGATGAAGTGGTGCTGGAAAATGAAGGTATGAATCAAGCTCTTCCCAAGGTTCTATTTGTCAGCACCATTGATGAGTGGTATTCTGACTTGGCATATCTCTTAACATATGGAGATTGTCCTGCACACCTGTCATGTAATGAAAGGTGAACCCTGAAGCTTAAAGCGGTAAATTTTGTCCTATGGGACAATGGTTTGTATAAGAAAAGCCTAGATGGCAATTTCTTGCATTGCATAGACAAACAACAACAAGTAAGATTACTTCAAGCTTTTCATGATCTTGCTTGTGGTGGACATTTTTCTTCCCCTGTTATTGTAGACAAAATCTTGCATGCTAGATACTATTGGCTGACATTATTTAAGGAGACATACAGTTGGGTACACAAATGAGAGCAATGTCAGTAATTCGTGGGTAAGCCTAAACTAGCTGCACTTCCTCTTAAACCAATTGTAATTGAAGAGCCCTTTCAACAGTGGGGATTGGATTTCATTGGACTTGTCAATCCAACATCTAGTGCAGGTCACATATACATTCTCACAGTGATAGATTACTTCACCAAGTGGGTGGAGGCAATCCCAACCAAGCAATCTACCTCGGTGGTGGTTTGTCAATTTTTGAAGGAAAACATCGTTTCAAGTTTTGGTGTTCCTCATAAGATAGTAGCTAATAATGCTTCATGTTTTTCATCTTATGAGATCATTGCCTTTTGCTTTGATCATGGTATTACTCTTTCACACTCATCTGACTATTATCTGCAAGGAAATGGTCAGGTCGAGTCAAGCAACAAGAATCTAGTTACTATTATGAGGAAGCTTGTTGATGAGAGACAATGAAATTGGCATAAAGCTCTTTATGATGTGCTATGGGAGGATCATATAACTCCAAAAAGGGAAATTGGTATGTCACCTTTTCAACTTCTGTATGGGTTGAATTTGAGATTCCAATCCATGTGGAACTTCCAGCATTAAAGCTCGCCAAGGCCATTGAAGATGAAACCTATCAAAATTCACTCGATAAGTGGATTATGTTTCTTTCTCAGCTAGAAGAAACAAGAGCAAAAGTGGTAGATAGGATTGCCGCAAACCAAAGCCAAGTGAAGGTGTTGTTTGATAAGAAAAAAACTTCCCGTGAGTTCTCAGATGGTGATCAAGTCTTGTTATGGGACAAGAGGAGGGAACCGAAGGGTTTGCATGGAAAGTTTGACTCCTTATGGAAAGGTCCCTTCACTATTCATGAAATATGTGGCAAGCATAGCTATTTAATTGAATATGTGGATGCTACCCCGTTCTCACTACCTCATAGTGGAGAACATTTGAAGCTCTTTACTCAATAAAGAGCAATGTAAAAGGATTTGTACTTATTGTAATTCTATAGTCTTTTTTTTTAAGTCTTTTCGTCACTCGACTCAATAGCCCAATGGATACAGATACTCGAAGTTCTACATTCTACAAGCTTCAAGTGGTGTAGCTTGTTCCCTAGTCAGAGCCAGTTGTTGTCCTTAAATTTAGCATCGCCAAAATCATGAGGCAACCCTACAAAACTGGTCCGTTTTGTACCTTATGACCTCTAGGAGAGCTTGATCAACTTCATCGGTTAGCTCATTTAGCTTTTCGTTTTTCATTTTTATTGTTTTCTAGTTTTTAAAAATTTGCAGTTTTACCTGCAGGTCAGACTATGATTCCTTTTTCAAAGGTCATTGCACATGGGACTTTAAAGTCCGATGTGCAAAGGGATTTTTATCCTGTAGGTTGGATTTTAAAGTTCGGCCTACAGGTAATGCTTCCCCTACAGATCAGACTTTAAAGTCCGACCTGCAGGTCTTCTGGTTAGAAGTTGCATGTCTGACTTTAAAGTCTGACTTGCAAGAATTTATTCCTGCATGTCGGACTTTAAAGTCCAATATGTACTGCATGTTTGGTAATTAATGCAGCATTAATTACTAATTTGGAGGGTTATTTATTAATTTTGAGTATTTCATTTCTTCATTTTGATTTGATTTTTCTCCTCTGCATGTGCCTCCTCTTCTCTCCTCCATTCTCGCTCATCGACCTTGAGGATTTATCAAGTCTTCATCAGATTTTTCTCTCGCCATGGCGGACCGAGGTAGTTTTTTTGTTTCTTTTCGAGTTTTCATATTTTTGTTTGTTCTCCCCTTCGTTTCTGCCTTTTTGGTTTTGCTCGGTCATTATCTTTGGAGGGTTATCGGACTTTAAAATCCAGTTTCCTTTTAAAGAAATTCCTTCCCCTAGCCTACACACCAGGTTTTAAAATCTGGTATGTAGGCCAATCAATATTGACCCTCACATATTGGATTTTAAAGTCCGATATGCAAGAGGGTAACCCTCACACATCGGACTTTAAAATCCGATATGCGAGGGGAAAGAGTTTTTGATTGACATGTCGGGTTTCAAAACCTGACATGTCGATCAGTTTCTTTTCCCCCAACTAGCACATCGGTATTTAAAGCCTTATGTGTTGATCTTTTGTAAATTTTTTCCACCTGCACATCGGACTTTAAAGTCCGATGTGCTAATTTTTTTTTCCCAGCTTGCACATTGGACTTTAAAGTCCGATGTGCTAATGACTTTCCCCTATTTGTACATCGGACTATAATGTTCGAAATGCAAGTAAAGATGTTTTATCCTCGCACATCAAACTTTCAAGTCCGATAGGCAAATTTTGACTCCTAAGGTGCAGATCAGACTTTTTTCCCTGACCTGCTATTTTTGACAGTTTTACTCCCAAACCTATTCTGAGTCTGATTTTTCGATCCGATTGATAAAAGTTGATTTTATTGATGATGATAACTATCAAAGAAGCCAATCCTCAGTGTTGAATATAGTCATTTGCAAATGTCAATGCCCTCTCATGACAAATCAAAGCCTTCCTCAAGCCAGTTGGAATCTTCTTCGGGTAAAACATCAACAAAAAAGATGAAGTACAAGTATGATAAATACTTGAATTTGTACACGGAAATTTCACTGGACTCAAACATCAAGGAGATCAAAGATACAAAAATTGGACATGTTAGTATGCAGGATTTTATTGACCTAGTTGAGAAAGCTCCTACTCGCCTAACAAACCTGATCAAATCAGATTTGCATAAATATGCATCCTTCCCAGTTGCAGCTCATGATCCAAAATTTGTACTTGCAGTAGTGGATCACTTTGATCCAAATACAAGAGAAGTTAGGGATGTTGATCAAAAAATCATTATGACTCTGGATAGTGTTTTCTTCAACAATGTTTTCAAAGGTTCTCCAGTTGAAGAAGTAGCTGACATTTCTCAAGAAAGTGCTCAAGAGTACTATGAGAAAAACGAGACCAAATGCAAGAAAGTGATCAATACTGTGTATCTCTCTACTGCTAGACATTCCACTACCTCGCGATGGCCCAAGTTTTTTTATAGGAGTGACTTCAATGAGGAGTACAATGACATGGTCACCATGTTATCAAGAGTGAAGGGTTTAAAGGACTCTCACTACTTTCAAAGCTAGATGTGTTATTACATGAATATAATCAGGAAAGGCACTACTAGGATTGACTGAGGTGAGCAGATTAGTGATGCACTCTACGCATAATTGAAAGAAGTCAAAGTAACATTGAAATTTTATATGACTTCCTACCTAGTTTATGTAGTCGCTTCAATGAGACAATATCCAGGTTTGTCCACTAAAGGTGACAGGAGATTAGTTCATGTCTGGGAATACTATGATCAACTTACGATCAAGAATCAAGGTAGCCACGTTAGAAGAGTTAATGATGACTTCTTTGTTATGTGGAAGTGTATGTTCGATAAGAGCCTGCAGAATAAAAGATTATCATAGGCTGCATATAACAGGGTGTCTCATTTTGGATGCGTTTTCCTTCAGTTCCCAACATTCACTTACATCCAGATCGGATGTTTCTCAGGTGAACCCTTTATTCTACCGAGGTATCCTTCTGACAAGATCATTCTCATGGAGTTGTGTTGGCAAATAATCTATGTGCATGAAAAGAAATAACAAGCACATAAGAGTGGGTTGAAGTTCCCCGAATCATTTGGTAGGTACTCGGTCCTAACCAACCCCAAAGCCAAAAATATGGAGGAAGAAATGCAATTGAACAAAATGAGAAGATTCAAGGCACGAAACAATTTTTATTTTCATGGTATGAAGAACAAACTCAAGAGGAGTTACACTCATGTCTATAGATTTGAAGATGTATAGGTAGACTGTCAAAATGAAGAAGATATAAGAAGGATGGATTTTAGTCGTCTTACCCTGGAACAGATTGAAAATTTGCATTTAACAAAGATCCCAATGACCATGGAAGACACTGATGACATAATAGACCCTATCTATTATGAAAAGAAGATTGTCGACTCCCCATTCCCACTGGTGCAATGGTCAAAAAAGGAAAGTAAATCTATCACTCAAAGAATCTCTCCTATTTTGGCAAACAACATACCATGGTTGCTTAAAAAGAATCTTAGGATGAAATAGCTTCCTGCAAGTTCTAGAGATGATGATAATAGTGATGGCCTGGCTAGTAAGACAATTACAGCTAAAACAAGAACCAAGGCCAAAGAAGATTCACAAGCATTATCTTTAGCTCCTGTAACGCAATCCAAGGGGAAAGGGCCCAAAATCAAGTTCATAATTAAAGGGTCCAAGAAAGCTGAATCATCCTCAGCAGCTCAGGAGACAGTTATAAAGGAGCCAGAACAGCAGACTGCTGGAGATACTGGAAAAGAGAAAGAGGTGGAAGAAGGTGAAATTCCTCGACAAGAGGAAATGCAAGTTGAAGAAACATCACATCTTGGTGAAGTTAATGTTCCAGCCACTTCACAGGCACCAACTCATTCACAAATAATTCTTCATTCCATTGATTTTGATTCTGATCATGAGGAAGAGGAATTCGATGATTAGGACCTTGGTATGGGCATGACTCAATTAGAGACTGCTCAATAATTCTTCACACTATCCAACTTTTCCAGCCTTGATGATATTCCTTCAACCACTATTGAATCTTCAATATTCGAGTTTCTTGAAGCTATGGAGCAAGCATTCACAGAACAACAAATGATGACCTTTCCTTCTACAGTGGTCATAACAAAGATTCTATCTCAGGTAAACACTGAAGTTATTTCTACTACAACAATTATAATAGAAATTCCACCTTTGATTACTACTCAAGTTCTTTCAACTGCACCTTCCACTTTCTCCTCTGTGGCCATCACTGAAGAAGGGTCAGCATCAACGGATGTTGTTGCATTAGCAGGTATATCACTAGATACATCAACATTGATATCAGTCACCGTTGCCAGTTCAAGCTAGCATGCTCCTAAAATACTAAGTGACACTCAACAAGAAGCTACTACCCCACCGGCTAACCCTGAATTACCACCTTGGATGGAGGTAGTAGTAGCTAAGAGGAAGAAACTAGTGATTTCGCCTGATGATTTTCACTTTGAGCAATTGGTTCCTCCAAAGCCCAAGGGAACAAAGAAGCCGAAGGCTATTTCCCGGGTGTTAGTAGACCCGACCTCTAAAAGGAAGCATGCTAAATTCATGGTGCCATCATCATATACAAATAAGGATGATGTACGACCTGAGGATTACATAATGCAAATTATAGAGCTTGGACAGGAGACGTATGAAAGTGTTAAGTTGGATTCTCAGATAGCTTTAAACTCTTTGATACAAAGACTTGACCAAGAGAGGGATGCAAAGAATGAATTAAAATAGAAATGTGAACAACTGACTAATGTTCTTCTAAAAGTTACCCAATCCTCTCAAGAATTTGAGCCCATAGGATCCTCAATAGACCCTGAAGCTCTCAATAAAATTGAATAGGTAGGAGCCAAGGGCCGAGTGGTGGACGAGTGGATAGCATGACTAAAGTGAGAAGGGTCTCATCTCCTAAGTTTGATAGTTGGGTTGTTGACATGTTTTGAAGTGATTCAAAGTCAGATGCAAAGTGTTAAAACTTCACTATCTCAAGTGATTGAAAATATTGAAAAAAGTACAACACTTTGAAGCAAAATACAGGACTTCAGAATAGACATCCTCGTTGAAATTAAAGTGGTTCCTTCAAGAGGAAAATATATCTAAATCTTTCCACTACTGTCTTATAGGAAAGAGACAATAAAGTTGATGATAGCAGAGCTAGATCGAGAATGGAAGGAAGGTGATGATGAGATTGATCTCATTTCTGCCAAGATTGTTGACCTTCCTTTTTATCTGTATGATGCAATCAGAATCTCATTACCAGCGATGCCATCACACAAGAATTTATGTCCTTAATGGATCACTTCACTGGACAAGACTTTTCACTTGATGCATTCAATAAGTTACTAGAAATTCAAGTTAGTTTTGAAGTCATGGCATCCATGCTAAAGGATGGAAAAAAAGAAATTTGTAGAGGTTGAGGATACCATCTCCCGTGTTCGTGTAATCACAGATTCTACCCAGGTGTCGAATCAAGCAGAGATGGAGTCCATCCTAAATAGGTTCGAGGAATTCCACAAATCAAATGAGGAGGAGAAAAATGAAAAAAGTGTCCCTTTTTGGCATTTTCTTTCCATGTAGTTGTATTTTTAGATGCTGCAAGTTTTCTCACAGTTGCATATTTTCTTTCTGCTATAAGTTGTAGTCAAGTGGGACTGTGTAGTTGAATTAGTCAACTGTGCCCACATTTTTCTCCAATTTTCTTATTTATAAGGAGGACCCTTATTTGTATATTTTTATCTTGGATTATGCTAAGCAAAACTCTGCTAAATTTTTGCCTCAACTAAGACTTTGAGCTTTGTTGTGAGAATTTGATCAAGCAAATAAACAAAGCAATTTATTCGATCCCAAACTTTGTGTTGTGTTTAAAAAGAATTGCTTATATGAGATAATGTTCTTAAGTTCATGACTTATATATTTTCTTGAATTTCTTGATATAGGAAGTATTGTTAAGCAGATTAAAGAGCTCTTAGATTATGAAAGTAGACTTTGTTCTCCTTGAGTATTAGAGAAATTTTCTATTTTTAAGTAATTAGTAGTAGGCTTTGTATTACTACTATTTCTTGTAGTTTTTAGGATTAAGGAATTATACTTGAAGACTTTGAGTTGCAAGTTGAATTCCTTTTCATTGTGATAATTAGTTTAGTTGGTGTTATATTCGAGAAAGCCTTCATGCTTCTTGTTTATAAAATCTTGATATAGTTTGTTGGATAAATTAGTTAATTTCCTTAAGTATCAAAGTGATAGGGAAATTATAACAAAGTGAAGGGAGAATACATTATGTCTAAAAAAAAAGAGTTATATACCCAACACTAACCCACAGATTTAAATTTCTTATTAATTAGAGAAGAGATTTCAAAGGGAACCTCCCCTCGATGAGAGGAGAGATTAATTTCTTAATATAGTTGTGAGTGAATCATATATTTTGTCATTGGTATGCTAGTGACAAAATATTCACCCATCATGGTGTTGGACCTATTTTGGTAAAGAAATCAGTCAAAAACAAAGAAGTTGAAATCCTAACTAGCGTTACGGGAGATCAAAGGGCATTGCTAATTGATACAATTATCGACCCAGTGGTGAGGTTGTTAGGAATCCCACAGATACTGAGAGGAGGGGGTGAATCAGTATCTAATCGGTGAGTAGAATTTATTGAACTAAAACATGTAGAACATATTATAACAGTATACCGGTATGCAAGAAATAATGCAATAAACAGAATCAAGAACATCCACATGAAAAGCACACCATAACACAAGGTTTTAATGAGGAAACCCAGTGTGGGAAAAACCTCGGTAGGATTTGTAACCCACAATATTCACTCACTGGCCAATAAGAGAATATTACTTACAATAGGGGCCTGCACATGTAGGAAGGCCAACTGCCTAGAGCTCACTGCTCAATGGGAAGTCTCACTGACTTACAATGAGGATTATACAAATCCAATATCTTGTACTACTTTACAATAGCATCTATAATGCCTGATCCAGTACCGGTTGCTGCTCTACTTCTTAAATAAACCCTTAGCCTATATTTCGCATAATAGGTCTGCCTAATCTTTTTCCTTAATGCTTCTTTTTTCATCCCGAATGTCTACAATGATCTCTTTTATATATAAGAATCATTGTACAATTTTCCAAGTCGGCTTACAAAGTTTTTACAATAATAAACAAAATATAATATAACAAAATCATGTCGGCCTCTATGTCGATATACTTCTTTTCTTAGTGCCAGTGCCGGTGTCCAGAGTGCCGGTGTAGAGTGTGATCTGCTAATGTCGATATAATGGCTTTTTCTGTGCCATAGGATTGCAAGGTTACCATCAATGACAAAACCTTCAATCACATACAATGTCTCATTAGAGTGTGCATATGCCAACAATCTCCCCCTTTGGCATTGATGCTAACACTCATGAGAAATTTCAAAAATGTATCCAAAAATGTGAAGTCCAAAAATGTTACCAAAAATGTGTGTGCTCCCTGAGCATATGATTCCTGTGATATTGAATTTTCTCATCCCACTACTCCCCCTTTGGCATCAATGACAAAGGTTGTCAAGATGTCAGTAGACTTTGTAGTTTCAACCTTGTAACTGGGTGCTTACAATTTGAAAAAGATCTCCCAAAATCAAGTTTATACTATCCATAAACTTCTTGCTATCCTTTATTGATGTCTTTGTTCTCTTCACTGTACTGGTGAGATGCTGCAAATGCTCTACTGGTGTTTTCTATCCCTGTATTAGTGCCCCAGATACTTCCTTCCGTAGTGATGCTAGATAGTCCAATCTTGGACTTAGTTTTAATCTCAAATGTTTTGCCTTATTCACTATTCTTTCTCTCTCTCTTTCCAATTTAAGTAAATCTTCTTCAAAATTTGTGATCTTCTCCTCAAAAACTAATAGTGTATCAGGTGAGTTAACAAAATTATCTACAAGTTTATTGATCTCATCATGTACCTTGCTCATCTTTTTGTCTATATCTACAGTCAAAAATTTTGTCTTACAGGTGTCTTTGTACAAAGTTTTCTACTCTTTCAATAAATTACACAATTCTGGTAGAAGTGTGTCAAAATTTCTATTACACTTCTTTATTTGCTCATCAAAGAATTTCTACTTTATCCTTCAATGACTCTTCCTTTATTTTATCAATGTTTTATGTGATATATTTACATAGTGTATCAAGTTGTCCTAAAGAATATTTATTATCTACATTACAATTAGGAGCAATTACCTTCAAAATTGGTATGGTATCATCAATTGCCTTATAAGCTTGTGAGTTGCAGTCTGTTATCTTTTTTATTGAATCTAATAGTACCTCACTCACATTAGTTAATTTGTAGCCCGATGATGAACCAACATTCTGAGTACCATCAGTGGAAGTAACCAAGCTTGTATTGACCTCTGGTAGGTCTGTTTGTGTCTGCATTTCTTTAAGCAATGGTTTTTCTATTTCTCCAGTTGTCGGTGGCACTGTTTCCTTATGTTCCTATTCCTGTTGTTGTTGTTCCTGTTCTGGAGCCTTTTGCTCTGTTTGTTGCATTGTCTCAATCTAAGTCTCTACCTTTTGCTCTTTGTCTTCTGTCAGTTTCTCCTATGTGTTTTTAGTTTGCTCAGCTACCGGAGGCTCACTACCCATGTCAGTCTTATCAGCTGTATCTTTGTCTACCACTATGTTGATCTTTTAAGTATCAACATCCATAGTATATAACACTTCCGGATTAGGATTAACATCCTCTACATCCATACTCTCAACTGCCGGTTGATCTTCTGTAGTTGTTGTTTTTACCAGTGGAGTAATCAAAGGAGGTGGGGGTAAGTTGTCTCTAACCTTGATACTAGGTGGTCCACCAACTTTACCTTTACCCTTGTCTCTATCTTTCTGATAAACTTTTATGGGTTTGAGGTTCATGTATTCTTCTTGTTTTTCTTTTTCAACTAGGAATATATCCCATCCATTTTTTGTTTCCTCAGTTACCTCATTAACTCTTCCAACCATTAAAGCAATGTGCTGGTGTGTAGTAGAAAATACTGACTGGTTGGCTTGAGCAATTAGGTCATCAATTTCTTTGGGTGAGTTTACCAGATATACAGCAAGTAGCTTTTCAATCTTTATTTTCTTCTCTAGTTCTATTACTACTTGTCTTCTTGCTTCCAGTCTCTTAAATAGTTCATCTGGAATTTCATTGACTACTTCCATCAAAAACTTCTTATACATGTCCATATGCAATATAACACTATTTTCAACTTGTTCTTTTTCATCAGCTATTAAAGTGTCATATATTTTCTCTATATTTTTCAATTTACCTTCCTTTGTAATTTCATTCAATAGTATATCAAGAGGGGCCAAGTCTTTGTTTGTCCTCTTCTTCTTTTTGGGTGTTAGTTTCTTCTTCTTTGGTGTAACCTTTCTTACTAGAGATCTTACTGCTTGTTTTTTTCTTGTCCTTCTGGGTGAGGGTGTAGTTGTCGGTGAGGGATTTCTTTTACTTACAACTCTTTTGAAAGTTGCAAGCATGTCACTCCCCAAAGAAGTACCTACCGGTGATAGGTGAGTTTCAGGTTGTGGAGCTGCTAACACATCCTCTGTTATACCGGTTTTCTTCAACACATCTTCTTAGATGGCCTTTGCTTGTCTGGAACCTTTCCTTACAACTACCTCAACCTTTTTCAGTCTTTTCTTTGATTGTATTTGGCTTTCAATAGTTTCTGCACTACCAAATATTTCTTCCTTGGGTTCTCTGGGGGCTTTTAGAAGTGCTTTAGCATATGTTTCAATTATATGATCATCTATTTCATAGCCCATCTCGGTTACCCAAACTGTCCTAGGGATGACTGCTTCCATCCAGATTTCATCCTTCTTGATTACAAAGCATATTTCATCTTTGTATTTGTTGACAATCTTTTGTGATAACCTTATTCTTTTCTTCATTTTGGTCTTTAATGCTTGAAAGAATTCATGAATATTGTTTTCCTTGTCTTCTCCCATGTTATTGAATAGTTCTGTTAACTGTTTACCTACCAGTATATCATATCCAAGTTCTTTGTAGCCTATACTAGGTACCTGTTTGGTTATATGTAGCATCAGACATACTAACAGATTTCCAAACCTGAAAGTTCCTTTCTTGTCCTTCTTAATCTTTCCAAGGTTGTCAATTAATTCATCCTTTAACCACTCACATATATCAATCTTTGCATTATCTGTGACCATATCATAAGCACTCTTAATGCATAAACTTGAAACTGAATTGAGTCTATTTGCATGGGTAGCTTTATACCCTAATATCATGCTGATAAACCTCACATTAATGTCTGTTACATCATTAACTCTTAGGGACCTTTTGTCGAATGTTGCACCAGTTAGGTTTATAACTAGGTCATTGGATACCTTTTTGGTTTTATCTGGCCTTTTACTGGTGGTCGGTAACTCTGTGATAGCATTCACAGCTTCCTTAGTGATTTTGTGGATTGCATCTAACCAGAAAAATTCACCATGTACCCTACTTAAAACTATCCTAATCACATCCTTGGGGAATTTAGGAATGCTAAGGATCTTTGTAAATCCTAGGGTTTCAATGATCTTGTGTTCATCTTTTACATTGCCGGTTTTATCACATATCACAGTTTTAAACATGGTTTTAATCTCTTCATCTCCTAGTTCCTCAGTGTTGTAGTGGACGTACATTCTAGGGTCTTTAGCTTAGACAACTCCCTTGGGAATTTGAGAAAAAGCACCTAAGGTATCATCTTTCTTTGCTACCTCTGGGACTAACTGAAATATGGGCCTAGGTCTTTTTATCACTTTGATAATAGTAGGGTTTGCTATATATTCAATTGCAGAGGTGGATGCCATGATAAAATACCTTTTGCTACCTTTAGGATGGATGAATGCTTGGAGTGTTCTTGCCTCTTGCTTGAAATGCCTTAGCTTGAAATCTTCTCACTCTTAGTAGGTTTGAAATCTCGGTGAAATGGAATGGAGCCAAAACCTGAATTTTATAGTGTCTTTTTGCCATCTACCACATTAAATGCATGTCGGTTAAGTATTCACTTAACATTGTCTGGCGATAAAAAGTAATTTCCAACTTCTTATCTCTAACCGAGGGAATAATAGCACATGTGTCATTAGATTTCCAAACCCTCAAGGAAAATTTCTTCAATTAGATGAAGAACTTCCTGCCAGTGGAGCACTGCTCTGTCCTACCAGTGAAGCATCACTCTGTCCTGTCGGTGAAGCATTGATTTGTTCTACCAGTGGAGGAGTATTCCCAATATTTAGATCAGCTTTTCTAATCCATTGTTTTGAGAATTCTTGCTTAACCTCTTCAACTTTTTCTTTACCTTTCAAGCTAGAACTTTTGTTATCTGTCATTGATCCTTTACTTCTATAGAATTTTGCAATATGCCCAATCTTGTTACATGCATAACAAGTTACATTATTCTTCTGAATAGCTTTCCCATAACCTATGCCATTTTTTGTTCTGCATTGATTAGATAAATGTCCAAATCTTCCACAAACATAACATCTCACATTCATTCTACAATTTTCAGAGTTGTGACCAACTTTGTTGCATTTAGAACATTGACCAGTGGGTGTGTTGATATTATGATAATTTCTAGATCTACATTCATTTTCTCTATGACCATACTTATTACAGTTAAAGCATTTTCCATTGAATTTATAAACATTAGGTTGTCTTACCGGTTTGTTGTGATCCTGAGTATTTGCAGTACCCGAGCTTTCACCAACTTCAAACCCAATTCCAGAAGTGTCACCTTTAGGTTTTTAATTCTTCAGCAAGGTGCCAAGTTCCTATGAGCTTTTCTTGAATTTTTCTTTATGTTGATTTGCAGTTTCTAGTTCTCTTTCTAAAACTTCTTTTTGTCTCATCAGTTCATTTGAGTCATTCTGAGTATGCATCAGATCTGTCTTCAACGTGTCATTTTTATAGCTAAGTCTTGTGTTCTCATTTGCTGCATCACTTAGTCTTCTGGTCAATTCTTCTTCATTCTTCTTCCTATCCTCAATCTCTTTGCAAAATCTCATAGTCATATCCTGCATCTCATTCTTTGTTGTCATGTTCTCTTGTTTCAACTTGCTTATCATATCATTAAGTGATTCCTTTTCATCATTCTCATTTTGCAATTTTTCACAAAGTTCTCTTCTCTTATTTCTTGCAACAGTAAAATTTTCTTGAAGTGCCTGAATGATATCATGAGCTGCCCTTAAACCATCTTCTAGTTTGATATTTTTCAATTTCTCTGCATCATAGTCTGAAAGAGCTCCTTCAAGTTGCTTCATCAGATTTTCCATCTTTACCAGTGTCAAGATCTTCCTCAAGCTGTTAAGCTTCTAAAAATAGAGGACCAACCTCTGATACCAATTGTTAGGAATCACACAAATACTGAGAGGGGGGTGTGAATCAGTATCTAACCAGTGAGTAGAATTTATTGAACTAAAACATGCAGAACATATTATAATAGTGTACCGGTATGCAAGAAATAATGCAATAAACAGAATCAAGAACATCCACATGAAAAGTACACCATAACACAAGGTTTTAACGAGGAAACCCGGTGTGGGAAAAACCTTGGTGAGATTTGTGACCCACAATATTCACTCACTGGCCAATAAGAGAATATTACTTACAATAGGGGCCTGCACATGCAGGAAGGCCAACTGCCTAGAGCTCACTGCTCAATGGGAAGTCTCACTGACTTACAATGAGGATTATACAAATCCAATATCTTGTACTACTTTACAATAACATCTATAATGTCTGATCCAGTACCAGTTGCTACTCTGCTTCTTACATAAACCCTTAGCCTATATTTCGCATAATAGGTTTGCCTAATATTTTTCCTTAATGCTTCTTTCTTCATCCCGAATGTCTACAATGATCTCTTTTATATATAAGAGTCATTTTACAATTTTCCAAGTCGGCTTACAAAGTTTTTACAATAATAAAAAAAATATAATATAACCAAATCTTGTCGGCCTCTGTGCCAGTATACTTCTTTTCTTTGTGCCGGTCCCAGTGTCCTGAGTGCCGGTGTAGAGTGTGATCTGCTGATGCCGGTATAATGCCTTTTCCAGTGCCATAGGATTGCAAGGTTGCCATCAATGACAAAACCTTCAATCACATACAATGTCTCATTGGAGTGTGCATATGCCAACAGAGGTATGATGCTTATGGTGTTTCTTACAAGATTTATTTTTGAAATAGAGAAGGATCTACTTCTGCTATAGTTGTGTACCTTGCACATCAGATAGTAAAAAAAGACAAATATATTGATTTGTGTGAATTATTATTGATGCAATTAATGGAAAATATCACTATGAAAAAGGATATCTTTTTCATTTTGGTTCGTTAATCATGTGTTTAATGCTTTATTTGTTGAGATCTTTACCTTTGAAGGAGAATGTTGTATGGAAGTCAAATGTCCCTATTAGAAAGCACATTTATGTTGGATATTGTTTGTCATTGCTACTACTAGGATATGTTGTTGTCATTGATATCAACATATTCCTATGAATTGCTCTTGTGTGTGCAGATTGGGAAGATCTTATGTTCTGGTTTGCAGTTTTTTTTTGCAGTTTTGGTGCTTTACAGAGTTCAATATTTCCTCTGGTATATTTCGTTGTGATCAAATCTTGAGCTCATATTTTGGGATATTATTTGGGATGGTCTTTTGTATCTTCATTTTAGATGGATCATTATTTGGTACACCGCAAGTTATCTTTCTTCATGACAGTTGTTGATTGGTTGTGTTCTTGAGTTTCATATGTTGATCGAGGAAGATTTGATAAGTGGTGTCGGTGCAGCTATTGCTAATGATTCTAACGTTCTTATTGGTGTTTCTTGATTGTGTCATATTTGTTTTGTTGATCTGAATTGATCATTGTGTGATTTTTTGATCATTTCTATGAACCAGTGATGCTTTTCGTGTTATGTGGTTTTCCTGGTGGTGTAGCGTATTGTGGTTGATCTTGGCATGATTTTCGGTGGAGTTGAGCATTTGGGAATTTGAATTAGGTCCATGTTATGTCATGTAAATAATTATATTGGTCCAGTGGTCAATATTTGTATCATGTGATGTAATTTTGTAATTGTGAGTTGAGGGTTTAGTTGACCTTGTTGTCAAGATTGACGAATTATATACATAGGTGATGTTGTCATGTAATTTTGGTGTCGATGTTGTGTATGCATTATCAAAGAGTGGTGTATTTGCATACAAGTGATTTATCATTTGTGTCATGATTTAGGAGACATTGGTGTTGTTGAGCAGACAACTATGCTTAATCAAAACTGTAATTAAGCATTTGGAGATGTTATTCTTTCAGTTCATTTCTTATGGATTGCAGTCTGAATCTTGTTGTAAGTAAGTGAGACTTCCATAAGGGTTATAGCCTTTTGGGTCATTATCTTTTGAGCATTGAGATCTAGGCAGTGTTCCTTAATGCATGTGCATTCCCCATTGTAATATTTTCACATACTACTGTAGAGTACGATCTTACTATGGGTAGGTTCTCACCATGGTTTCTCCCTTAACAGGGTTTTCCTTGTCAAAATCTTGGTGTTGTGTGTTGTGCTTTCAATTTGCTTATCTGTCTTATTGCTGCAATTTATCAGATCTATGTTTTGTGATTAAATTTGTTGATCCGGTGAAAACTGATTCACCTGCCACTCTCAGTTTTCCCTCCTTGTTGTTGCTAACAATTGGTATCAGAGCTAGATCCTCCAGAAGAAGCTTAACTGCTTGAGGAGATCCGAGATGGCAGTTCTATTATCTTTAAGAAAAACAATCTGAGATTTGATGGAAGTAGCTATGCTATATGGAAGAATCAGATGGCAATACTCTTTAAATATCTTGGAGAAGATTATTGGAACATTACAAAGAATTCCTATTCTGCTCCTCTGAATGGACCAGTTACTGTTGATGATATCAAGGAAACTGAACATAACATTAGAGAAAAGAAAGTATTGCTTAGTGTCCTGACTGATTCTGAAATGACAAATGTAATGGGACCTCAGACCGCACATGACATCTGAGAGAAGCTTGAAATCCTATATGAAGGAGATAAACAAGTGAAAGTTGCTAAGTTACATAGTTTGAAAAGAATGTATGAGATGTTGAAGATGAGAGATGATGAGAACATACACTCTTTCATGGCTAAGGAGAATGACCTTGTCCTAGGTATCAGATGTGCTGGTGGAACCCTTGAGGAAGATCAAATTGTTGCTATGGTGCTGAGATCTTTGCCTCCTGACTATAAACATAAGGTTGTTGTTATTAATGAGATCCAGAGTGTGACTATAGTGACAAGAGATATGTTGGTTGGTAAGATTGTTTCATTTAAGCTAGGCAAATTTGGAGAATCACATGGAAAGTTTGAGACAACATTTAGAGCATCAACATCTATATCTAAAAAGCAGAAGTATGATCCTAATGAGTGCAAAATATCTAGCTATGAAAGAGAGAGAAGAGAGATGGAAGAGAAAGAAAAAGAGTTGGATGAGCTTGAAGCATTGATTGTCTGGAGATTGCCTAAAGGATCGAGTAAGTATAATGGAAAATTGCCTCTCAAATGTTTCTTTTTCAATAAGATAGGTCATTTTGCTTCTAGATGCCCGAAGAGAATGGCTAGATATGACAGGCATGATAAGTTTGATAAGCATGATAGGAATGATAGATATGAGAAGCATGATAAGCATGATAAGCATGATAATCCTTACAAGCTTAACTGAAAGTATAGGAATCAAAAGAACTTTTATTATGCGACTGATGAAGGGGTTACAGATGAAGAATCAGAAGGAGATGAAGTTTTGTTTATTGCCATTAAGGAAGATGGACCGATATTTGTTGATTCCTCAAGATGTAGTATTAAGGAGAAAGCTTTAGCTACTAAAGTTGAAGAGAAAGATGAATGGGTGATTGAAAGTGGTTGTTCACATCATATGACCGGTGATAAAAGAAAATTTGTGAGAATGGAAAGGTATGATGGTGGAATAGTAAGATTTGGAGATGACAAAGCCTGTGTGATCCGTGGGAGAGGTTCTATTTCTTGTGATGGTAAGCATAACATTGATGATGTCTTGTATACTAAAGGTTTGAAGAATAATCTTTTGAGTGTTGGAAAGATAGTTGATAAAGGTTATGATCTACAATTCAAGAATGGAAAATGCAAGATCCTAAATGCCCCCGATATAGAGATTGCATCTGGAACTAAGAGATAAGGTAATACTTTTCTCTTAAATGTCAGTGAGAAAAGTTGTTTGATTGCTTAGATTGATGAGAATTGGTTGTGGCATAGGAGAATGCGTTATGTAAATTTTGATTCAATGATTAAGATCTTTTCCACACAAGCTATTAGAGATCTGCCTAAGATTGTCAAGCCTGCTAATCTGGTATGTAAGGAATGTCAGTTGGGTAAGCAAATAAGAGTTTCTTTCAAGAGCTAGCAGTATACATCTAATGGATTGCTAGATCTTATGCATACTAACCTATGTGGACCTACAAGTGTTAAAAGTGTGCAAGATGATATATATTTTATGTTTCTAATTGATGATTACTCCAAGATGATGTGGGTTGTCTTTTTGAAGGAGAAATCAGAAGCATTGGACAAGTTCAAGATATTCAATGCAAAGGTGGAGACTAAGTCTGGTTTGAAGGCGAAATGTCTGAGATCTGATAGAGGTGGATAATTTTATTCTGGTGAGTTCAATTCATTTTGTGAGAAGCATGGAATTAGAAACAAATTATTTGCTCCTAGAACCCCTCAACAGAATGGAGTTGTTGAAAGGAAGACCAAAATTGTCTTGGATGTTGCATAGACTATGCAGATAGAAGGGAATGTTCCGAAGATCTACTGAAGAGAAGCTATTATCACTATTTTTTACACATTCAACAGAGTTCATATCAAACTAGATATCGGTAAGACTCCTTATAAGCTATTGTTTGGTCATGTTCCTACTGTGAGATATTTCAGTCTTTGGTAGCAAATGTTATATCAAGAGAGATGAGAATATAGGAAAGTTTGATGCTAGAAGTGATGAAGGAATTTTCTTGGGATATTCTACAAAGAGAAAAGCCTACCAGTGCTACAATAAGAGATTGAGAAAGATAGTAGAAAGTGCAAATGTGAAGGTGGATGAGAACCTTGGGAAAGAGACCATAACATGTGGATATGATGATGCACAACATGTTGTTTTAGCCCTTGTTTAGACTAAAGAACCTAAGCAGACTGATCCAGTAGAGACAGTCAACATGGATGTTGTTGTTGGTGAAGAGGTGCGGGAACCTGAAAAATCAGAACAATCAGAAGACTTTGAGGTATGTAAGATTGAATCATTCTAAAAATTAGATTATTAGTGATAAGAATAAAGGTGTGATGACTAGAAGAAGGTTAGTTGTTGAAGAAGCATGTTTGATTTCTAAAGTTGAACCTAAAGATGTCGTTGAAGCTTGCAAAGATGAAAATTAGATGAGAGTTATGGAAGAAAAATTAGATCAAATTGAAAAGAATAATACATGAGAACTTTTTCCTAGACCTAAGGATAAGAATGTTATTGGTACTAAATGGGTATTCAGGATCAAATTGAATGAAGCCAGTGAAGTTTTCAAAAATAAAGCTAGATGGATTTGTAAAGGATATTCTTAGAAATAAGGAATTGATTATGAGGATACTTTTTCTCTGGTGGTGAGACTTGAAGCTGTTAGATTGTTGCTTGCTTATGCTGCTTATAAAGATTTCAAGGTATATTAGATAGATTTCAAATCTACCTTTTTGAATGGTGATCTTGAGGAAGAAGTCTACATTGAGCAACCAGATGGATTTTCATTACCAAATGATGGAGACATGGCATGTAAACTGAAGAAATCTCTTTATGGATTGAAGCAATCCTCTAGAGCCTAGTATGCTAGATTAGATAAGTATTTATTGAAATTGGGATTAATAAAGGGACTGCTAATAGTAATCTATATTTTAAGATTGAAAATGACAACATCTTGATTGTTGAAGTCTTTGTTGATGATATTATCTTTGGAGGTGATGATGACTTAAGAATGAAGTTTGTCGGTGATATTTAAAAAGAATTTTAGATGTCTCTGATTAGTGAGATGAAATTTTGCTTAGGTTTGCAGATTTCATAGACTGGAAAAGGTATATTTATATCTCAAACTAAGTATGTGAAGGAATTGCTAAAGAATTTTGGGTTAGATGACTCCAAATCGGTTGGAACTCCTATGGTGACTAGTTGTAAATTATCTAAGAATGAATCTTTGAAAGCTAATTAGAGTTTGTACATATCTATGGTTGATGAACTGCTATATCTTACTCAGACTAGACTAGACATTATGCATGCTATGTGCATGGCTACTAGATATCAAGCCGATCCAAAAGAGAATCATGTCACTATTGTTAATAGGATATTTATATACTTGAAGGGGAATGTGGATTATGGTTTGTGGTGTCCTAGGAATGATGATTTCATGCTATGTGCTTACACTAATGTTGATTGGGTTGTTGATATTAATGACCAGAAGAGCACTATTGGTGGAGCATTCTTTTTGGGAAATAAGTTGGTTTCATGGGCTAGTAAGAAACACGATTTAGTGTCCTTATCTACTATTGAAGCTGAGTATATCGTTGCTGCTAGTAACAGCGCTCGAGTAGTTTAGATGAAGCAAATGTTGAAAGATATCAGAATTATCCATGATAAGCCTACTATCATTTACTGTGATAATTCAAGTGTTATTAGCATGTCAAATAATCCGGTGCAATATTCAAATATTAATCACATGTCAATCAAAGATCATTACTTAAGAGAGCAAGTCAGTGAAGAGAAAGTGAAGCTGGAGTATGTATCTACAAAGGAACAAATAGTTGATAATTTCACTAAGCCTTTGCCTATAGATACATTTGTCTATTTGAGAGACAAGTTAGGGGAATCTACCCCTCCTATTAAGAACTAGATGCATTGAGTTGCATCAATCTGGTGAACTTCAGAGCCATATCTCTTTATCCGGATTGGTGGGTTGGTGTTGCTCCTCTAGTGGAGTAGTCTATTGACCTGGTTGTGTGTCTCAGGCAGAGAGAATCATGATTTAGTTATCTATTTTGAGATCTTTGGAATTGTTGTCAAAGAGGGAGATAGATCATGTGAAAAACCGCATTATATGTCTTGATCTTAAGGGTAGTTTTCTTATTGCTTTGCATTGATCATTTTTCACATTCATATGTTGCCATCAATGCTAAAGGGGAAGATTATTGGATATTGTTGGTCATTGCTACTGCTAGGATATTTTATTGTCATTGATGTCAACATATTTCTGTGAATTGCTTTGATGTGTGCAGATTGGGAAGATCTTATGTTCTAGTTTACAGTTTTGGTGCTTTGTAGAGTTCAATATTTCCTCCGATATATTATAGTGTGATCAGATCTTGAGCTAAGATTTTGGGATATTATTTGGGATGGTCTTGTGTATCTTTATTTCAGATGGATTTTGATTTGGTGCTCTGCAAGTTATCTTTCTTCATGACAATTGTTGATTGGTAATGTTCTTGAGTTTCAGATGTTGATCAATGAAGATTTGATAAGTGGTGTTGGTGCAGCTATTGCTAATGATTCTAACATGCTTGCTGGTGTTTCGTAATTGTGTCCTGTTTATTTATTTTTATCCACATTGATCACTATGTGAGTTTTTAATGATTTCTATCAACTGAGGATGATTTTCATGTTATACAGTTTTCCTTGTGGTGTAGCGTGTTGCAGTTGAACTTGGCATGATTTTCAGTGGAGTTGAGAGTTTGGGAATTTGAATTAGGCCCATTTTATGTCATGTAAATAATTATATTAGTCCATTGGTCAATATTTGTATCATGTGATGTAATTTTTTAATTGTGAGTTGAGGGTTTACTCGACCTTGTTGTCAAGATTGATGAATTGTATACATAGGTGATGTTGTCATGTAACTCTAGTGTCGATGTTGTGTTTGCATTATCAGAGAGTGGTGTATGTGTGAACAAGTGATTTATATTAAGGTGTTATGATTGAGGAGAGATTGGTGTTGCTGAGCAGACAACTATGCTTAACCAGAACAGTAATTAGGCATTTGGAGATGTTATTTTTTCAGTCCATTTCTTCTAGATTGTAGTTTGAATCTTGTTGTAAGTCAGTGAGACTTCCCTGAGGGTTGTAGCCTTCCGGGTCATTTTCTTTTGAGAAGTGAGCTCTAGGCAGTGTGCCTAAATGCATGTGCATTCCCCATTGTAATATTTTCACATACTACTGCAGAGTACCATCTTACTGTGGGTAGGTTCCCACCATGGTTTTCCCCTTAACCGGGTTTTCCACATCAAAATCTTGGTGTTGTGTGTTGTGCTTTCAATTTTATTATCTGTCTTATTGCTGCAGTTTATCAAATCTATGTTTTGTGATTAAATTTGTTGATCTAGTGAAAATTGATTTGCCCCCCACTCTCAATTTTCCCTCCTTTTTGCTATTAACAATTGGTATCAGAGCCAGATCCTCTGAAAGAAGCTTAACCGCTTGAGGAGATCCGAGAGGCAGGTCCAGGTGTTGTCTTTAAGAAGGACAATCTGAGATCTGATGGAAGTAACTATGCTATATGGAAGAACCAGATGGAAATGCTCTTGAAATGTCTTGGAGAAGATTACTGGAAGATTACATAGAATGCCTATTCTTCTCCTCCGAATGGACCAGTTACTGTTGATGATATCAAGGAAGTTGAACATAATATTAGAGAAAAGAAAGCATTGCTTAGTGTCCTGACTGATTTTCAAATGACAAATGTAATGGGACTTTAGACTGCACATGAGAACTAGGAGAAGCTTGAAATCCTATATGAAGGAGATAAACAAGTGAAAGTTGCTAAGTTACAAAGTCTGAAAGGAAAGTATGAGATGTTGAAGATGGGAGATGATGAGAACATACACTGTTTCATGGCTAAGGTGAATGACTTTGTCCTAGGTATCAGATGTGTTGGTGGAACCCTTGAGGAAGATGAAATTGTTGCTAAGGTGTTGAGATCTTTGCCTCATGATTATAAACATAATATTATTGCTATTGATGAGATCTAGAGTGTGACTACAGTGACAAGAGATGTGCTAGTTGGAAAGATTGTTGCATTTGAGCTAAGAAAAATTGGAGAATCACATGGAAAGTCTGAGACAACATTTAGAGCATTAGCATCTATATCCAAAAAGCAAATATATGATCTTGATGAGTGCAGAATATCTAGATATGAAAGAGAGAGAAGAGAGATAGAAGAGCAAGAAAAAGAGCTAGATGAGCCTAAAGCATTGATTGCCTAGAGTTTGCCTAAAGGAGCCAGTAAGTATGATGGAAAATTGCCTCTCAAATATTTCTCTTGCAATAAGATAGGACATTTTTCTTCTAGATGCTCAAATAGAATGGCTAAATATGACAGGCATGATAAGTTTGATAAGCATGATAAGAATAATAGATATGAGAAGCATGACAAGTATGATAAGCCTTACAAGCCTAATCAGAAGTATATGAATCAAAAGAACGGTTATTATGCTACTGATGAAGGTTTTACAGATGAAGAATCAGAAGGAGATGAGGTTGTGTTTATTGCCATTAAGGAAGATGGACTGATATCTCTTGATTCCTCAAGCTGCACTATTGAGGAGAAAACTTTAGCTGCTAAAGTTGAAGAGAAAGATGAATGGGTGATTAATAGTGGTTGTTCACATCATATGACTAGTGATAAAAGAAAATTTGTGAGCATGGAAAGGTATGATGGTGGAATAGTAAGATTTGGAGATGACAAACCTGTGTGATCCGTGGGAGAGGTTCTATTTCTTTTGATGTTAATCATAACAATGATGATGTCTTGTATGTTGAAGGTTTGAAGTATATTCTTTTGAGTGTTGGACAGATAGTTGATAAAGGTTATGATCTACAATTCAAGAATGGAAAATGCAAGATCCTAAATGCCTCTGGTATAGAGATTGCATCTGGGACTAAGACAGAAGGTAACATTTTTCACTTGAATGTCGGTGAGAAAAGTTGTTTGATTTCTTAGATTGATAAGAGTTGGTTGTGGCATAGGAGAATGTGTCATATAAATTTTGATTCAATGATTAAGATCTGTTCTACACAAGTTGTTAGAGATCTAACTAAGATTGTCAAGCCTACTAATTCGATATGCTAGGAATGTCAATTGGGTAAGAAAACAAGAATTTGTTTCAAGAGAAAGTAGTATACATCTGATGTATTTCTAGATCTTGTGCATACTGACCTATGTGGACCTACAAATGTTAGAAGTGTGTGGGGTGATAGATATTTTATGTTACTAATTCATGAATATTCTAGGATGATGTGGGTTGTCTTCTTGAAAGAGAAATCAGAAGCATTGGACAAGTTCATGATATTCAAAGAAAAGGTGGAGACTGAGTTTGGTTTGAAGGTGAAATGTCTGAGATCTGATAGAGGTGGAGAATTTTGTCCTGGCGAGTTCAATTCATTTTCTGAGAATCATGGAATTAGAAGACAATTATCTGCTCCTAGAACCCCTCAGCAGAATGGAGTTTGTGAAAGGAAGAACAAATCTGTCCTGGATGCTGCATGGACCATGTTGGATGAAGGGAATATTCCTAAGATCTACTGGAGAGAAGATAATAGTACTTTTGTTTACACATTCAACAGAGGTCATATCACTTCTAGCATCAAACATTCTTATTTTACATTTTGAGGTATGTAAAATTGAATCATTTTGAAAATCAGATTATTGGTGATAAGAATAAAGGTGTGATGACTAGAAGAAGGTTAGCTATTGAAGAAGTATGTTTGATTTCTAAAGTGAACCTACAGATGTTGAATCTTTTAAAGATGAAAATTGGATAAGAGATATGGAAGAACAATTAGATTAGATTGAAAAGAATAATATATGGGAACTTGTGCCTAGACCTAAGGATAAGAATGTTATTGGTACTAAATGGGTATTCAGGAACAAATTGAATGAAGTTGGTTATTTACCCCGGAATAACATTACTTTGAATAGTACGGTAGATATTTAACTAGATGTCCTATTTTAGCACCTCAAAGATTGTTTAAAGCATTCAATTGAAGAAATTGTTGAAAAAGATGAAGTACAAGAAGCTATGGAGAATAGGTGTGTCAGTGCACATAAGAGATTATCAAAAAACATAAAGTAAATGAGAGAATGTGTTGAAGAAGTGGCCAGAGTGTATAAATATTATCTCATGTGGCCTACTGCTATTGAAAATTTTAAAGCTAAAATTGACTCCATTGAGTCAGAGCTGAACTCAGTAAAAAAATTGATATTTTCAATGATAAAGATCGTACATAGAGAAAAAGGATAAATTCCTTATAGTTTGAGCTTATATCAATCAAAGACAACAAGAAGATGTAGTGAATAATTTATGGAAAGTAAAGGAGATAGTTGAAGCAATATTGGAACATCTTTCTGGTCTCATTATTGAAGCAGAAAAGTTTGAGCAAAATCCTTTCGTACCGGATACCTTATCTGATGCTATTGACTTGCTAGTGGAGAACAAAAGTTTGTGTGTAAACCTTAGAATGGTTGTGAATTCTTGGAAGACCTTTCTTCTAGAACTTAAACAGGGGTATAAGATAATTTTTTCATGTGAAGTACAATTGAAACATTTTTGGGAAGCATAGTTTTTGGTAACCTATAGCATCATAAACTGTACACCCTTTATTAGTGTGTCCAATTTCACACTCTCCTAGCACCTATTTTAGTATTTCCCTTTCCTCTATGCATTAAAGGACCTTTATTATAATTAATTAATATTTAATTCAATAATATGGGTCTTATTCCACTTTATTACATCATCACACTCTTATTTGGGCTCTTAATTCTAGGTGTGTCCTTTATCATTTAATCCTAATTTTTCCTTAATCCTGCCCTAATTATAATTATGAAAGCATATTTTGCATATATACACATCTTGGATTGAGCCATTGAGCTGGATTTAACATTAGAATTACAATAGCTCACATCCCTAGATATTTGGAAAAAATGGCCGAGACTGTGGCACCCTCCACTATGGTCCCACACTTTTTTCCCCAAATTTTGGGAGGATGATTGGGAGATCTTATCCTATTTAAATTTATCTCTATGTGAAAAAATATTAATTCTAATTCTCCCTAAAGGTGATTTTAATTATGAAATCCCTATATAAGGCATCCTTCTCAACTCATTTTTAATTTAAGCAATCTATCTCTCCAAACAATCAAGCATTCTTGCATCCGTGAAGCATTATCAAATAATTTCAAAGGTCTTCAAGGCTTCATATTCTTAATTCATTCATTATGGAGCAACATTACATCATTCATATGCAAGCATATGTGTGTGATTAGGGTTTTGTCATGTTCATGCCATTTCATACAACATATGTGATTACATTCAAGAAACAAAGCATCATTATCAATCATTGCAGAACTGAGGTATATCTTTCCATTGTTTATTTCAAGTATTTGCAATATTTCATTCATGGTTAATTCCTAAACTGGGGTTTGACTTAGGAAAACCCCTATTCCCAACCTATTTCCCCTTTTTTCTATGTGTAGGAAGTAGGTAAAGAGCTGCAATATTCAGAATTGGCTTTATTTACAGTGACGAAAAATCCACCATTAGAGTGCAAAAAGTGCAGAGGACTAGGGTAACCACCACCACAGTCTTAAAAAATTAGGAGCTCCTTCTAGGAACAGGTCTGAATACTCTTATATTTATCAGATCCACGTGGCTTGATCCGATGACTGTAGCTCACTGTTTGCACATATTTACTTCAATTCTAACATATTTACCCTAATTTCATCATCTTCAACAATTCAATTCAACTTAAGAGAAATAAGAGACACATTCAAGACCCCTAGAATCTATTTAGAATCTAGATCTATTAGGCTTAGATCTATCAAATTCCTATCGTTCCCTAATGTGATGGTAATTAAGCAAAATTAGTGGTTTTACTACATCTTATGGTAAAAACCCTAATTTTCACCATTACATACCCTTTTTGTTTTTACCCTTTGTCCTTGATGTCAAAGGGGGAGAAATACAGACATTATCAAAGAAAGATAGATATGGAGGAGATGTACAGATGTATAGATAAAACAAAGAATAGAGAATCATCATCTAAGGGGGAGAAATAAGTGTTTTCCTATCAATAAAAAGGGGGAAATTGTTAGAAATGTATGTTTGGTTGTCATTGATGTCAAACCTAATGATCTGGATAGGTCTATAAATAGTGAAAGTCAAGGTGATGCAGAACAATGGAAGATAGATATGTATGTATGGAGATAAAGAGCCTTGTTGTTATGTCAGGTAGCTAGTGTTTCACAGATAGTTGTTGTAGATGTGTTATAGTTGTTGCAGATGTGTTTTCCACAAGGATGTTTCTCCAGAAACATATGTGGACAATATGAGGATATGTTTTTCATGTTGACCAAGTTTTGGACTTGGTTATGGAAATTTAATTTGTGCTTTGGATGTATGTGTAGCTGTGGAGATGACAGTTCACAAATTCAAAGTGATCCTTATAATCTCATATAACTAGTTATTGTTGGAATATGTGCAGAGTATGTTGACATGATGTTATTGTATTGTCATTGATGTCAATATGCTGAAGAGAGAACAGGTAATATGTCAAAGAAAGAACCGGTAATATGCTAAAGAGTGAACCAATAATATGTTGAAGAGTGAACCGGTTTATTGAAGTTAAGCAAATGGAAAAGTGAACCAGTATAATGTTGTGGACCGGTATATGTGCAAAAGGTGAAGCGGTACATTTTTCCAAGTGAACCAGTATATGGAATGTTTTCTATCAAGGTTTAATATGGTATGACTACTAGTTGGTAGTCCCAGCCTTGAGGTTTGGTTGAAGTGTTTCGAGCCTGTGTGATTCAACTGATGGTATTGTGTGATGAGTTAGCATTGTAATGGAGATCAGATCATGTTGCCATGTCAGCCTCATGCGCATGAAGAATCTTGCATGAAGGGGATTGATCCTATCTACCTCGGGAATGTGTGAAGTCCCTGCAAACAGTGAAGAACATGTGATGGGTTATCGCCTCCAAGAACTGGTGAAGAATGAATGATGGAGAATGTCTTGAGATCTATTCAAGACCATTGTATTCAAATGCAAAGTGTTCAATGGTCAGGATTCAACCAACTGAATTGCTGAACCTAAATGTTTACAGTTTAGGGTTTATGCTACCGACCTATCTGTTTCCTATAAGGTCGATGTTGTGTTTCATGTTTAGTTTGTTGGCAAATGTTGTGTGTTTATCTAAGTGTAGAGATACGTGATTCTTGCCAAACTAAATAAGAGAATTGATACCTGCAAAGTGTGTGTGCAGAAGGAAGAAAATAAAATGGATCTGCATTGGCATTGAGTGCTATTACCAGATCATTGTAATACCTATTGATCTCTAATCACTTCAACAGTTGGAAAATCCCTTAACATGGTAGCTTTAACAAGCTTGTTGTAAATCCTTTAACAGGGTGACTCAAAGCCATTGAGTTCATGAAATCCTCTAACAAGGTAACCTTTAATAGGGTTTAACCCTTAACCAGGTATTCTAGCCATCCCTTAACCAAGTGATCCCTAACAGAACCTATTGTAACAGTCTTTAACCAGACTAGGCTCCTAACGGAGCGGACTTCTAAAGAGTTCAAAAATAGCTTGTGGGTATTCATCCCCACCATGGTTTTTCCCAGTTGGGTTTCCATGTGAAAAATATGTGTGTCATGTGCGATGCCTCTTTCATGTGATGTTTTTTTATTTCCTGTTTAGTGGTGAATCATGTTGTTCTAGTAAATTATTGTATCTCTGATGATAATTATCTGTTTATGCATAAGGATGAAGTGGAAATGAGGGAGTAGATTGTATGGAAAGCTAAGTGTTGCCGGATTATGTCTTTCACAGTCTCATTATGTTTAACTAGTAGAAATCTGGTTTAGACCGGTATTAGTGTTTGTCTGTCAAGTGCACTGTTTGCAATCAAACCGGTTCAGGAAAATTTTTTGTGTCTGTACTGATTCACCCCGCCCCCCCCCTCTCAGTACCGGTTTGGTACTCACTATTCATCATTGAGTTATCAGTTATATTATCTTGAGAGTTAACCCTCTCTCTAGTTTTTCCCATTTAGTTTTTCCACGTATAAAAATCTAGTGTCTCTCTTATTATTGTGTATTTATTGCATTTCAATTATGATGCATGCATTACTTTTGTGCTAAGATTAATTGTGAATAAAATAAGTTTCAGAAGTTCAATTTGTAAAAGGGAATACTGATTCACCCCCCCTCTCAGTATTCCAAACTATTCAACATAAATGATGTGTTCTTACATTTGATTGAAAATGAATTATATTTTGATGTTACAATATAAATATTGAAAAATAAAAGGTCTTTGTCTTGGTTTGTGTTTACATCTTAAGTGTTGAATTGCATGTTAGAGGATATCCTCTTGCATCAATTTGTATCAGAGCTAATTGTTTTTAGGAAAATGGTGTCTCAACCTTGAAATAATAAAGGGTTGTTGTTGATAAATGAGCATTAGGGGTTGCAAGGGGGGGTTACCACCTTGCGGGGTTTGGGGGGATGGCCCCCCAAACAATGGCTCTAGGAGCCATCCACCTTGGCAGGGGATCTCAAGGGCAATGCCCTTGAAGCAACATTTTATGAATAATTTTTCATTGTAAATCTTGACTGTTTAGACTTAGGACATAGATCTAATGGTGGATATTTTGTGCAATTTGTTTTCCCTAGAAGGAAACCCTATTTTATGAGGGTATTGTATTACAACTATATTGTGATGTATTTAAAGAGTTTCATAGTTGTTGAGTTTCCTCTGGATCTTTGCCGGTGATAATCCTGTAAGAAGCTTGCTCTATAAGTATATTGTAATTTGTTGTTGATTTTGAATAATTTATTAGGTGGCTTTTGGTGTATGGGATTTTTCTCTCGAAAGGGTTTTCCCCTCGTAAATCATTGTGTTGTGGTATGCATGCTATTTATGTTTATTCTTCTTAAGTTTATGTAACTATTGTAAAGATCTATAAAAGTTTTTGCATTACCCTCCTCTAAAGGTTAGTGTAGGAAATTGTTTTGCTACTTAACTTCCTTAAATTCTCCTTGGTGTATAGAGTCTACGCCATGACTTGCAGGTGAGAAGTGTGAAGAATTTGTGAAGAAGCTCATGTGGGTTGTTGTAGGTGAGAAAGAGAAGTCCTTAGTAGAAAGAGATTGAAGTTGTGCTTGAAAGGGTGATGGAAATGCTTCCTCAAAGAGGAATGAATTGAATAGAGGAGGTGTTGGAACAATTTTGAGAAATGATACAAATGATATTAGAGATTATATAAAAATTAAGGTGAGAAGATATTAAAAATGCAACAAATCAAATGAGTGAAGAAGAAAGTGAGGTGGAAGAAAATGAAAGAGAGGAAGAACAACTCGAAGAATGTGAAGATGATAGATTTTTTAGGGCTCTTGTGAAAATAGTGAAGAGAAACAAAATTCATATACAAATTGAAATGCAATAGAAATGGGACTTGTATAAATCAATACAAAATCATGTTAGTAAAGAGCCTTCAACCATAAGAATTACATGAAGACAAATCCATTCAAAGCATTATCAAATAAGATTAACACAAGAAGTTAGTTAGGAAATAAATTTAAAAAATGAATACTTCCCCATGATGCTCCCTATTCCATAAATATTCCTTGTCCTCCTCCTCTCCAAGATCCCTTTACTAGATGAAGTATGGCCTTAGCTTGACCACTACCACAAAAGGATGTCAAATGGAGGAATGGGAGATGGTTGATGGTAGTCAAGTGTGGATGTATAAAGATGTGAATGGATTATTATATTTCAAATAGTAATTTCAACTAGTGCAAGAGATAAAACATAATACAAAGATGCCCTTCAAACAATCATTCAAAAATAAAGTAACAATGCCTATCAATCTCTTGTGACCTAACAATGAAGGAACGAGATCTATTTATAGGAAAAATGAGGCAATGAAGGGTTGAGATTGATTGGGCTTAAGAGGGGCTAGGATTTATTGAGGATTCCATGATCCTCAATCCATGTTCTCTTCCTCAAGAAATCACATGTTGACAAGTGTCAACAAGGGAAGACTTGAGAAGGGATGGACAAAGCCTTAAAGTCTTGAAGAGACATGAAGGTTACCATGGATGGTTGGGTTAATGGATAAGCCTTTACCCAAGGGTTAAAGGGTTAGATTGGTCAAATCCTTTAAGGCTCGAGGGGACTTGAGAGTTACCATGATTGGTTGGGTTAATGGATAAGCCTTTAACCAAAGGTTGGGGGAATGTGCAAAGGTTAAAGGTGGGTTTGATTGGTCAAAGACCCATGTGGGTTTGCATGTAGAAGGGAGAAGGCCTTAAAGGCTTTGTAAGAGCCTTAAATATTTAATAAGTGACTCTTCCCTAATCCCTTCATTTAGGAATGTGCAAACACTTAGAGGATGATTAGGCTAATAATAGGGGTTTTAGACATGATTAAGGGGAGGGTTAGTGTGAAACTTGCATTTTCTAGAAAGTGCAAGTGGGTGATGGGATTTAAATTTAATAAGATAATTATTTAATTTAAATGCATGTGATTGTGAGGATAAAGGGACTTAAATAAATGTTAATTTATTTAAAAGTGAGAGGGGGGTTAATTAAACAAATATGCTTTCTTTATTTAGTTAATTGTAATAATATGGTTAAGTGAGTTAAATCAAATAAATTGAATAATTTATTTAATTAATAGAAGAACATAGTAAGGATGAATTAATTAAATAGTTGATAACTAATAGTTGATAATTAAACAAATATATCATTTATTTAATCAAGTGGATAGAAATAGGTGTCTATACAAATTTTTAATGAAATATTAAATCTAGATGAGTTGATTGATTGGATAGGGAGATGGAATAATACTTTGAAATGGAGGAAATAATAGACTTGTGGAGGATAAAGCTATCCCAAACAAAATTTAAGGGGCATGCTCCATGGTGGAAAGATTTGCAAAGAGAATGGGTAATGTATATGTAAAATTCTTCATTATTCAATTAGAATCAAAGGGAAATCATGAATCCCTAACTAATCAAATAATCCTAAATAAGCCAATGAAATAATGCAAAGCAAAGTAATAGGAATATAAAATATTCAATTAAGACTCCCTATTCCATGACTGCATATGGCTTCCATTGTTCTTCTCTTCTTTGTGGTATGGTGGCTCTCAAATATTGCGCTGGCAACCCTGCAAGTGACACAAAGATTCAAAGTTCATGATTCTCATGATTGTTCAAAATGAAGGTTGAATGCTCAATTTATAGATTATTGGAGAGGATTGATTGAGAGGTGGAACCAATTGATTAAGAGGTGGAACTCAGGTGAGCTCACGTGCTGATTGATAGTTGAACTGTTGATTTGGAGGTGGAACATAATAGATTGAATAGTTAATTGAGTTAACTGATTAATAAAAAAGTTGATTGAAACATGAAAAAGAATGATTGGAAGAGAATTAAAGAATGATGTAATTAATCAATTAATTGAAATGATCAATTAAAAATAGATGGAATAGTTAACTGATTGAAAGCTTTTTGGAAAAAAGCAAAGTGGAAGATAGAAATAGAGATTGGAAAGATAATGATTTAATTAATTTAGCATGTGCTTGCACTTTGACTTTGATTTTCAATTTAATCTTTGCATGAGATTTAATTCAAATATTGAATTGATTTTTAAATTCAATTTGTTATTTGAATATATTTAGAACTTGACTTTGATTTTCAATTTAATCTTTGAAATCATGCACATGTATTTGAAATTGGAAGAATTTGAATTTGAATTAGAAGAATTTAATGAAATTAAATTAAATTAGCAGAATTGATGAAATTAAATGAAATTAGTAGAATTAATGAAATTAGAAGAAATATGAAATTAGAAGAATTAATGAAATTTGAAGAATGAATGAAATTAGAATTTGGGGAAATGGAATTTGAATTCGAATTAGCTAATTGAATAATTTAGAGAAGTCATTTAATTATTTAAAAAGTTAGTTTAATTAAATAATAAATATTTAGAAAAAGGTTAATGATTAATTTATTAGGATAGAATTAAAATAAAATAATTAGTAAGATGATGAAGAAATATGAATTTAGAAGAATAAGATTAATTAGCTTAATTAAATAATTATTTAATCAATTAAGACAAATAATTAGTACATGATTATTGAGACATTTTTAGGTGTCTACATTTGCCCCTCTTTGAGACAATTTTAGAATGACTTTGTTTCAAAGATAACGAAAAAAAATTTGCCCCAGTATGCCCCAGTGACATTTAGGATATAATGTGATGCAGAGGTTAGCAGCAGTAGGGTGAAAAACCCACACACTCACACTCTCAGGTCTTACAATACCTACGCTTCCTCTCAAGGTCTCAATCCACTCCAATGTGAAATAGGGTTCTTAAACTTGTATAGGGATGGTATAACACTCCCATGCCCTCCTTAAGACTCACTAAGACCTTCCACAACAATGTTTTGGAATACAAGTTTAGGTATTGGTCCTAGGGGCTTGAATAGGCCTACCGGCCAGTAGCCCTATTTTACTGATTTTATTGGCTTTTTCTCCAAATTGTGCCAAACAACCCACCAAGTAAATTTGGGTTTTAGATACCCTTTTGGGACTACTATCAAACTCCAAAAGCTTACATTTTCAACCTATTCCTGCACTCTCCAACACCTACTAGGTTCACAAGCCTAATTGATCAAGTTAGGTATGTTTTACAAAAGAAGTATGTGAGAATGGGGTCACGAGAAGATTCTAACTCTTCAGGAGGCTTCTTTTATGTCCCAATGTTCCCAATCTAGAAATTAACTCTACAGTTCATCATTCTTCATTGTGTGCACAATGAATTCCATTCTAGGCTAATCTAAACCCTCAAACAGTTTAGACTGGGGCTTGGTGGTAAAATTACCAAACCAACTCCTCTAACCTTTCCCTTTTGGAATCTCATAATACATTCCTCTAACTAGCATTCTACCAATGGCCATTGGATTCCAATGGGTAGATTGCAAGTTAGGGCTCCATTTGCATTGTAACCCTTGAAAATGGAGGGTTTCAAACTTGCAGAGAGTAAACCGCTTATAACTTCCTCCAAATTTTACTTCAAGAGGTCAGACCAGGTGCATTAGAAAGGGGATTCAAGGTACTTTCTGTGTGTGTGAAAAGTGGACCTGTATCTATATCTGGAATACACAACACTTCAATTAAGTCATTAGATGCATGGTTAGTAAATCAATAATCAATCAATAATAAACCATTATAAAGCAACCCATTACCTTCAAGTAGATGCGAGTTTAGATGGCTCTCAGATTTCTAAGCTATCTAGTGACTAGACAACACCTAATCGAAGGATTTTTAAATCTATATGAGCATGAATATGAGCTAAATAGATGCAAGATTTAAGCTAGATATGCAAGATTAATCTAACATGATTTAAGCAATAAATGAGCTAAATGATTTAAGAAATATGAAATAACTAATATGCAATATCTCAATGCAAATTCTCAATGAACCTAGAGCAAAAATAGCATAATAACAATATATTCTCCAGGATTTTTTTTGAATGAGAGATGAGAGCCTAAATTTATAGAAAATTCAGAAAGAAACCAAAGGCTGAGATGAAATGATGATGAGCGGTCAAGATTTTCCAAGAGGAAGCACAATCTAGGTGAATTGATGTGATTGGATACTTTTCTCAGTTTTAAAGGAAATTGAACTAAAATTAAGATAAAATCAGAAAAGAAAAAAAAACTAATTTATTCTCTATTTCATTCAATTTTAATATTTAATTGTTTTAATTGCTTTCTCTGAGATTATTTATCAATTTTTAAATTTTTTTTCAAGATTATCTCCAATTGATTTCTTTTCTCAATTTTTAATTCTTTCTTCGTCAATTAATCTTTTTTGATTGATTTCCTTTTTTTGAAGATTTGTGCTCATAATTTCCAATTCCTCTTTCTTGATTTGTTTCCTTTTTTTCAAGATTTATGGTAAATTGACTTATTTAATTAAATATGCTAGGATATTTAATAAAATAAATAAGATAATTGTTTAAAAATGATTTACTTGGAATGATTTAACTAATTAAATAAATATTTAATTAATATTGAGTGATTGATTTGCCATGTGATATTTGATGACTTAAGAATTAATTGTGTGCTCAAGATTTATTTAATTACCTTTGGCTAGGA
This sequence comes from Cryptomeria japonica, assembly GCF_030272615.1. Classification (NCBI taxonomy): domain Eukaryota; kingdom Viridiplantae; phylum Streptophyta; class Pinopsida; order Cupressales; family Cupressaceae; genus Cryptomeria; species Cryptomeria japonica. Next base: position 626,560,007 of record NC_081415.1, on the reverse strand, counting down.
CCTTTGTGACGTTGTCAAGATTAGGGGCTCATGGTTTAGATGACCATTTTTAGGGTATTACATTTGCCCCTCTTTGAATTAATGTGCGAGCAGCGCGTTGGTTCAAAGAAAATTTGGTGTCTAGGAGATACCAGTTCTGAACTTGATTGATCACGAACTAGATAAAAAGCGAGGTGTTAAGTTTGATTCGAAGCGACAAAGTTGAATGAAGTCTGATTAAAGCGATATCGATCCCGAACTTGATTGAACTAGGAATGATAGGAAACAAAAGATACCAAACTTGAACTTGATTGATCAAGAAGCGGATCTTACTGATCTAGAACTTGATTAATCTAGACACAGTGAGTGATGATAAAAATTGATCTTGAACTTGATTGATCAAGACATGATGAGCAAAGATAAATTGTTCATCTTGATTCAAAGCGACGAAATTGAACACCTGCTTAGATTGAGCGTGATCAAAGATACTCTTTAAACCCTTGATTGAGTTTAAACAAATAATCAACTTGATGAAAAGCGATGAAACTGATTAACGTTAAGAGATTGATTCAGATAAAAGAAAAATATCAGCTTTATTTGAAGTGATGAAACTGATATGTGCCTAGCGATTGATTTGAGTCAGATGATCGAGAAATCTCAACTTGATATAAAGAGATGAAGATGAGATGCCCCTTAGCAATAAGGATTTGATTGATTTTCTTTAGTTGAAAAAGATGTTTTGCTCGACTTTTGATGAATATTTGAAAATTTTCTCGATATTGAAGATGTGAGGTCATAAGGTCACGAGTATGCCCCTCGGGAGCAAAATCAAAAGATAGCGAGGGTACATAATGATTATAGGCAATTTTTAGCGATGATAAGTTGTTTTGAGCACAAATTGATTCAGAGGAATTTTTGAAAATTAACCGTGATGAGAAAAGTGAGTGCAAAGTTGATTTGTAGAATTGAAATTGAGATTCAGCGTTGATTCATAAGAAATTGAGCGCAATTAAAGAAGAGAATGAGCTTTTGATGAAAAATTCTAAGTGGTCCAAACTTTGTGAAATTGACTAGCAAAATGATCTCGAATTTCGATTTCGATCCTAAAAATGGAGTCAGAACAAGAAAATTAGCTAAGGTTACAATTTTCATGACCATCGAAGCAAGTTAAAAACTAGGTTTTTGGCTATATATGGGACAAAAGTGTCATTTTCAATTCATTTTAACCCTCCAAAGTTTGAAAATTCAAAAATCCTTTTGTGAGAAAAATGGTGGTCCCTACTCGTGAGCATTGATTCGAGCACCAGAGATGACATAATCGACCGCGACACTATGAGCCACTAGTAAGTGATCTATCTTAAGCCTGTTATTCATTCCAAATTTGAATTTTTTTGTTGATTTTTCAAGTTTTTTGGCATGTTGAGTCGGGTTTTCTTGTTTTGTCGTGCGAGATAGGATTTTGTCTCATACGACAAACTGCTAAATTTTATTTTGTCATTTCAGACCATTAGATTTGTCATTCTAGGGCTACCCTTGTGTCATACGACAACCTTCTTGAAAGACCATTTTGTCATCTGGGGTCTAATCTTTTGTCGTTTGGGAGTCTTTTATCATACGTAGCTCAATCCTAACTCGTACGAGTTTCTGATCTTCTGTGTTTTGTCGTTTGGAAAATAGTGAGCATTTTTTAAGGTCTAAACTTGAAATTTTGTTTTTACAATTGACGTAGTTGGATTTGTGTGATGTTTTACTCCTCTTGTAGGCTTATTTGAAATGTATTATGATACTCCATTGTTTGATTTTGCAGGTTCGATTGCCTCATTTTCTCTTTAGGTGTGTTTATCCACCTACCATGGCTTTAGTTTGGTAGCTATCAGAGGTTGAGCAGGCTCATATTGACTTGTGTGGCTTGACACATCTGTTGAGATTACCCGATATCTGTGTAAATCATGATATGCTCACAGCATTGGTAGAGAGATTCCATTCTGAGCATAATACCTTTCATTTACCAGTTGGGGAGATGACTATCACTCTTGAGGATGTATATAGGATCCTCTGTATCCCTTTTGCTGGGGATAAGGTGGATTATGATTCAGGACACCTTCCCGGATTATAGGCAGTGAGGCATGTCTTCAGGGATCCTGATATCCCAACACGTTCCATCAGTTGGGACATCATGATGAGCAAGTATAGTGATGAGTTTCCTCTGGCTTGCATCCTAGTAGGTTTTATTGGATGTTTTCTAATGTTGAATAGAGGTCAGTAGGGATTTCAGTGTGGATGGGGCCAGATGCTTGAGAGATTGATAGAGACCCCTCAGAGACTTGGTTGGGGTTCATGCATTTTTGCCCACATGTATCACAAGATGCATGAGATAGTGTATAGAGAGGGAAAGAGCATGGTCGTTGGTGTTTTGATTTTATAGGTTTGGGCTTGGGAGCACCTCCCAGTTTGTCACCCTATTATTGATGATAGCAGAGAGCCTGGGCAGCCAATTGTATATAGGTATGTCGATTACGTTACACAGCCCCATCTAGGGAAGATAATTTTTTGGCGGTGACTGTTGGATGACCTAATAGCCCTAGTATGGACACCTTACAAAGGTTTAAAGTAGCTGGTTCACATGGACCTTTTTGTTATGCGCCCTCTTATCAGGAGATCGTAGACTATTGTTGAGCAATTCATTGTATCACGAGTGATGAGGTAGTATGGCCGGCCTCAAGGGGTGTCGTAGAAGTATACAGCTTATGCCCAATATGCTGATGATGAGAGGAAGGGATGGTCACTGAGGTTGTCCTATGCCTTGGCCATGCAGGAGATGACTGGTCTACAGAGACTGAGATGGGATTACCTAGGTGATATCGCAGATGCAGGGGAATTCCCCCAGTATAGAAATTTTTTTCAACAGCATCCATTCCCTCATTTGACGGATCCAGCTGAGTAGGCTCATTGCATTGAGGAGGTTGAGGATGATGCCCCCATGCAGGAATAGGGATAGGGTCAGAGGCAGGTCCAGAGACAAGGACAGAGAGCTAAGGCTCTAAGGCAAATAGGTGGTGATCCTAGTGCTAGCAGTAGCAGGAATCCAGCTGATGTAGGACAGTAGAGGGGTGAAGGTGGATCTCTTGGGGGTATAAGCATGAGATTGGGCAGACCTAAGGAGGAGCAAGCAACTCTGAGATAGGGGCATTAGTGGCGAGAGGAGTAGGGTGGAGCTAGAGGTGGAGATGCGGGTGGAGATCCTGTGAGAGAGTAGGGGATGGACACTGGACGGTTGATGAGGGCACGTTTAGTGAAGCTACAGTCACAGTTGACAGTGACTCAAACTCAGCCGGTGAAGCAAGACCAACAGCTTGCCGATCTTAGGGTTGAGCGTGATTGCTAGATCTCATAGATGAGAGCAAAGATAGAGCCTTTGTGACAGGAGGTCCTTCACCAGACTAGTAGGGCAGCCTACTATGTTGCAGCATATAGTGTTGCAGTTCCAGTTGCACAGCAAGTTATACCCTACTCATAGTATATGGCACGTTTAGAGGGAGCTCGGGCACCTCTTCAAGATCCTGGTCATCAGGCTCCACCTCCTCCATGAGGCGATGAGAGAGAGGCCCAAAGCTAGATATTCTTTTTGTAGCAGTGATATTGTTTTTTGTAGACACACCCATTTTTTGTAGCCATACGATTCTTGCTCTGATGGGAGTTTGTACATGTCATTGGACATCATTTTGTACTCTTAGACTTGATACGATATATATACGAGATCCAATTTGACTTCATTATACTTGTGTTGATTCAATTTTTGAGATACTTTCTATATGCTTTATTCTACATGTATGCATTTCTTTTAGTAGGGATGTATTTAATGCAAATGATCATGGATGTCTATGTTTCTTTCTTTTCATATGCAAATAAATGAATGTGAATGAGTAATGAGTAATGCAAATTTTTCATTTTTCTATGCAATAAGATGAATGCAAATGAGTGATAGTGAAATGTATGAATCTATATAAGATGCTTATGTATGCAGCTAACATCTCAAAACACAAGTACTCGATTAGACAAATGATGAAAAGAGACCACTTAGCTAAGAAATGATGATGCTTCCAACTCTCAGTTAGAAGATAAAGAGATCATTGTTACCATACCAAAATCATTCTAAATTCACCAGATGCATAATGAAATGCAAAATGAGACGCAAAAATGAGATGCAACCGAAACCTAGTCACTAGATTTTGACAAGCTTAATTATCATCATTGAGCATTTTACAACCACAGCAGGCAGATTAGAGTTCCTTTCTTTTCATGTGCAATATTAATTATCTTGTCCGCTATGACCCTTTTTTCGTTCATATCCTTGGACAGATTTCGCAGGGACCTAGATTGCATGATAAAGAAATTACCTCAAAATAGACAAAGAAATGATGGGAACCTCCCTGTAGCATTCAAATAAGCAGAGTCCAGGTATGTGAGGCAATTTCACTTTGATGTGAAGGCTCTTATCACAGACACCCGGCTAATTTAGATGTTTCCAGATCATTGGGATCATTCCTACAAGTAGAAAACAAAGAAAATATTATACCCCCAATCCTTGCTCCTCTTAGTCAAGATAGACTTCCTCGAGTTACTCAAAGTGATAATAATTGAAAACCAATATAAAAGACAACACACAAAGAAAATTTCATGCATATATCCAACTGTTTAGTGATTGTTTTTCGTTATGTTGTTTTGCTTGTTAACTCAGTGATAAAACTCTTCAGTAGTCAGGAGACAGGTAACTGACTCAGAGTGGACGACCAGGTTACACTTATGTAAGGTTGACTTGGTTGATACTGCTTAGGACATGTAATGTGCTCTTGTCGATTACCTAAGACTAGGACATTGATCGATTTCAATCCATGAGGGTTCCAACAAACCAGGATGTCACAAAAGTGACGGAAATATGTACAAGCGAAAGCAAATATGCAGGAAAGCAGGAATGCCAACATTGTGTTGATAGATGCAGCGCTTGAGTACAAGAGGTGCCTGTTTGCCAGGTTTTCACCTGCTTGGTAGAGATTCATTTTTTTTATTTTATTTTTTTACCAAGGTGCCTATTTACCAGGTTTTCACCAAGGCATTTTCTCTTTTTTTTCTCTTTTTTTTTTTTTTTTTTTTGAGGATTTTTTCAGGACTTTTTCTGATTTTTAGGATTTTTTCTGGACTTTTTCTGATTTTTATGATTTCTTCAAGACTTTTTTTGGTTTTTATGATTTCTTTAGGACCTTTTCTGATTTTTATGATTTCTTCAGGACTTTTTAGCTATATAGGCTGCTGGAGCAGAGAATATTTTAAGTGAAGAATTTCTTCAAATGGATGGTCTTGATCGGTTCACAGAGCTGTTCTCCTTCTGATGTTCAGAGTTGATAGGCACCAGAGCCAAAAGCTACAGTAATGATATAGGGACCCAGCCAGTTGGGTTGAAACTTCCCTTTGTTGTCTCGAAACTGTTGATTTTTAGGATTTTCCCTTAGAACTAGGTCACCAACCTGAAATTCTCTTTGTCGAACCTTCTTGTTATATCCTCTAGACATTCTCTTTTGATACACTCTGAGATGATGAAATTCCACTTGTTGGCACTCATCTAGCAATTCAATCTCTTGCAATCTAGATATTCTATATTCTTCATTAGTAACAAGACCTTGCAAAGAAACTCTTAGAGATGGTATTTCCACCTCAATAGGTAATATTGCTTCGGACCCATACACCAAAGAAAAAGGTGTAGCCCTAGTAGGTGTTCTGATACTTGTTCTATAAGCCCACAGTGCAGGATTGATCTGCAGATGCCAATCCTTCCCAGATTTGTTCACTGTTCTGTGCAAGATAGTCAATAGGTTTTTGTTAGATGCCTCTGCTTGTCCATTACCTTGAGGGTAATATACTAATGACTAGTGATGTTTTATTTTGAATTTCTGACAGAGTTCATCTAGATCTTTGTTCTTGAAATGTCCTCCATTGTCAGTTATAATGGATGAAGGTATACCATACCTGCAGATGATATAATTAAGAATAAAGAGAGCTACTTGTTTTCCAGTTGCCTTGATGAGCAGAACCGCTTCTACCCACTTAGTGAAGTACTCAGTGGTAGTGATAATAAATTTGTGTTTGTTAGATGATGCGGGATATATTTGGCCAATTAGATCAAACGCCCACTATTGAAAGGGCCAGTGTGTCACGAAAGGTATGAGATCCCTTGCTAGAGCATGGATAAGGTGCCCATGCAGTTGGCACTTTTCACAAGTTTTAGCAAATTTTATAGCTTCTTTCTCCATGTCTAGCCAGTAGTAGCCAGCCCTTAGTAGTTTTCGTGCTAAAGTTAGACCATTTGAATGGGATCCACAAACACCTTCATGAACCTCGGATAATGCACGTTGGGACTCCTCAGTTTCTAGACATCTAAGGAAAGTATTATCTAAACCTCACCTCAATAGGTCATTAGCAATGATGACGTACTATGATACATTTTGGATTAGGTTCCTTTTTTCATTTCAGGAAAGGTTAGCAGGGACAACTTTGTCACGCAAGTAAGAGTAAATGTGGCTATAATGAGATGAGTCATGTCCAATAATAGAACAGACCATCTAGGACTCAGGAGAATCATAGGCAGGATAATGTAACTCTTGCACCAGGAATTCAAAGCAAAAATTAGATTCATGTAGCTATGATATAGAATCAGTGGCTTACCTTGAATTAGTGGCATTAATATGGGTGGATTAGAAAGATATTCTTTGATTTGTTGTAAATGTTGTTCACAATCTTTATCCCAATTGTATTGAACTCCTTTCCTTAATACCTTTGTGAAGGGTTGAGCTTTGTCTGCTAGTTGAGATATAAAGCGCCTTATTGACTGAAGACGGCCTTGTAAACTTCTCATTTGACTAATATTGTTGGGCGGAGGCATTTCCATTATAGCTTGGACCTTTTCAGGGTCAACCTCAATTCCTTTTTTTGAAATTATTTAACCAAGCAATTTTCCTGATGTTACTCCAAATTCACACTTTTTAGGATTTAACCGGAGTTTTAATCTTTCCATTCTATCTAGTATGAGGCCTAGTTCTTAAATATGCATAGATCTCTTCATAGTCTTTACCAGGGTGTCATCAACATAATCTTCCATGTTTTTATGCATCATATCGTGGAAGATAGTGGTTACCGCTCTTTGGTAAGTTGTTCCTGCATTTTTTAACCCAAATGGCATAACATTCTAGCAGAAGGTTCCCCATGCATACCTGAAAGCTATATTTTCTTGATCTTCAGGCTCTATCTTGATCTGATTGTAACCAGAGAATCCATCCATTAATGAATACATCTCATATCCAGCAATCATATCTACTATCATGTCAATGTTGGGAAATGGAAAATCGTCTTTCAGACATGCCTTGTTGAGATCCCTGAACTCTGTGCAAACTCTAATAGATTTCTCCCTTTGATACAGGTACTATGTTTGATATCCATTTTGCATAGTCTATAGCTCTGATAAATCCAGCTTTTAGCAATTTCTCTAGTTCAGCTTTGACTATCAGTGCCACATGAGGATGCATCTTATGGATTTTTTGCTTGATTGGTTTAACTCCTGGTGTAATAGAGAGATGATGCATGATGAGATCAGGATCTAGTCCTGGCATATCTGAGTATGTCCATGCAAAGTTGATCTTCTTTTCTAAAAAAAGGTTGCTGAAATCTTTTAACTCTTATGTTGATAGTGATTGAGCTAAATGAATGATGTGTGGTGTCTCTTGACTCCCAATGTTCACTGGATGAGTTGGCTTGATCAATATAGAAGACCTCTCCTAGAAATGACTTGGTAGTATATCAAGTATCTCACCTTCAGGCGCCTCAAAGAGATTTTCACCTTAAGGTACATCCTTTATTTTCTCTTTTTTAGATTCTGATACTGCCACAATGTGGTTTTCGCCATTAGGTCTTTTATTTTTATTTTTCTTATTTTTGCGACTAAGATACTTGATATCTGCTTCAATCTTGTTTTCACTCTGTTCACTGGTGGAAGAGTTCATGGGTTCAACTGCATTGAGATAATAGGCTAACGTATAGTCATTAGCAAAAGTAGGTACATTCAAGGGTTGGTTATAAAGAGTACAATGAATCAGTTCAGGATGTATTAAGGATAAGGTTGGAATAGGCTCAAAGGAGTTCACGGTACTATCATCATGGCTTCGGACCAACCAGTCAAGTTCCAGAAGGCTACCTTGCGTATGTGTCTTGAGACCAGGAAGAGTCACGACATGATTATCAAAATTCATGTTAGTATTTAGTGGACCTAACCCAACCGACCTACTTCTAGCCTCGTCACCTACTTCAGGCTGGACTACATACCGTGGTGTGACAGTAACAGGGTCAGCGGACAGCATCTCAACATTCATGACAGAATAGTCATAATGTGTTGTTGAATAATTGTTGTTATAAATAGAGCTCATGTCTGAGTTATCAGAGTCATAAGATGAAGTTTCTGACTCATCTTCAAGTGGCTTAGTAAAAGTATATATAGTATCAATACCCACATCTTTGATGCTGCAAGTTCCTTCGTGATTTGGTTCATTGAGTACTTGTATTTGACACACTTATGGACATAACCTTGATGGTTTTGTTAGTCTCTGTCGTCTGTTCCATTTAGCTTCTTCAGGACTAGTGACTGGTTCTGTTTCTGTAGCTTCTAATTCTTCTTTTGTAGTTTCATACATGATTTATCTTATCTCATTAGAGGGAGAGTTGGTAGGTGAAGAAATTGCTTGTGTCTTTTCTTCCTCCAACTGTCGTTCATAGTCTTCTTGTCTTTTTAGTCCGATTTCTTCCATTTCCTTTTGCATTTTTAGGCATATCAGCTCTTGTGCATCATTTGTGATATCACCAGATTCTTTAGGGGTTTCTATAGTAGATGTATATGAGAGGTGGTTGGGACCCCATTCATACTCATTTGAATCAGTTTTAGAATCATCTACTTGTTGTCTGCCAGTATATATGACCGGAATGTTCAACGGTGCAAACAATTCTCTTATTCTATATACGTCTCTCATATCCTCTAGGACTTCTACTTCCTGTGGTCTAATAGTTGATATAACTGGAACTTGATTACCATATGTTTCCTCTCTCTGGGTGGGCAATTCTTTTTGTTCATCGTCACACTCTTCCTGAGTTTGTTGAGTATTAATTTCTTGTGTTGTTAAAGGTGGTACCTTTTTCTTCCACTTAAATTGATGGTGGGACGTGTGCTTCTGATCTAGTGTCTTTCTTGGATCATATCCCAGTCCAGCTTTATCATTCGCAAACTTAGTTTGTAACTGAATAGGTTCAACAATACCTTTTTGATGTTTGCCTAGAGGACTAGTACCTGAATATCCCATGCGTTGAAGCATCTTATAGCCTGGACCATATTGTGTCGGGGAAATCTCACAATTTCATATTTCTTTATTTGCACTATCTTCTTTGAAAACTGATTTGATAACATCATCCTCTTCTATTTCATCTGCAAGAGAAGTAGAGGATTGTATAAAGAGACCATCATACATGACTTTTGGAGTTGAAGTTTGTGGCTTCATAACCTCTGATGGTTTTCCTGACTATCTTGGTGATGGAGGAAGAGACATTAGTGAGAGTATAGGCTCTATTTTGTAGCCATCTATGCCAGTGTTTGTGATTTTCAATTTCATTTCTAAATCTTTCAGCAAAAATTCTGAACTTTCAGCTATAGAGGCTGCTCTGTTATGAGGAACAAAAGCATCAGCACTCTGCATTAATGCATTGCAGGTATAGCTTGTATCGGTAGTAATACTGACTTCAACTCCATTATAAGGAAACTTTAGGCATTGATGATACGTAGAGGGTACTTCTTTCATTTCATGAATCCATGGCCTACCCAGTAAGATGTTGTATGAAAGATGAAGATCCAGGACTTGAAAAATGACATCTCTTTCTACAGGTCCTACCCTGATCAGTAATCGCACCACACCCTTAGAGGTTCTTTCTTCTTCATCATAAGCCTTGATTGTTATTTTCTTTATTGGATCAATAACGTTTGCAAAAAATCCCAGCTATGTCAGTAGATTGTAGGTACAAATATTCAACCTAGTGCCTCCATCTATCAAAACACGTTTAACTCGGTGTTTATGGATCATGGCTTCAATGTGCAATGGCTAGTTATGTGGGTGACTCAGTGAGTTATCATCTTCTTCAGAGAAAGTGAGATAATGAGGTGAAGTCAAGTGACCCACCATATATTGAAACCGATCTACGTCTAAATCTTTAGGGACACTGGTGGTAAGTAAAGCCTTGTCCAAGACCTCTCTATGAGTAGAAGAGATCTTAAGCAGTTCCAAAATGGAGATTTGAGCATTGGTTCTCTTCAATTGTTTGACAATACTATAACCAGGAGAAGATGATAAAGCCAGCTATTTTGATTTGGTAGTGATTGTATCTGTTTGTCTCTTTGGTAGATTTGATGTTGTTTGATCGAAAGTTGAGGAACTAGGTCCTGGGAGAGTAATCTTCCTTTGAGTGTGAGTCACGGCATTAGTAGTTTATGCTTGACTTTGGTGATCCTGGACTATGATCACATTGCAATATTCAGGTTGAGAAGATTCAATCATGTTGATCACATTATCATTGTTAGTGTAGGTATAATTGACTCTAGCTCCTCCCTTGGATTTTGAGGAATCTCCTTGTTCATAAGTCGGTAAGGGAAGGCCTTATGATCAGCATGTGTCACGTCATTTCCAACAACAATCTTGCCTGCGTCAATGACATATTGGATTTCATGTCAGAGTTTCATCCAGTTTTTAATGTTATGTCCCTTGTTCCGATGGTAGTCATAGTATTCATTTTCTCTCCACCATTTGGGCTTAATTTCTGGGTCATATGGTCTAGAATTGCCTGGCAATGTTATCAGATTATTTGCCAAGGCTTTTCTTTAAACCATTCTCTTGTTTTCTTTGGAGGATTTTCTGTCGCAGTTTCAGCTGCCTTGAGTGCTTGCGTGCCACTAGCCAAGTTAAATATTGTGGATTTTGTTTTTTCTTGGACAGTATCTACCACTCCATCACTAACAACATTTCTATTGTTATATTTGCCATATTTCCAATATTTACTCTTTTCTTTAGAGCTAGAACCTTGCGATGTTTCTTTCCAAAGCGATATATCTCCCTTTTTTATAAGCACGTCTTCCATTCTGAGGGTGTTATCTACAATTTTGTTGAATGAAGGATGTACTTGTATTTGGACACTGTACTTTAATTTAGGGATTAGGTTGTTGACAAAGATATCCATTTTCTCAAGATCTGCGATACTCCCTGAATATCTAGAGAACATCTTTCTCCATCATTGGAGAAAAGTGAGAAAGGGTTCTGCTGTCTTTTGTCTGGTATTGCAAAGTTCTATCATGGTGACTGGGTGACGAATGTTGTAGGAGTATTGTTGTAGGAATAGTTGGATTAATTCTTCGAAAGTTTTTATTCCCGTGGGTAGACTTGAGAACCATTCCATAGCTTGCCCTCCTAAATTTCTCGGGAAAAGGTGCATGAGATACATTTGGTTATGCATGAACTCCATACATAAAGTACCTCTGATATGATCTTGGGGTCTGTATTCCCATCATATTTGTCAAACTTAGGCATTTCTACTCTTGAGGGAAATGGAGGCATGTAAAGGTTTTTGTCAAATGGGAATGGGCATATTGTATCCAAAGAATATTGTTTTGGTGTTTTATCTTTGGTTCTTAATTTTGTGACCTCAATTTCTAATGTTTGCATTTGTTTTCTTATCTTTCCCCATGGTGTCTCTTCCTCTTTAGTTCTTAGTGCCTCCACATTATAACCAGTAGGGAGTGTGACACCTTGATTTGCTGATTCTAGGAAATAGTCTTCTTTTTCTCTAGCCATGATGACCTTCATCATTTTTCGGAACTCTTTATCATTCTGACATCTATGTACTTTAGCCTCGGGAGGTTCAGGAAGCTCAGATTCAGTCAATGAGGAATCACTGTCAATGGCATGGTTGTTGAAGTCGTCGTGACTATCTCATTTACTAGCTTCTCTTTCTTGTCTTTCCCCAGACATGGTGAGAGATAGGGGCTAACCAAAGATTGGTAGATCGTAAACTGGTATTTGTGATGAGGACGGTTTACTGTAAAAGGGGTTTTCTACAAAGAATGGATTGTCTTTTGACGAAAAGGGTGTTACTTTTTCTTTGTCTATTTTGCTGCGAGAATTTTTGGTTTGAACAGGCATTTGTAACCGACAGGACCGAGAGCTAAATGTGTTGCAGAAGTCAAGATCAAATTGTAGCTAGTAGTTCATTTAAAATTAGTGATTGAGTGAAGTAACTAAGATCTGGTCTAGTTTCAGGAATGATATATCCTATGTAAGACATTATCTAAGTTAACTTAGGTTTGATAAGATGTTTGTTTGATCTAGCTTAAAGATGATCGACAAAATCGTGCAGTGCAATAGCAGAGGTGCACTATCAAGGTTGTTTATGCTCCAGAGGATGATAACCAGTTTTAGGCTTGTTGTAGACTGTTTTAGATAGGTTTGACTATTCTGGACTGGCAAAATTAGATACTCGTACGACAAGATTTCTGAGACCGTACGATAGTATAACAACTTCAAGAGGACAACAGTTATGTTTCGTATGAGTTGCTGCCTAGTACCGTACGAAAAATGGGTAGGTCCCAAACAACAAAGGATTCAGTGTAGTTATGTCTCACACGACACAGGATATGGTGTAGGATGACAAATGACCAGGCTCATATGACTATTAACAGGGCAGAGACAAAAATTCTGAGTTTTTCAGTAGCTGAGTCTGACAACTAAGTATGACCAATTCTAAGGTAGATTGATTTTTGACCGGGATAGGCTAGTTTTGACATGGATAGAGTTTTATCACTGAGTTGTTGATTTTTTTTCTCCAGTTTTAGTATCTCAGTTTCAGTTTGAGGGATGAAAACACAAAAAACACGTAAGATCCATAATAATTCAATCACAGCATGCTAACCCTATGGAAGTTGGCTTAAAGAAGAAAACCTTTGCTTACTGACTTAGGTACACACCCAATAGCTAATCAGAATACAGTCTTTGAGTCTCATGCAATCGATTCTCAATGTCGTATTAGCCGACTCCAAATGCTAATGGGGGCACGATATGGCAAGTGTCTTGGGAGAGTTACTATCTCTCTTGCACAAAGATTATCAACCTTTCAGAGGTAAATCGGGTAGCTTCTAATTTTAATTGGATCTAGTAAGGGTTTCATTCAGCGCATCGAGGTATAGACTTAATTAAGAGGTCTCCCAGCCTTGAAAACCAAGGTTCAATATACCCAAAGGTACTGAGGACAGCTATTCCCGAGCATTGTCGTTGACTTGATTTTCATCAAATCAAGTTTATTTTATAGTGGGTTGGAGTACTTGGCATTTAGCCATTCCCACTTAAGTCGTTCCCCTCACACTGGTCGTAACGGCTTTAAGAGTTTTTCAATCCCTCGGGAGGGCAGGCCTGCTAAAGATGTATAAATCTCAAACAAAGAAAATGCCTCAAGGGTTTAGATTTCTGATTGTCTAAAAAAAGACAAGAGCATACTCTCCTACCTCTCAGAATTTTCTAAAAACACAAAAGACAAATTTGTTCATTAACCAGATAGCAAGCTAGGTGCCTAAAAAAAATTAAAGAATACACAATGTTTGATTGATTCTCTTTAGGCAACCTGCAAAAAACAAAGTATCAGTAGTCATGTTTTTTTAATTCTTTGACAGGCATATGTTTGATTGATAAATTCTTTGACAAGCGTCCTGCAAGAAACTGGTTAGGCTATGAAAATACCAGGCAAATAGAAGACAATTCAGGGTTAGCGTAACGTAATCAAAATTTAATTCAAGAAAAACCCTAAAAAATTGAAATTTGCTTTAATCCAATAGAAAATAGAATTGTACGACAATTCCCATAGAAAGAAACGACAAAAGGATTTTGTCGTATGAGTTAGAAATAAGCATAGGACAATAGAAGACAAAATCAAATATTCAGAACAGAATGTCGTACGACACCATTTTCGGATTCGTACGACAAATAACAGGCTTCAATATAATGTCGTACGATGCAGTAAAACTAATCGTATGATAATTCGTAGAGATTGTACGGATGAACCTGCAAGATAAAAAAATGATTTTGAGGCTGAAAAATTAGTTTCCTGCCCCACGGTGGGCACCAAAAATATGTGTGAAAAGTGGACCTGTATCTATATCTGGAATACACAACACTTCAATTAAGTCATTAGATGCATAGTTAGTAAATCAATAATCAATCAATAATAAACCATTACAAAGTGACCCATTGCCTTCTAGTAGATGCAAGTTTAGATGGCTCTCAGATTTCTAAGTTATCTAGTGACTAGACAACACCTAAACGAAGGATTTTTAAATCTATATGAGCATGAATATGAGCTAAATGGATGCAAGATTTAAGCTAGATATGCAAGATTAATCTAACATGATTTAAGCAATAAATGAGCTAAATGATTTAAGAAATATGAAATAACTAATATGCAATATCTCAATGCAAATTCTCAATGAACCTAGAGCAAAAATAGCATAATAACAATATATTCTCCATGATTTTTTTTTGAATGAGAGATGAGAGCCTAAATTTATAGAAAAATCAGAAAGAAACCAAAGGAGGAGATCAAATGATGATGAGCGGTCAAGATTTTCCAAGAGGAAGCACAATCCTGGTGAATTGATGTGATTGGATGTTTTTCTTGGTTTTAAAGGAAATTGAACTAAAATTAAGATAAAATCAGAAGAAAAAAAACTGATTTCTTCTCTATTTCATTCAATTTTAATATTTAATTATTTTAATTGCTTTCTCTGAGATTATTTATCAATTTTTAATTTGCTTTTCAAGATTATCTCCAATTGATTTCTTTTCTCAATTTTTAATTCTTTCTTGGTCAATTAATTTCTTTTTACATTTATTTCCTTTTTTTGAAGATTTGTGCTCATAATTTCCAATTCCTCTTTCTTGATTTGTTTCCTTTTTTTGAAGATTTATGGCAAACTGATTTATTTAATTAAATATGCTAGGATATTTAATAAAATAAATAAGATAATTGTTTAAAAATGATTTACTTGGAATGATTTAATTAATATTGAGTGATTGATTTGCCATGTGACATTTGATGATTTAAGAATTAATTGTGTGCTCAAGATTTATTTAATTGCCTTTGGTTAGGACCTTTGTGGTGTTGTCGAGATTAGGGGCTCATGGTTTAGATGACCATTTTTAGGGTATTACACTTTCAAATTAACTGGGAGTTTCATCACAAGATTTTACACCCTATATGGACAGTATGGAAAACTATCACTGTTATGGCAAAACCAGATTTGTTCTATTCACTTTATCCACCAAACTTTACAAAACTCTCCAACAACCTTCCCCATGGTTGTTCAAACATATATAAACCCTCCTCAATGTCCATAACCAACTTTTCAATAGTTATGAACCTTGGAGAGGTAGTTGTCATCCTACTGGTGACTTTTCAAAGTTGCTTGACAACAAAATGCAACATTTTGCAACTTGGACAATATTGAGAAATTAAGAACTTAGACCTTATGGTAACATCTCCAAAGTCATTATTTGACTCCAAACACCTAAGAAAACATCCTAGACCTATCAAAACTAAAATCCAAATTCAAAGCCCTCATGGTCTAATAGACCTCTAGGTTTATATGCTCACCTGAGAGATTATTGACCATACAAATAGGCACTCTATTACATCAAGGGTGATCATTGATCCAACCCCTTATTACAACACAAAATATCATGTAAACACTACTATGGTTAGAACCTTGCTTGAAAAGAGAAGGTGTTTTGCACCATAATGCCCCCTCGAGAAATTGTTTATGCATTAAAGGTATGAATGATCTCTCGAATGAAGAAGAATGTGAGACAGAAGAATAGTTAGCTGATTAGAGATAGATATAGGTGATGTGAAGATGATATTGAGATAGAATATGAGATAATGAACCTTAGAATGAAATAGAATGAAAGATTAGAATTAGAAGCAATTTAGGATGATTGATATGAGATGATGGATTGATAATGATAGATTGAAAAATGAAGATGATGGTTTTCACGAACTTTTGTACCTTTATGCATAGCGCAATATATTCATCACTGAGCCTTATTATGTAACAATGGATCTTAGAACATCAAGGTATAAGGAACCAATATGTAAAGATATCTCATTGTAGAAACAAACATGTAGTAGACAAGGAGTGAACCCTCCATTATTGAAATAATGCTAGGGGTCAAGGTATATGTGATAGTCACAAGCATAACTATCCTTGACTTTTGCATAAGATATTTGTCGAATGAATGTACCAATCACAAACACCCACCGGAACTATTTCCCCAAAACTTTATTGGTCCACACTACAAACAACAAACAAAGAAAAAGATCACGACCATCTGGGCTCCTCTAGTCACTTGTGGACATCCTTGAGTAGCATAGGAACATGATCTATTTCCAAATGATAAAAGATAAAGACTAACTAGGACAAAATTCAGCAGTCATACTGATTTGTGTCTTCATTTTGATTGTTTGACGTGATAGTTGATAATGTCTAATCTCATAAAGTTTCAAACCCCGTTTAAGACTGACCTATCTAATTTTGAGTGTATCCTCTTTTGTTTAAGAAAAGATAATGATCACTTGATGTGGATAGTGGATATGCTTGATAAGACAACTTGATTAGTTGATTGCAGATGTTTGACTAGATAGTTGTATCCTTTGTTAACTTCATGCAAAGTGTTTGTTGGATATCTACTAGGGTGTTTGATTCTTGCGAGACATTTTATTGCAAGTTTTTTGATTGATTGATTTTTAATTGTTTTTTCTGGTTGATTTTTTCAGGGTCGTATATGGATGTTTTTGATTGATTTTTTGTGTTTTCAATGTTTTTGAATTTTTTCAGGACTCTATTTGATTTTTAGGATTTTTTCAACTATGCCCCCAATATGCAGACCTATATGACATGGTGATCTGTAGAATGCATGTGGAGACAATAAATTTTTGACATGACCAATGTTAATGCAATATGCATGATGAAGATGTGTTTCCTATTCGAACAAGGATGACCGTGTTTTTATAGAATTTTTTAATACACTAATTGAATTGGAGGTACAAACATTTCATAGATAAGTGGTCAATCAATCCTTAAGGTCCCTTGGAACATCCATATCAACACACTTAGTGACTAGGATTTACAAATGGAGAGGTGGAAAACTCCCCCATTGATTCTTGAAACTTTCATCTTCTTTATGCTCTTGTGTTCACTAAAGATCCTTAGCATCCTATATGACTAGCTACGTAGATTATTTTAACTTCAAAAGCATCCTGAATAGAGCCTTGTTGCCAGCAATCTTTTAGAGCTCTAACGAGGTTATAGACTGTAATCTCTCAAATATTGCTCCATTTCCAGCAGGCGTCCATAGCTCTGATGGAGTTACTCACATGTTCCCATAGTAAAGATTTTTGTCACACTTTGTATGTGTGGATTTTAGTTATATATCATTGCTCTTTTGTCTTGAGATGTATATTTGGCTACCACTTTTTCTTTTTATTTTCTTGCCTTGACTTGTAAGTAATAAAACCTACTTGGGTGTGACAATTACAGTGGCATTGAAGTATAATTTTATATTTTCCACTAGTCATATGATCAACTAGGTGTCTCGAATGAATTAGAGATTTTTTTAATGTGTTTGAGATATAGCAATTGATAGATTTTGGGTCAACAAGTCTCAAATAGTGAAATCACTACCCAGCCATAAGTAAAGCATCGTCACATGGTAATGTTGAAAATGAATGACCTTAGGACATCAAAGACTTCATGTCCGAATATTTAAGGAAGGAGACAACCCTTGTTTCTCTTGAATGCAAAGGGACGGTAAATTTGGATGATTGCCTTGTTCAATTGATGCTGCTATATGTAAATGCAAAAACTATATGCCATGAAATTTTTGAATGTGATGCATTTGAAAAAGAAACTATATATGATGCAGTTCTTTGAATAAAATGATATGCAATGCAAAAAATAAAACCTAAACTAACCCAACCCTTATATATAGTATCATTTAAGGTGCATGTTATTCATAGGGTCAGGGAGTTTTGTGTAGGTAGTTCATTGGTCTTTGTTTGAAGATTCGGATAAAGATGTCTTTTCCAATAGGATATAAGAACTTAGCTGAATGTAAATGGTTGGCATCTCCAATGTTGATTTCCTTAGTTTTTGGATTTTGTAGAACATCAAAGGGAAATCCATCTCTGGTACCCATGAATTCACTATAGCCTTATCATTTTCAAAGAAATCCAATTTTGGTAGATCCTCTTGCCCCCAATCGATGAGGCAAATAGATTTTTGGTTTCGAAGTTGTGACATGAGCAAGTGCTATGCCTGTTTCTATTGATGCACTTGAAGAGGATGATAAAGCCAACCATGTGTTGATCTCATTAGTTGGTGTTATGCGTGTGCTTGAAGAAGATGCTGAAATAATTTGGGTGTTGATTTCATTCGCTGGTGGCATGCTTGTTTCGGTCACCACATTGGCATGTGAAAATGGCACACATACAATCATTGATAAATTATTCTCTACAGTATGATCAAGTTTGGTGATTTCATTGATAAGGGGTTCATGAACAACTTGTGTAGACGTATTGGGATTATGAGGGGGACGAGGAGAAATGGTAAGTTCATTTGAGAGGGGATATTGTGAGGAACATGGAGGTATCTTGATCTGGATCTAGAGAAATAATGGGATCTTGCTTAGGACATGAAGTTAAAAGAATAATTTGATCTTGACTTGGAAAGGGATTATTAGGAAGGATGTAAGGGATGTCTTGATCTTGCTAAGGAGATGGATGTTGGATAGGGCTTGAAAGGACACTTTGTTCTTGAGATAAAAGGGTATCATTATGAATGGGATAGAAAAGAGCGAGGTGATAATCATAATATTCTTGGTCTATGGGATCTTGATCAAAAATTGGGCTAGATTAAAGATTTTTTTCTTGATCTTTATTTGTTTTAGAACTCATTTCTTCTAATTTTGGATCCTCTTCACACAGGGCAGGAGTTTGGATATGCATGGGAGATTATTGGAAGTTTTCAACACTTTGGCCTGATGAGAAAGGATTTTGAATGAGACTCTTTGAAGCGGGTTTTCTTGGAAATGGAATATATGATGTCATGGGATCTTGAATTTCTGAAGTATGGTAAGGACTAGCATCATGACTTGGATTAGATTGGATTTGTATTATGCATAGCCCTTGGGAGGTTACGTTATTGGATAAAGATGGTGTGGACTGCTCTTATGTGACTTTAGGGTATGATGAAATGGTGAAAGATATGGAGGCTACTTGAGGTAAATAGTCTTGATGGGAAGAGGCATTGCTAGACATGGGCAGATGACCTATTTTCATGATAGGTGGCACATTGACCATGTTTGGTTGATGTCCAAAGGGTGACATGTTCGTAAATACACTTGCATTTGTTTGGGACTCCCTTGGTGGTGTATTATAAGACATATGAGCATATTCGCAGACATGTGATGTGACTGAAGGCAAAATCGATTGTGTAATTGTGTGTGACCTTGGTAGTGGTTGACTCTATGCACAATTTGTGATGTTGAGAGTTGTGTGATTTGTTGTATTGGTTGTTGGACTTGCATCATTGGATGTGTTTGATGTTGATATTGGTTTCTCGTGTTTATTTGTGTGAGAATAACTGGGATGTCTGATTTGCATAATAAGAGCTCGCACATCAACTGGCTCTAACTTCATATTGGGATATCCGACTTTTCAAAATAGTTTGAATATTTGGGATCTACTTGTTGGTTCCCAAATGGGTTTACACTACAAGAAGGCAAAACAAAAGTTAATTCTTCAAATAACTATGGAGAAGCCAACTCCAACTATTAAAATCCTCAAGAACTTGGACCAACTGACAAGGATTCTACAAATCCTTCTACGCTTTGGGCTCTGCAAGACCAAAGAGGGTGATCCCTTTAGTGAATTTTATGATCTCTGCACCACACTCAAAGAATCACTAAACAAGGTCGATGATCTCATCAAAGAGGCTCAACAAAGAGGGAGAATGCTAAAGGATGGCTATTCCTCAATGATCCTCAACCACTTGGAGCAATGAGACAGTTAGAACACAAAATAACATACATAAAATGAAAAATATTCTGATAATCAACCAATTTATAGCAAGGACAGATGAACGGAGCACAAAACTAACTGTAAAGACTCGGACAAGTTAATGACCAGTGCCTTATCCATTGGTGAGTCAAATTCATGAAACATAAGGTGAATTATAGCAAAAATAATTTGATAGCATCTTGATCTAAGATAATATTGCATTACAATACATCTCAACTATGACCCAAGTCCAAAACTGCTTATCAACATCCCTGCACAAGCCCTACCACTCTATAATTTTGTTCAAGCATTTAATCGACCCCTTGGATCAAAGCATAAACACAAACCACATGCATCATAACAATGCACTAAACAAAATAAACCGTTGATCTATTTCATTCAAAAGATAGCAAAATCATACACTGGAGAGGAATAAGCTTGAATTTGATTTCATTTATTCAAATACTATATCTACCATAACATAATATACAATTCAATCCTTCAAAACCTACATAAAACATGACACAAGACTCACTTTATTTTTCTCTATGAAATACTCTACACTTTTCTCATTTGCATCTAACACCTGCTAAAGGAACCAAAATTCAGAACCCTAAAGGGACTAGAAAGGAACCCTTTCTAATGGCCTTGATTTCCCCTTTGAAATTCAGTTTAAAACTCTATAGTAGATCCTATCCATCCTGGCGAATCAAATGATCACCAATGGTCAATCTGACATTGACCTTCCATCATGGCATGTGAACCCATCAAAATATGTGACGTAGCAATGCCAACTCATCTTCTAACCTAACGATGTCAATGGCCCAACCGTCAGTCTTCTTGGTCAGCCTGGGACACGTGGCATCATCTCATGATGCCACATTCCATAACCTTCTTGCATCTTCCTTCATGAGATTATGAGGGTCGTTGGATCTGTTTGCACTTTACCTTGCGGCCACAGTGCCTACCAACATTTGTAAATTTAAAAGTCGAGTACCTTTTCGCCCAGATTACAACATCGTTGTTTATTGAAACACCTTCAAATTCATGTAACCTGGTGCAGGAGAACCTCATCAAACCCTTCAAAATGACATGATATACTTTGATAAGGGAGGATAAGGAATTACCAATGTCTTTAGGATGTTTTATATAGGTTTTTAATCATGCATTATATGTTTGTAATAATGAATCCCATCTTGTGAACCAAACTCCTATTTTGGCATTTCTATGAGCCAATTAGGAATTTTCGACAATAGGGATCCAATGTGTTGGTTTTGAGTTTTTTAAGATATTTTAGGAGGGGTTGAACTTGACCCAAGGAATTAGGAGGTGAAAGATGACATTTTGACAACTTTTGCAAAAGTTGTCATGAGCAAATTTTATACACTTTTTGCATTTTGTAATTTGAAACTTCTCCAACAGCTCTAACCTCTTGATTTTTGGTTGAGAGAAGTTGAGGAATGGTTTATACACCTCAGGGATCCAATTCCAAAAGGGGTGATTATATGGAGGAGCAAGGGAGAGAAGTGTTTTAAGCGACCCTAGGTAGACATCTCTATGTGGCTACCTAGACCTTGAACAAACAAAATCACCTTGTGTGCAAATGGTGATGCTTCCAAGTGTGTAACCCTGGAATTCCTATTGATTTATGTTTTCCAACATTTCCATGGAATTTTAACCCACCGTTTCATTCATCTGAGTATATTTGCTTCACAAAAGAGACCTAATTAGCCCTTCTAGGACAGTCAAATTCCTAACAGCAAAGACCTTTATTTTCCAGACCTTGACCCTTCCTTTTGGGGAATTGTATAACTTCCAAAAGGGTATCTGAATCCATAACGTTTTTACCAAGGTGTTTGGGAAAATCTGAAATTAAGGTCCCTTTACCCACTAAATAGGGCTACAAGCGACTAAGCCCAATTGAGTGAGTTTCTTAAGGAATGGGTATGAACTCTTGTGATTGGTGCTTTGTTTGAACATGGGGAGTTTTGTATGACCCAAAATTGGTGTGAAACTGATTTGTAACCTTTGGGGGTACCATGGAGTGTGTTGTAGCAAGATACCCCTAATTGAGTAAGAGAGGGTCTTGGAGATGTTGAGAAGATTGTATTAAAGTTGTAGAGCCTTGCCCTGATAGGATCCCATCCATGTGTTAAGGGGTCAGTGTCATACATTAGGAGGTGTTTTCCAGATAACAAGGAGGGCTCTACATCAAGTGGTATCAAAGCTAGTAATGGATTTGGTAAGGAGATAGAAAATTGAGAGATGTTAGAGGGACAAGTAGAATAGGTCCCTAGAGGACCAATCACCAACATGGAATTGGCAAAGATTGTAAGAGAGCAAGCCACTGCTTGCAAGGCAATGCAGAGGGAGCTAGAGAGATTGAGAGGGAGAGTATATGGAAAGGAAGATGGAGGCACTAGTAGTTGTGATGAAGGGGATGAGGATGAGATCCCTATGTCGGAAGAAGAGGTGATTCCTCCTAACCAAAGGCACTTCCTTAATGCCCTCAAATCCATGGAGAGGACAACCATGGAGAAGAAGATTGGTTTGCCAACTTTCACTGGGAAGATGGAACCAGATGTTGTGATGGATTAGATAGACTCTCTATCTAGTTTCTTTGAGTGTGAAGACATTCCAGGACACCAGAAGGTGAAGATTGCTAAGTCGAAGTTGAATGCAGCAGCCCTAACTTGGTGGAACTTTGTCCAAGAGGAAGGAGAGAAGGACAATAAGCCCAAGATTATTTCTTGGAAGAGGATGGTTGCCTTAATCAAAGAGGCCTATGTACCCAAAGACTATGAAATACAACTCCATAAGAGGAGACAAAATCTCAAGTAGAAAGAGATGGATGTGAACTCATATACAGAGGAGTTCCAAAGACTATGCATGAAGTCAAAAACAAAAGAGGAAGAGAGTGAGAAAGTTGCTCGATACCTGAATGGATTAAGGTACAACATTCAAGAATAATTAAACCTTCTTAGCCCGGATACCATTGGTAGATGCCATCAACTTGCTATCAAGGTGGAAGAGAAGATCAAAAGGAGACAAGAGAAGAATAATAAAGGAAGAGGAAGATAGTAGAGGGGTGGAATAAAAAAATTCAGAAGCAAAGGAAATGGATTCGGAAATCAAAGTGAAATCAGTCAAGAAGGCACTGAAGGAGAGAGAAGTTCCAATAACAATGGAGGATACAATCAGAGAGGTAATTTCAGAGGAAGAAGACCACCATTCAGAGGGAGATCTCAAGGTAGAGGTCCAATCAGATGTTATAATTGTAATCAAGAAGGACACATGGCTAATAGATGCCAAGAGAAGCCTACTAGTTCCATAGGAGAAAGAAGAAGTAACTTGATTTTAGAGGTTGACTACCAAAGTGTGGCAAGTGAAAACACATACCAAAGTATCAATACCCCTAACAGTTATGGATACCCTGAAAGAGGTGAAGCCTTGATGATCAGAAGAGCAGTAACCACCATGAAGATGTCTGATAGAGAACCCCCACAAATAAATATCTATTCAAGACCACTTGCAAAGTGGGTGGAAAGGTCTGCAAGGTCCTAATAGATTCTGGTTCAACTGAGAAATTTGTGTCTCTAGAGATGGTTGAGAAACTAAAATTGAGGAGACTAACTCACCCTTTCCCCTACAAGGTCTCATGGCTCACACAAGCACAACAAGTTGTTGTGGAAGAGCAGGCTTGGGTAGAATTCCATATTGGAATCAATATAGATAATTTAATGTTTGACATTGCAAAGATGGATGTTTGCCATCTCCTATTTGGGAGACCATGACAGTTTGATTTGAAGGCACAACATGATAGTGCTAGAAATACATATTCCATTACCAAGGATGGTAAGGTAATTGAGTTACTACCTTTAATGGAGAGTGAGGAGGAAGCCAATTGTTGATATTAGGAGGGAATCAGTTCATGAAGAACATGGAAAATGAAGGCATGGTCTGCTATGCCCTTATCCCTATTCCAACAGCAACAAAGGTGGAGAGGTCTGGGGATAAGAGAGAGGACAGCTTGAGATTGATTGACCCTGCAGTGCAATATCTACTAGACAAATACAAGGGTGTCATCTCAGATGGCATGCCAAGGTCACTACCTCCCATTAGGGATATAAACCATTGTATAGACCTTATACCTAGATCTGCATTTCCTAATAAAGCAGCATAAAAGCTCACACTGGATCGGAATGTTGAGATGGCAAAACAAGTTGAAGAAATGTTGGAATCCGGATTGGTTGGAAAAAGTTTGAGCCCATGTGCAGTCCCTGCAGTCTTGGCACCCAAAAAGGAAGGCACTTGGAGGCTTTGCACCGATTCAAGAGATATCAACAATATAACTATCATGTATAGGTTTCCCATGCCTAGGATTGAGGATTTGTTAGATTGTTTGGGGGTGCTAGATATTTTACAAAAATTATTTTAAAAAGTGGCTATCATCATATTAGGATTAGGCCAGGAGATGAATGGAAAACTGTCTTTAAGACAAATGAGGGGTTATATGAGTGGAAATTTGTGCCCTTTGGCTTATCCAATTCACCTAGTACCTTTATGAGGTTAATGAATGAAGTCTTGAGGGATTTCATAGGGAAATTTGTTATAGTCTACCTAGATGACATTCTAGTTTTCAGTCAAACCAAAGGAGAACATCTAAAGCATGTAGACCTATTCCTAAGGAGATTATATGAAGACCAATTAATGATCAACTTGGAAAAGTGTTTCTTTATCTTGGGATTTGTGATCGCATATGGTGAATTAAAAAATGGATCAAGAAAAGGTGAGTGCCATATTGTCTTGGCCTACACCTAAGACAATGAATGATGTTAGGAGTTTCCATCACTTAGCTACCTTCTATAGGAAGTTTATAAGAGGATTTAGTCATATTTGTGCCCCTATGCTTGATACAATAAAGGGAGGATAAAAGTGTAGGTTTAGTTGGATAGAAGAAGCTAATAACTCTTTTGAAACATTGAAAAGGAAAGTTGCAGAACAACCAGTCCTTGCCCTACCTAACTTCAACAAGATCTTTCAAGTAGAATGTGATGCTAGTCACATGGCCATTGGAGTAGTACTCAGTCAAGAGGGAAGACCTATTGCTTTCTTCGGTGAGAAGTTGAATGAGGCAAAGAGAAGATATTCATCTTATGACCTAGAGATGTATGCTCTAGTCCAATCATTGAAAAAGTGGAGACACTACTTGCTACCAAAAGAATTTATAGTTTTCACAGACAATCAGGCCCTTAGCTTCATAAACAGTCAAGAA
The DNA here is from genome assembly GCF_030272615.1 of Cryptomeria japonica. Lineage (NCBI taxonomy): Eukaryota > Viridiplantae > Streptophyta > Pinopsida > Cupressales > Cupressaceae > Cryptomeria > Cryptomeria japonica. Next base: position 626,534,527 of record NC_081415.1, on the reverse strand, counting down.
AAGTTGAATCGTCGGCACATGAAGTGGGTAGAGACCCTAAAATCTTTCACTTTCATTCTTAAGCAAAAGCAAGGAGTCAAGAATAAGGTGGCAGATGCTCTAAGCAGAAGAGTCCTAACTGCAAATCAAATTCAGTTGGAGAGTGTTGGAATAGACTCTTTCAAAACCATGTATGAAGATGATGAAGATTTTGGAGAGGCCTACAAGGTATGTACTTCATTTGATGAATGGTTTCATGTTGAGTATTCTGAATTTTGGATTCAAAATGGATTGTTGTTTAAGGGTGCACAACTATACATACCCAAATACTCTATGAGACTGAATATCATTAAGGAAAAACATTGTGGAGCAATGGTAGGACATTTTGGTCTTGACAAGATATTAGATTTGGTAAAAAGACACTATTTTTGGCCAAAACTTAGGAGATTTGTGGAGACATGTGTGATCTGCCAAAAGGCAAAGGGAAAGTCCACCAATGCAGGTTTATACCAGCCTTTACCCATACCTTCAAGACCATGGGAAAGGATAAGTATGGATTTTGTTTTAGGATTGCCAAGGACAAGGAAAGGATATGATAGTGTTTTTGTAGTGGTGGATAGGTTCAGTAAGATGGCACATTTTTTGCGATGCAAAACAACTTGTGATGCTTCTTATGTAGCAGATTTGTTCTTTAAGGATATTGTCCGGATGCATGGCTTACCTTTAACCATTGTCTCTGATAGGGATGTAAAAAAATTTGGTCACTTTTGGAGGACCCTTTGGAAGAAACTTGGTACAAATTTATCCTTCTCCTCAGCCTACCATCCCCGAACAGATGGTCAAACTGAAGATATAAATAGATCACTAGGGAATCTCTTAAGGTGTTTGACTAGACAGCATGGAGAAAGGTGGGATAGTATACTGTCTCAGGCAAAATTCTCCTATAATGACATAGTGAATAGGAGTACCGGTAAGTCACCTTTTCAGATTGTCTATAGCATCCACCCAAGAGGTGTGCTGGAGTTGAGGGAGATACCTCAAGGAGAACCCATTAGTGCAGATGGAGAAACCTTTACTACTGCTATACAAGAGATCCATGACCAAGTGAAGACTCATCTTCAACAATCTATATAAAGATATAAATCCCACGCTAACAAAAAGAAGAGAGATGTTCAGTTTGATGTAGGAGACTTGGTGTGGATTCACTTGAAGAAGGAAAGACTTCCAAAAGGAAGATACACAAAGCTAATGCAAAGAAATATTGGCCCTTGCCAAATCTTGAAGAAATGTGGTTCAAATGCCTATGAACTTCAACTACCATCTGATCTTGGTTTGTCACCTATTTTTAATGTTTGTGACTTAACTCTCTATAAGTGTAGTGTTGATGCGGGTGAAGATACAATGTAGGATATTGCTGATGATGACATTCCTAAACATGAACCACCAAAGTTGCATAAGGTTCTAGATACTAAGGTTGCCAAGCAAACCAGGAGGAAAGTTTACATGGAGTATTTAGTGGCTTGGAAAGGACAACTTGATACTAAAGCAGTCTGGATGACAGAGCAACAGATCAAAGATCATGGTGTAGACCTATCGATTCTCATCTCAAGTGGACTTCAGATTTCTTCTTTCGGGGAGTATGGTGCAGGAGCACCTCATCAAACCCTTCAAGATGACATGGCAGACTCTGATAAGGGAGGATAAGGCATTAACAATGTCTTTAGGATGTTTTATATAGTTTTTTAATCATCCATTATATGTTTGTAATAATGAATCCCATCTTGTAAGCAAAACTCCTATTTCGGCATTTCTATGAGCAAATTAGGAATTGTGGAAAACAAGGATCCAATGTGTTGGTTTTGAGTGTTTTAAAATTATTTAGGAGGGTTTGAACTTGACCCAAGGCATTAGGAGGCGAAAGATGGCATTTTGACAACTTTTGCAAAAGTTGTCAAAAGTTGTCATGAGCAACTTTTATGCACTTTTTGCATTTTGTAATTTGAAACTTCTCCAACGGCTCTAACCTCTTGATTTTTAGTTGAGAGAAGTTGAGGAATGGTTTATACACCTCAAAGATCCAATTCTAAAAGGGTTGATTGTACGGAGAAGAATTCTAAAGCAAACAAAGTAATAAAATTTTGAGTTTTCTTGCAATTCTAGAGTTTTTGGTCTGTGGTACGATTCTGTATGGATTGGGACCCATTCCTAATGATGTGATTTGAATTGAGAGGAGAGTTGACTCTGTTATAGTTTTTATTTGGAGACTTTATTGTGTGTGTTGCTCCTGATATTGAAGTTTTGTTGTAGGTGCCTGGAAAACCAGGGTTTACCTTCGGTTTTTCCTCATTCATGGCCATATCTTGCACTTTACCAATCTAAGGCTCATGCGATTTGGTAAAAGGAAAGTATGGTCAATTTCTTTTAGATATATAAGATTTTTTTGTAGGAGGAGCAAGGGAGAGAAGTGTTTGAGGCGGCCCTAGGTAGACATCTCTATGTGGCTACCTAGACCTTGAACAAACAAAATCACCTTGTGTGCAAATGGTGATGCTTCTAGGCGCATAACCCTAGAATCCCTATTTATTTATGTTTTCCAACATGCCCATGGAATTTTAACCCACCGGTTCATTCATCTGAGTATAGTTGCTTCACAAAAGAGACCTAATTAGCCCTTCTAGGAGAGTCAAATTCCTACCGGCAAAGACCTTTATTTTCTAGACCTTGACCCTTCCTTTTGGGGAATTGTATAACATCTAAAAGGGTATCTGAATCCATAATATTTTTACCAAGGTGTTTGGGAAAGTCTAAACTTAAGGTCTCTTTACCCGCTAAATAGGGCTACAAGCGACTAGGCCTAATTGAGTGAGTTTCTTAAGGAATGGGTATGAACTCTTGTCACTGGCGCTTTGTTTTAACTTGGGGAGTTTTTTATGACCCAAAACTAGTTTGAAACCAATTTGTAACCCTTGGAGGTACCATGGAGTGTGTTGTAGCAAGATACCCCTAATTGAGTAAGAGAGGGTCTTAGAGATGTTGAGAAGATTATACTAAAGTTGTAGAGCCTTGCCTTGATAGGATCCCATCCATGTGTTAAGGGGTCAGTGTCATACATTTAGAGGTGTTTGGCAGATAACAAGGAGGGCTCTACATCATAACCATTAGTAGTCTGGTCTTTAACTCTTGAGAACCGGTAACATCAAAAGTTTTCCAAATAAAACCGCTGGCTAAACCTTCTCAACTGAGGACACGTGGCATCATGTCATGATGTCACAGTTCTTATCTTCCTTTCTCTTTCAACTCTAGGGATGTGTGAACCATAGGATCTTCTCACGGTTTTCCATAAAGTCACTAACAAAAATATAAGACTTTAGACTTAGGGAAAAATTAAGCGTTGGCAAAAAAATATATTAAACGAGACCCACCTAGGAAAACTCTGGTCTCGCCAATGGTAACTAACCCTTGTCTTAAGTGGAAAAAGGTAATGAAGGAATAAGACAAGCCCAAGGTTTTTTTAAAAAAAGACTTAAATAAAATGCACAAATCCTAAACCCTAAACCTTAAGGGAAAGAACATAGAACAAAATAGTTCTGAAAAATCAGAAAATTTATCAAGGCATGAAAATGTTAGAATCCAATAACACTGAGGGTGAATTAGTGTTATACCAAAATGATTAATTTTAACCTTATTAAAACATGCATACACCAACCGGTATACCAGTACATACAAAATTGAAAGAAGTAAAACAACCAATAAGCCAATCACATAAATGAGAACCATAACACACAAGATTATACATGGAAAACCTCAAACAGGAAAAACCATGGTGGGATTTGTGACCCACAATATCAATCCACTGTCCACATGAAGAGATACTACAAAATATGAGGGACCTACACTTGCAGGAAGGCTTACATCCTAGACGACACTGCTCAATCACAAAAGGAGCCTCACTAACTACATAAAATTCTAGACTACAATCCAGAGAAGTGTGAACTACTAAGATAGCATCTTCTATGCCAGAATACAATTCCAGTTTAAGATCTATTTGTTCTGGTCTGAAACCCTAAACCCTTTACGAGAATAACCCTTACATAAATTTCCTCACCTAAATGATCTCTCTAATATATTTCGCATCATATCATATCCATGATCTCATATTTATGTCTCTTGCATATTATACAAATGATCTATCAAACTGACCTATACACCCTATACAAAATATCATGCCTTATGTTGGCTTACAATATAAAAATACATGTCGGCCAGATAACATAAATGCATAAACAATAAAATCAATTGTTGATGTCGGATCCAAGATATGCCAGCCTCCAATACCGATAACCTTTGCTAAACCATGTCAACATGCATTGTCGGTGACCAAATAAATCCTTCTGGCCTGTCAGTGCCAGTGTCGGTGTAGTATCTGTGAAGTTCCTATCGGTACACCATAGAACCAAAACATGAATTTGGAACACAATACCATGTTGCCATCAATGACAACATAGTGAAACCAACCAATTGAGTGTCAGTTGCCAACAAAAAATCTTTTGCATCGTTAATTTTAGGACTATTTGTGGCTCTAATTGGGGACATTCATTTCATAGGAATGAAGTGAGGATCCAGAATCTTTGGTGAAGCATACCATTTTGCAGAGTCGACCAAAAATAAGTTACCTAAACAAGGCAACTTCAACAAAAAGGAAACTAGACTACTTATGTACAAAACCTTAACTAATTCTCATGGAAAAAATTACTACTTTAAGAAAAGTAGAGCTTCAAAAATTGTCCATGAATAGGAAATTCAAGAAGAAAATGATAACTACTCTATTGGGCATAGAGTTAAAAGGCTTTCTCTACCTCGATCTGCTTGTAACTTGAGGGTCAAACCACATGTGATGGCCCAAGGCCATCTGAAGAAGTTAAACAATGGTTTCTTTGGTAAAATATGTAGTTGTGATCACATTTCATCATGAACCATCTAGGAGCATCATTGTCATATACATGTTCACAATCAACAAGCTCTGTATCCTTCAGCATGTCATAAAAACCCTTTATCTCAATACATTCTTCACTGATCTAAACTTTATCACCAGGCATTGCTTGAAACAAACAATACTCATTCTTAATATCTGAAATAAAAACATGTCGAAAAGAACATTAATCAAGTTTCATGATAGCCTCATCAAGCTGAAAAAGGAAGTGAAACACTTCATATTCTGTTCTGCAACTGACATCATGAAAATTGGTCTCTTTAGTTGTTTGCACCTCCATAAAATATTCATTATTGAAGTATTCTTGCAAACATAATACAAATTTATCACAGATGTCAAAGGAAGTGCTCTCATATGCTGGTCCATCGAACACATTAACCGGTTTACAAATATCCATATCTGAACAGTCAACATTTAAAAACCATTCTAATTCACTTTTGTCTCCCATTGACATGGTCACTGATTCTTGATCAACATTTTGCACTTGGATCACTGTATGATGAAAAGGTATCATCATTCACCTTCTCAACAAAACTCTCCTCATGCATAACAAAAGATTCCAAATATGATTTCAAAGTGCCATGTGGAGCAAGAAGGAAACAATCTTCTTCATCCACTTCACAACCTTGCACAATATCAGTGAACACCACACTCTCATATTCGATGTCAGCACTTGTAACATCAGAAGGAAAATCACCCTCATATTCACTAGTTACAAATGTTTCTAAATCAGATTTAAAGAAATCCTCAAAATCATCAGGATAACAGGTTTCATCACACCCCATTTCATCCTCTTCACTTTCCGATTCTTCATATGAAGCAGACTCTTTACATAAAGCAGACTCACTATATGGTTGATCAATAGATTTGTCTAATGTAACCTCTTTATTATTTATAAATTTCTAAGTCTCTTCATGTATAACTGTTTGTAATGGAATAGTCGGTATGCAACTATCTAAAACATTATTTTTAAGGACGCATGCCTCAATTGAAACTTCATGCTCATTATTTTGGATGAATTCATGTGGCATAGATATAGGTTACAACATACTTTCCTTATTTGAACACACCATACAACTTTCTATCTAAAAAGCATCATCAACCAAAAATAATGGCACCTCATCATTCAAATTTTCATCATCACATATAACTGATTCCTGAGAGACTGAATTTATATCATCTAAATCTTGCACACTAGCATTATCTTCATCAGATGTACAACTTTTCAATTCTTCATACATGGTGTTAGATTCACCTAAAACACTAGACTGCAGATGAACCTCTTGTGAAATCTCCTTGTTGGAACAACTACTATTGTTGTCATATGGTGTAATAACTGAAATTATCTCACTAACCTTTTCTTCATTAACATGAGGAATAAACACTATCTGAGACAAGTTTTCTTCGCTCATATTTTTGTTTTAATCATAATTCATAACACGGTTATTTTGATCAGCAAGGGTGCAAGTGCTTTGACATTGGTCTTCACTTTTTGGCTCACACCTATCTTCGACATCTATCATCTTAGGACGGCATATTCTTGTAGATAGATAGCCCTTATGAATTCCATATTTCAAGTTTTTCTCAATATCCATTGCTATCCTATAAGTCTGATGCATGGTTTTGAGATCCTTGTCTCTCAGCAAATAACTCATTTCCTCCTCAAATGCATCTAGGTAAACAACTAAACACACTACATCATTTGGCCTATAACTGCTAGGGATGTCATCCAATGTTCTTGCAAATCTGAGATTGAAAATAGGGACCAACTCATCTTCTTTCTTTTGAATATCCACAAATCCTTTTATAATTGAACCTGGATCAAATCTTTCACCAAATTGTTCCATGAAGGCCACCTTTAGTTCATCCTATGAAGAGATAGAATATGCTCACAAATAAGAGAGCCAATCTCTGGCATCCTCCTTCAAATATTGAACAAAAAAATGCATGAGAATATCTTCTTGACTTATCTCAAAATTTCCCATCAAATCAGAAAACTCTTGCAAATGTTGACGGGCTGATTCTGATCCTTTCCCAGTGAACTTTGGTAAATATTCCCTAACCTTAGTAGAAAAAGGGTTTGGGAAACCTTGAATACCATTAAAATAAATGGATTATATCTTTCCATAGATTATATTTTGTTGTGACTTGATAGAGGTTACACACTTACATTTGATATTTCATAGGGATGTATAGGCAAACAATACATCTTATCACTCACTTCCCTACTTCTTTCCTTTATCACAATCTTTAAATATTATAATGTATTGGCGATTGACACTCTACTGGTTAGGTTTCATTATGTTGTCATTGATGGCAACATATTTTTGGGTTCATGCTTCATATGGTATACCGACAGGCACTTCACAGACTACACCGGCATCGACAGGATAGAATATTTCTTTGGTCATTGGCAATGTAGGCTGACATGGCATGATAAAGGATATCAGTATTGAAGGCCGACACATCTTGGATCCGGCATCGGCAACTTGTTTAATTCTTATTCATTTATGTTATAATGCCGACATGTATTATATAATTATATATATCCTTGTAAACCAACATAAGGTATAAATTTGTATAGGGTATATATAAGATATGCATAGATACAAAATGGATGGATGTATAAGGTAATTGATGAAATGTAATGCAAAATATATCAGAGAGACTGTGTATGTGAGGAATTCATTATTAGGGTTATTCTGGTACTAAGGTTTTAACTGAAATAGACAGAGCTTAAACCAAAATTGTATTCTCGCATAGGAGATGTTATCTTTTGAAGTTCAGCACTTCTCCAGATTGTAGTCTGGATTTGTATGTAGTCAGTGAGACTCCTTTTGTGATGAGCAGTGTGCTCTAGGCTATAAGCCTTCCTGCAAGTGTGGGGCCAATATATATTGTAATATCTCTTCATATGGCCAGGTCATAAATCCCATCGTGGTTTTTCCTTATTGAGGTTTTCCATGTATAAATTTGTGTGTTATAGTTTTCCTTTATACATTTGGCTTATTGGTTGCATTACTTCTTTCAATTCTGTTTATACTGGTATACCGGTTGGTGTATGTGTGTTTTGTTAAAGCTAAAAACTTTTATTCTGGTATAACACTGATTCACCCACCCCCCCCCCCCTCTCAGTGTTATTAGTTTCCAACAATTGGTATCAGAGCCTTGTGCCTCAGAGGAAGTTTAACAGCTTGAGGAAGATCCTAAAACTGGAATCATTGAACATGGCTTTGGAGAAACAACTTGAAATGGCACTTGAAGATTATGATGCTGAAAGATTGAAGAACTTAAAGTTACAAGATGAGTTGAATTCTGCTAAAGAATTTATTCTTGTCCTACAAGAGAAATTTTCATCTATTCAAGCTAGGAGGAAGGAACTTTTGCAAAATGAAGATGACAAAGATGCACTTAAGGAACAATGTCAGAAATTAAGCTAGGAGAATATGGTTATGAATAATGAAATGCAAAGTATGACTATGAGGTTATCTAAGGATATTAAGGATAGAAAGAAAAAGGAAGAAAATCTTGTTGTATCCCTAAAGAATAAATTTGAAGAATGTGGTAGGTTGACTCATGAAAATGAGATATTAAGGTCTAATTTGGTACAATCCCAGAGCAATGAGAAAGATCTTGAGAGATAAATGACAATACTAAGAGATGATTTAACTGTTGTAAGTGAGTACAAAGAAAAATTCAAGATCAGCTCAGCACAGCTTGATGAGTTACTAAAGAGACAAAGGCAGATTGGAGATTCCAGTGGACTTGGATTTGAGCAAGGATAGAGTTCTAGTACTACTAATGAAGATCAAAACCATAAGACATCGGTAAGACAATTCAATGCTTATAAATTTAATGGTAGATGTTTTGTTTGCAATAGATTTGGTCACATGGCTAGGCAATATAGAAACAGAGCAAATCAAAACCCTGATTCTGCTCTCAGTAAATTTTCTAAATGCAATAAAATTGGTTATAAGAAGATTGCAGAATGAATGTAAAATGCTATGCTTGTTGAAAATTTGGACATATGGCTAATCAGTGCAGGTCAAGTAATTTCACCTGTTTTAGCAAGGCAATTCAAAAGAACAATGTTACATGTTATGCAAAAAATGAAGTCAGACATATTGCTAAGTTCTGTAGAAGCAAAAATCCACCAGTTGGCAATGTAGGAATAAATGATAAAGGCAAATAGAAGGTTAATTAAATCTAGCATCATACTTAGAGATGGGTCAGAATGACTGAACAGAAATCATCAGATGGGAATATCCCAGTTACCTATCCGACAGAAGAGGTTGCTCCTGCACCTGCAATGAGCTCATCCAGTAACTGAGGCAAATGCCTTAGGGGTAGGAAAATTTCATGAAAGATGATGCATATTCCCCTGAAGGAGATTTTGGAAGATGTTCCAGATATTGGAAAGGATTATCCGGTATTGATATATTCAGAGTGAGATCCGGTATCATTCACCGATAGTCATTTCTGTCAATAGAAAATTAGGGTTTACTCGATGGATAAAAGGTCAATTACACTTCACTATTAGTCACCCAACATTTAGAGCGATTTCGGAGCAATTCAGAGAAACTTAGTGCAATCATAAACTATTCAGAGGCAATCAGATTTTATCTTGAATGATCACACCGGCATCTCGAAGGATTTGATAAGAGGTTTTCACCGACAGATTTCTAAAGGTATTTTTCTTGAATCATGGAATCAGGACCATCTTCTACTCCTATTTTTGTTGCAAATCCAACTGTAGTAAAAATTAAGGACTTCCCCAAGCCAATTTTCAAATCGTATCCACATGTGGCTACCAAGGAAGATTCAGTTGGAGCATTTACTCACGTCCCAGAGGGAGTGGTATATGTAGAAGATGTTAGGGCTTATATTCATTGTCATTTAGAGGACTTAGGTACTTCAGAAATCAAGGGGATGTGTATGAATGAACTCATGGGATAATTTGGTAAAATAAAACCAGCATATAAATACATCAAAGATCTAGGGTTCAATAATATTCAGGATATTCCAGAATTTGAGGATGAGATTGTTAGATATGTACTAAGAAGAGTACATGGGGAATTCAAATGGCTGGACCAACCCTACAAAATCACTAAGGAAGCCATTTGGGCAATTACTAGTTTACCATCAATAGGGAAACATCCAAATAAGAAAGTATCAAATGACTTAGTAAGGAAGATCATGGGTGCTACATCAGACAAGAGATCGATGAAGGTGAACACTATCACCAACACCAACATCAAATTTGGCAGCATGATCATAGGTTACAAGGTAACTCAGTTTAATCGAATGAATTCAGTTTCCAGTTCATGTATTTTGGCCGCTTATAGAATGATGAGAGAAAATATCGAGTTAGATCTTTGTGACTAGATGCTTGAGGAGTTATTGATCAATTTAGGGAAGATTGAAGGTGAGAAGAAGGGCACCTTCCGGTATAGAAATCTATTAGTGTGCTTAATGTTATACTTTCTAAATGATACCCCCAGTTCTAGAAGGAAGCAATGGGATTTTGAAATACCAGTATGAAGACAACTTAAGCAATAAATTGTTGCATTGGGAACTCTTAGAGATGACAAGGTATGGGGTTACTTCAAGGATTTTCAAAAATCTATGAGGTCTAGAATAAGGATACCTGGCCAAATAGTAGAGAAATACTCTACCGACATTTGTTTCATGGTTAAGAAGGATGTGACTCTCATGGAGGCAGTTAATCCCTAGAATATTTGGGTAGAGGAAATGGGATATGAGGTGGATGCATTAATCCTTGATGCTTATGCAAAAATTCTGATAGATTCAGAAATAGATGAAGCAGAAAAACCTTGTGGAACACCACAACAAAAGACTTTTGAGGTTGAAATTGAGTTCAACCAGAAGAAGAGGGAAAAACAAGAAGGTAAGGCAAGCAAGTTTGTGCAAAAGGTTTCTAAGGACATTAAGGCACTCATTGATGTTGTCCCATAGAAAGGGAGAAAGAGGAAGGATCTGGTAGTTCACATTGAATCTGTCGTTGTAGATTCGAAGACTGATGATGAGACACCTTTAGCTTTCAAAAGGGTTGTAAGGAAGAAACCGGAAGAATCTAAAGTGAAACCAAAGAGACAACTGATTAGGAAAGTCGTCATCAAAGTACCAACATAGAAACAGGCACCTAAGGCTACACCATCAGCTGCATTTGGTATTGCCAGAAGGAGGAAGGAGAGTGGCACTGAATTGGCACTAGAGACTAGTAATGTAACAATTATTCCGCCTAAGACTTGTGTTGAAATTCTAGATGAAATAACTAAGGATGGGATGCTGAATAATGTTAAGTCTTATTATGATACATTTATACATAATGAATAGAGAGAGGTAGAGGAAGCAATTCTTCTATATTTAGACATCTATAAGAAAACATTAATTGAAATAGAAAATCAAATACCGACAGAGCTATACAACATATTAGATGCTAGAAGGTTATCTGCAATGCAAGAAGACAAACACGTTAAGATACAAGAACTCTTAGCTATATGTGTTACTATTGTTGGTATTTTGGTATGGTTTTGTCATTGATGTCAACGCCTACTGAAAACAAGCACTTTGGAGATCCAGCAACATTCATCGGCAAGCAAGTAAACTATGCAACAGTTACTGGTATATGGTTCACCGGCAGGATATAATGTTCACCGGTATTTGGAATGATATGGAAGACACTTGGTAATGTCGAAGACATCGTGTGGACACTTTGTTTTGAAGAATTAATCATTGGTATATTCATATTTGCATATTTGCTTTTACCGGCAAATAGGTCCAGGTTATCTAGGGTTACACTGGTAGGTTTATCTTTTCCAGATCAGCATGGCATGCTATGAAGATGATTTATTATTGATGTAAATGCATTAAGCCGACATGTTCAATCGGTTATTGCATCGGATATTATATTGTATGTAAAATGTTTTTATTGTAATATCTTGTAGAGTCGACCTACTAAAATTGGTCTTAGGGTATGGAATAAATGTAAGATCTTATTTGTAAGATCAAGTGTGGAATGCGAAAAAGAATTGTGTGAAGGTATATGCAAGATCAAGCAGAGGAACACACGAAGACATCATTTGAAGGTGAAGTTAGGTTTTTGTATAAGCATATCAGCATTACACTGGTACTGAATCCAGCATATGAAGATGCTATTTTGTGCAGTACATTCTTATTGGATTTAACCATCCAACTGTAGTCAGTGTGACTCCCATTTTGTGATTGAGTGGTGAGCTCTAGGCTGTTGGCCTTTCTGCATGTGCAGACCCCATTTATGTACACTTACTATCTGTAGTAGTATCATCTGATTGTGGGTAAGGTTTCCCATCGTGGTTTTTCCCCTTACAGGGCTTCCACGTACAAATATTGGTGTTATGTATTGTGGATGACTTTATGTTTGTGTTTCATGCATTAATCTTTACCGGTATAGCAATTTATTGTTAACACTATCTACCGACATACTTAACTAGTTTACCGATATTAAGCATTAAGTTGGTTAATTGGTTTTTGGTTTCAATTTATTAGACAACTGATTCACCCCCCCCCCCCCCTCTCAGTTGTCTCTGGGACCTAACAATTGGTATCAGAGCTTAGTCCTCTTTTGCAGAAGTTTAACAACTTGAGGAGATCCAATGTCTACAAATTACTTTAGGAAGGACAGTCCTAAACTTGATGGAACCAACTATGGGATATGGAAGATCAGAATGGAGACACATCTGAATTTCATTGGTAAAGACATCTGGGAAGTTACAAAGAATGGTTATACTGCTACTGTAGCTGGTCAGACTGCTCCAACTACCTTAGCCAAAGATGAAGAGAATGAATGCAAAGCAAGAGAATCACTTTTGAGCGCATTATTAGATCAACAAATCATGGGATTATCAGATAGGTCTACTGCTAAAGCTATTTGGGATCATTTGGAAACACTGAATGAAGGAGATTCCATAGTTAAGATTGCAAAACTTGAAAGCTTCCAAGTCAGGTATGAACATCTAAAAATGGAAGAAGATGAAAGGATTTCTGCTTTTATGGAAAGAGTAAATGAAATTTTTTTGGGAATTAAATGTTGTGGAGGAACTTTGAGTGAGGATGAAATTGTTTCAAAAATCTTAAGAGGTTTGCCACCAGCATATAAAATGAAGGTTACTTCTATAAATGAGTTGAGAACAATGCCTAATACATCAGTAACTAGAGATACATTAATTGGAAAACTTTCAGCCTTTGAAATTGAGGAATTTGGTCATGTTGCTACTATAAAGACAGATTTGGCCTTTAAAGCATTAACATCATCTGCTCCATCATTTGACAAATCAGACTAGAGAGCCTTTTATGCAAGAGAACTTGAAGAATCCAGAAAGGAGAATGAAGAGCTTGAAGAACTTGAAGCATTATTTGCAAAGAAAATGCCAAAAGGTCCAATTGGAAGTAAGTATGAAGGTAAAGCACCCTTTAAATGTTTTAACTACAATAAGATTGGTCATATGGCTTCAAGATGCCCTGATAGACATGATAGACTAAGAGAAGAAGCTAGAAGAACATACAAGCCTAATCCTAAATATCAGAGATACAGATTTAAGAAGAACAAAGACAAATCTTGTTACATTGTTGATGAAGGTGTGACTGATGATTCTGATGAGGATCCAGTAGACAATGGATGGGTTTTTGTTGCTATAACAGAAGATCAACTGGCACCTATTGCTCAACCCATAGAACAAGCCCTAGCAGCTAAAGTTGAAACAAAGGATGAATGGATCATTGACTCCGGATGCTCACATCACATGACTGGAGACAAAGGTAAATTCTTGAACTTTCAAGAATACAATGGAGGTTTAGTAAGATTTGGAGATGACAAAGCCTGTTCAATCAAAGGTAAGGGTTCAATATCTCTTGATGGTAAGCATAACACTGACAATGTCTACTATGTTGAAGGATTAAAGCATATCATTTAAGTGTTTGTCAATTAGTTGAGAAGGAATTTCAGTTACAATTTAAAAATGGAAAATGCAAAATCATGAATAGAACTGGTTTGGAAATTGCAACCGATAATCAGACTAGAGGCAATATCTTTCATTTGAATAACAGTTAAAAGGCAAGCTTAATTGCACATATAGATGAAAGTTGGTTATGGCATAAGAGACTATGTCATGTAAACTTTGATTGCATGGTAAAAATCAATACTTCTAAGGCAGTTAGAGATCTACCTAAAATTGTGAAACCTCATAATACAATTTGTAAGGAATGTCAATTTGGAAAACAAGTTAGAGCTAGTTTCAATAGGTATTCCAGAAAAATCCAATAATTCTCTTGATTTAATTAACACTGATTTATGTGGTCCAGCTAGAACTAAAAGCTTACAAGGTGATAGATATTTCATGCTAATTATTGATGATTATTCTAGAATATGTTGGGTTACTTTTCTCAGAGAGAAATCAGAAGCACTTGGAAAGTTCAAACTATTCAAAGCAATGGTTGAAAATGAAACCGGTAAGAAAATCAAATGTTTAAGATCAGATCAAGGAGGAGAATTCACATCTAAGGACTTTAATACATTTTGCGAAGTGAATGGAATCAGAAGACAGTTATCAGCACCTCGGACACCGCAGTAGAATGGAATTGTTGAAAGGAAAAACAGAACTATCTTGGATGTAGCAAGAAGTATGTTATCAGAAGAAAATCTACCACATGTTTATTGGAGAGAGGCAGTTAGCACTACTGTCTATACATTCAACAAAGTTCACATCAAAGGTGAAACCGATAAGACCCCTCATGAACTATGGTTTGGTAATACTCCTACTCTTAAGTATTTCAGAATTTTTGGAAGTAAATGTTATATTAGAAGAGATGAGTATGTTGGAAAATTTGATCCTAGAAGTGATGAAGGAATATTTCTTGGTTATTTATGTAAGAGCAAGGGATATAGATGTTTTAATAAGAGATTGTAGAAAATTGTTGAGAGTACAAATGTAAAGATTGATGAACAATTCAGAGGAACTTCAAGGTATATAGACTTTGAACCGGCAACAGAAATTGTGACAAATGAACCTATACTGAATCCACCGGTATAAAATGAAGATCCAGTTACTCCGGTATCATCAAAGGATTCCACAGTAATTGAAGAACAATAGCAAACTAAGACACCCCGGTATGTAAGATTGAATCATTCTGAAGATCAGATAATTGGAAACAAATTTAAAGGAGTTATGACAAGAGGAAGATTGGCAAATGAAGAGGTATGTCTTATTTCTCAAATTGAACCATCATCTATCAATGAGGCTTGTGAAGATAAATTTTGGATTAAAGCTATGGAAGAAGAATTAGGACAAATTGAGAAAAATAATACTTGGACATTAGTTCCCCAGTCTAAAGATAAAAATGTAATTGGAACCAAATGGGTATTTACAAACAAACTTAATGAAGACGGTAAGGTTGTCAGAAATAAAGCAAGACTAGTGTGTAAGGGATATTCTCAGAAAGAAGGAGTTGATTACAATGAAACCTTTGCACTGGTAGCCAGAATTGAGGCAATTAGATTATTCTTGGCTTTTGCAGCTCACAAGGACTATAAAGTTTATCAAATGGATATTAAATGTGCATTTTTGAATGGAGATCTTGAAGAAGAAGTATATATTGAACAACCTGATGGATTTTCTTTGACAGATGACAATGATATGGTTTGCAGGTTAAGAAAAGCTCTGTATGGATTGAAACAAGCCCCAAGAGCTTGGTATGCAAGGTTGGATAAGTATCTTTTAAAGATTGGTTTTACTAAAGGAAATGCAGATAGAAATTTATATTACAAAATAACTAATGATGACATCTTGATTATTGAAGTATTTGTTGATGATATAATCTTTGGAGGAGAAGATGGATTATGTAGAGAATTTTCTCTTAAAATGCAGCAAGAATTTGAAATGTCTTTGATTGGAGAAATAAAATTCTTTTTAGGATTGCAAATTTCACAGACTGATAAAGGTATATTTTTTAGTCAATCTAAGTACTTGAGAGAATTGCTAAAGAAATTTGGGATGGAGAACTCTAAACCGGTAAGCACACCTATGACTACAAATGACAAACTATCTCAAAGGGATGAATCTACACCTATTAATCCAACTAGATACAAATCTATGATAGGAGGTTTATTGTATTTAACACAAACCAGGCCTGATATTATGAATGCAGTATGTGTTGTTTCTAGATTTCAGAGTAATCCTAGGGAAAATCATGAATCAGTAGTGAAAAGGATTTTTCGGTACTTACAAGGCACGGCAAATCTTGGATTATGGTATCCTAGAGATGAAAATTTTGACCTATATGCATACACAGATGCAAATTGGGCAGGAGATGTGGATGATAGAAAGAGCACCACTGGAGGAGAATTCTTTCTTAGAAAGAGATTAGTTTCTTGGTTGAGTAAGAAACAGAGTTGTACATCTTTATCAACAGCAGAATCAGAATATGTTGCAGCAGCAACTAACTGTACGCAGGTATTATGGCTTAAGCAAATGTTGAAAGACATAAAGGTAAAATGCAAGGAACCCATTACTATATATTGCGATAACACTGAAGCAATTGATATATCTAAGAATCTAGTATTACATTCTAAAACAAAACATGTTTCTATCAAACTGAATTTTCTAAGGGAAAAAGTTGAAGAAAAGGAGATAAAACTGGTTTATGTGAATACTAAAGAATAGCTTGCAGATATTTTCACAAAATCTTTGCCTAAGGAGACTTTTGAATATCTTAGAGATCAACTTGGAGTCATACCACCACTGGTAGAGACTTAGATAGTTGATGATTGTCATCAACCGGTAGAATTAAAAAGGACAAATCTTTATTCCGATATTTGAATAGGAAGTTACTTCCCAGGGGGAGTAGTTGGTATTTTGTATGGACTTGAATTTTGTAGCTTTGGCATTTGATGTCAAAGGGGGAGAGATATCTATTGAAAAACATATTATCTTTTGAGGAGAGATGGGTATTGAAAATAAATCTTTGGATAAACACATGTTTCTCCCAGGGGGAGAAATGGAGATTGTTGGTTTTTGGTATTTGGTATTTCTATTTTGGCACTTTGATGGTTTTTCCATCTTGTGTTGCCATCAATGCCAAAGGGGGAGATTGTTGGTATTTTGGCATGGTTTTGTCATTGATGTCAACACCTACTGAAAACAAGCACTTTGGAGATCCAGCAACATTCACCGACAACCAAGTAAACTATGCAACAGTTACTGGTATATGGTTCACCAGCAGGATATAATGTTCACCGGTATTTGGAATGATATGGAAGACACTTGGTAATGTTGAAGACATCATGTGGACACTTTGTTTTGAAGAATTAATCATTGGTATATATATATTTGCATATTTGTTTTTACCAGCAAATAGGTCCAGGTTATCTGGGTTACACCGGCAGGTTTATCTTTTCCAGATCAGCATGACACGCTATGGAGATGATTTATTATTGATCTAAATGAATTAAGCCAACATGTTCAATCAGTTATTGCATCGGATATTATATTGTATGTAAAATATTTTTATTGTAATATCTTGTAGAGCGGACCTACCAAAATTAGTCTTAGGGTATGGTATAAATGTAAGATCTTATTTGAAAGATCAAGTGTGGAATGCAAAAAAGAATTGTGTGAAGGTATATGCGAGATCAAGCAGAGGAATACACGAAGACATTATTTGAAAGTGAAGTTAGGTTTTTGTATAAGCATATCAGCATTACACCGGTACTGAATCTAGCATATGAAGATGTTATTTTGTGCAGTACATTCTTATTGGATTTAACCATCCAACTGTAGTCAGTGTGACTCCCATTTTAAGATTGAGCGGTGAGCTCTAGGCTGTTGGACTTTCTGCATGTGCAGACCCCATTTATGTACACTTACTATCTACAGTAGTATCATTTGATTGTGGGTTGTTGGCATATGGACACTCCAATGAGACATTGTGTGTGATTGAAGGTTTTGTCATTGATGACAACCTTGCAATCCTATGGCACCGGCAAGACATTATACCAGCAAAGCATTACACAGACAACCTTGCAATCCTATGGCACCAGCAAGACATTCTACAGGAAAAGCATTATTCAAGCAAAACAGTGCACCGGCATCAGCAAGATCACTCTACAACGGCACCGGCACAAAAGAAAAGATGTACACCGGCACAAAAGAAAAGATGTATACCGGCACAGAGGCCGATAGGATTTTTGATATGTAATATTTTGTTTATTATTGTAAGCTGACTTGGCAAATTGTAAAATGACTCTAGTATATAAAAGAGATCATTGTAGACATTTGTAAGACATGGATAGGAAGCATAAAGAAAATTATTAGGCAGACCTAATGTGTGAATTATAGGTCAAGGGTATATGTAAAGAACAGAACAAGAACCGGTACTGAATCTAGCATTGAAGATGCTATTGTAAAGCAATACAGAATATTGGATTAGCATAATCCTCATTGTAAGTCAGTGTGACTTCTTATTGAGCAGTGTGCTCTAGGCAGTTGGCCTTCCTGCATGTGCAGGCCCCTATTGTAAGTAATATTCTCTTATTGGCCAGTAAGTGAATATTGTGGGTCACAAATCCCACCGAGGTTTTTCCCACACCGGGTTTCCTCGTTAAACATCTTGTGTTATGGTGTTCTTTTCATGTGGATGTTTTTTATTCTGTTTATTACATTAATTCTTGCATACCGGTACACTGTTACTTTATGTAGAAGTAAAGGTACACCGGTAGACAACAAAAGTACTAGCTTGAAAGGTAAAGAAAAGGTTGAAGAGGTTAAGAAATAATTCTCAAAGCAATGGATTAGAAAAGCTGATCTAAATATTGGGAATACTCCTCCACCGGTAGAACCAACAATTGCTCCACTGGCAGGACAATATGATGCTCCGCCAGTAGGACAAAGCAATGCTCCACCGGTAGGAAGTTCTTCATCTAATTGAAGAAAATTATCTTGAGGGTTTGGCAATCTAATGACACATGTGCTATTATTCCCTCGGTTAGAGAAAAGAAGTTGAAAATCACTCATTACTGGCAAATAAGGTTAAGCTAATACATTACCGGCAAGCAATTAATGTGGTAGGTAGCGGAAAAGACTTTATAAAATAAGGTTTTGGCTCCATTTCACTTCACCAAGCATTCAAACATTTGAAGAGTACGAAATCTCCAGAGCTAAGGCATTTCGAGCAAAGAGGCAAAGCATTTCAGCAATCAATCCATCCAAAGGCAGAAAAAGGTATTTATCATCATGGCATCCTCCTCTGCACCTGAATTCATAGAAAACCCTACAGTAGTCGAGGTTATAAAATGCCCTAGGCCCGTATTTCAGCTAGTTCCCGAGGTAGCTAAGAAAGATGACAATACAGGTGCTTTTTCCCAAATTCCAAAAGGAGTTGTTTATGTAGAAGATCCTAGAATCTATATCCATTGCAACATAGAGGAATTAGGAGATGAAGAAATTAAAAACATGTATAAGACTGTTATATGTGACAATTTTGGAAATGTAAAACCTGAATATAAAGTTTTTGAAACCCTAGGATTCACTGAAATCCTCTGCATTCCTGAATTTCCCAAGGAAGTGATTAGGATAGTTTTAAGCAGGGTACATGGTTCATTCTTTTGGCTTGATTCAGTTCACAAAATTACAAAGGAAGTTGTGAAAGTAGTAATAGGGTTACCTTCCACCAGTAACAGACCCATCAAGACTAAGAAGGTCTCCAATGACCTAGTAATGAACTTAACTGGTGCAACATCAAACAGAAGGTCTCTAAGGGTTAATGATGTGACCGATATAAATTTTAGATTTGTTAGTATGATTTTAGGGTACAAAGCAACTCATGCAAATAGACTCAACTCAGTTTCCAGTTTATGCATTAAGAGTGCTCATGATATGGTAAAAGAAAATGTGAAAATTGATGTATGTGAATGGTTAAAAGATGAGTTGATTGATAACTTAGGCAAAATCAAGAAGGATAAGAAAGGAACTTTTAGATTTGGAAATCTACTTGTATGCTTAATGCTACATATAACAAAATAGGTTCCCGGTATAGGACTTAAAGATTTTGGATTTGGCATACCGATAGGAAAACAATTATCAAACATATTCAACAACATGGGTGAAAACAAGGAAAAGAATATCAATGAGTATTTTCAAGCACTAAAGGTCAGAATGAACAAAAGAATCAAACTATCACAGGAAATTGTCAACAAATACAAGGATGATATATGTTTTGTAATCAAAAAGGATGAAATATGGATGGAAGCAGTCATCCCTAGGACAATCTGGGTAACAGAAATGGGCTATGAAACAAATGACCACATAGTGGAAACTTATGCCAAAGCACTTCTGGAAGCCCCCAATGAACCAAAGGAAGAAGTATTTGGTAGTGCTGAGACCATAGAAAGTCAAATTCAATCTAAGAAAAGAGTGAAAAAGGTTGAGACAGTTGTGAGGAAAGGATCCAGACAAGCAAAAGCCATAAAGGAAGATATATTAATGAAAACTGGCATAACTGAAGATGAGTTGGCAGACCCACAACCTGAAGCTCATCTATCACCGATAGGTACTTCCTCAGAAGGAGATATACCAGCAACTTTTAAAAGAGTTGTTAGGAAAAGAGATCCCTCACTAGCAACCACTCCTTCACCTAGAAGGACAAGGCAGAAGCAACAAGCTGTGAGATCTCTGGTCAGAAAGGTCACACCTAAAAAGAAGCTGACCCCTAAGAAAAAGAAAAAGACCACAACTGACTTGGCACCTCTGGAAATTTTGTTAAATGAAATCATAGAGGAAGGAAAACTGAAGAACATAGAGAAAATATATGACACTTTAACAGCTGATGAGAAAGAACAAGTAGAAAATAGTGTTATATTACATATGGATATGTACAAGAAGTTTTTGATGGAAGTAGTCAATGAAATTCCAGAAGAATTATTTCAAAGACTAGAGGCAAGAAGACAGGCAGTGATAGAATTGGATAAGAAAATAAAAATTGAGAAATTACTTGTTGTATATCCGGTAAACTCACCTAAACAAATTGATGACCTAATTGCTCAAGCAAACCGGTCAGTATTCTCTACTACACACCGGTAGATTTCACTAATGGCAGGAAGAGTTAATGAAGTGACAGAGGAAATAGAAGATGGATGGGATATATTCTTGGTTGAGAAAGAAAAACAAGAAGAGTTCAGGAACCCCAAACCTATAAAAGTTTATCAAAAAGATAGAGACAAGGGGAAAGGTAAAGTTGGTGGACCACCAAGTATCAAGGTTAGAGACAATTTACCCCCACCTCCTTTAAATACTCCACTCGTAAAATCAACAACTACTGAAGATCAACCAGCAACTGAGAGCATGGATATAGAGGATGGCAATACTAATCCTGAAGTCTTATATACTGTGAATGTTGATACTCAAAAGATCAACATAGTGGTAGATAAAGATACAACAGATAAGACAGATATGGCTAGTGAGCTTCGGTAATAGGAAATACAGAGTAACCGGCAGTGGATACAGGGAAAAAGATGGAATCTAAAGCACAAACAGAGAAACCGATAGAGCTAAAGGCACCAGAACAAATCCCACCGGTAAGAAATGAAGTAGGAAAACCAGTGCTTAAGGAAATGCAGACACAAACTAACCTGCCAGAGGTCAATACAAGCATGGTCACTTCCACCGGTACTTAGTTTGTTGGGTCACCATCAAATGTGACTAAGGTATTACTTGAATCCATCAAGAAAATAACTGATTATAGCTCACAAGCTTACAAAGCAATAGATGATTCAATCCCATTTTTGAAATCAATAGCTCCTAATTGTAATATAGACAATAAAGATTCTTTAGGACAGTTGGATACACTATGTAAATATATTTCTAGAAATTTTGAGCAAATAAAGGTAGAATCCGTAAAGGAAATTGTAGAAAAGGAGAAACAGAAATTCTTTGAGGAAGGAATAAAGAAGTGTAACAAAGATTTTGACACACTTCTATCGGAACTATGTAGTTTGTTAAAAGAGTACAAGAATCTGTATAAAGATACATGTAAAACAAACCTTTTGACTATAGATATTGACAAGAAAATAAGCAAGGCATAGGATGAGATAAATAAACTTGCAAACAATTTTTTCAACTCACCTGATTCATTATCAGTTTTTGAAGAGAAGATAGCAAATTTTGAGGAAGAATTGCTCAAATTGGAAAGAGAGAAAGAGAGAATAATAAACAAGGCAAAACATTTGAGATCTAAACTAAGTCCAAGATTGGACTATTTAGCATCTCTGCGGAAGGAAATCTCAGAGGCATTAACACAGGGAAGTAAAACACCGACAGAGCATTTGCAGCATCTCACCGGCACTGTAAAAAGAACTGAGACAGCAATAAAAGACAGTAAGAAGTTTATGGATGGTATAAACTTAATTTTGGGAGATCTTTTTCAGATAATAACTACCCAGCTACAAGGTTGAGGTTATGGACCGGTATAACTACAAACTCTACAAACCTTTGTCATTGATGCCAAAGGGGGAGTAGTAGGATGAGAAAATTCAAAAACACAGGGATCATATGCTCAGGGGGAGTCACTCACCTTTTTTAAATTTTTTGGTCTACACATTTTTGGATATCTTTTTGAAATTTCTCGAGTGTTGCCATCAATGCCAAAGGGGGAGATTGTTGGCATATGGACACTCCAATGAGACATAGTGTGTGATTGAAGGTTTTGTCATTGATGACAACCTTGCAATCCTATGGCACCGGCAAGACATTATACCGGCAAAGCATTACACAGGCAACCTTGCAATCCTATGGCACTGGCAAGACATTCTATAGGAAAAGCATTATTGAAGCAAGACAGTGCACCGGCATCAGCAAGATCACTCTACACCAGCACCGGCACAGAAGAAAAGATGTACACCGGCATAGAAGAAAAGATGTATACCAGCACAGAGGCCGACAAGATTTTTGATATGTAATATTTTGTTTATTATTGTAAGCCGACTTAGCAAATTGTAAAATGGCTCTAGTATATAAAAGAGATCATTGTATACATTTGTAAGACATGGATAGGAAGCATAAAGAAAAATTTTAGGTAGACCTAATGTGCGAATTATAGGTCAAGGGTATATGTAAAGAACAGAGCAAGAACCGGTACTGAATCTATCATTGAAGATGCTATTGTAAGTAGTATAGAATATTGGATTAGCATAATCCTCATTGTAAGTCAATGTGACTTCTTATTGAGCAGTGTGCTCTAGGCAGTTGGCCTTCTTGCATGTGCAGGCCCCTATTGTAAGTAATATTCTCTTATTGGCCAGTAAGTGAATATTGTGGGTCACAAATCCCACCGAGGTTTTTCCCACACCAGGTTTCCTCATTAAACATCTTGTGTTATGGTGTTATTTTCATGTGGATGTTTTTTATTCTATTTATTACATTAATTCTTGCATACCGGTACACTGTTACTTTATGTTCTGTCTGTTCTGTCTTAAGAAAATCACATTACCGGTCAGATACTGATTCACCCCCCCTCTTAGTATCTGTGGGAACCCTAACATGGGTAAGGTTTCCCACCGTGGTTTTTCCCCTTACAGGGTTTCCACATACAAATATTGGTGTTATGTGTTGTGGATGACTTTATGTTTGTGTTTCATGCATTAATCTTTACCGGTATAGCAATTTATTGTTAACACTGTCTACCGGCATACTTAACTGGTTTACCGGTATTAAGCATTAAGTTGGTTAATTGGTTTTTGGTTTGAATTTATTAGACAACTGATTCACCCCCCCCCCCTCTCAGTTGTCTCTGGGACCTAACAACTATAACTCCAGATGAGATGGAGAAGACAATTGAGGCTACAGATAGGAAAGTATTTAATAGCAAACATAGAATAACAAGCCTGATGTTAGGAAGGATGAATGAGATAATAAAGGAAACACTTAAGGATTGGATAAAAATGTGGGAGAGCATAGAGGATTCTTCACTTCATTGGAGATAAAGACTGATACTATAGATATGTCGGTTGAAGGGAAAGGTAAAGGAATTATGGGTACTCCACCCTCAGTTTTGAAGAATATCAAGATAGTGGAAATTGAGCCAA
The DNA here is from genome assembly GCF_030272615.1 of Cryptomeria japonica. Classification (NCBI taxonomy): domain Eukaryota; kingdom Viridiplantae; phylum Streptophyta; class Pinopsida; order Cupressales; family Cupressaceae; genus Cryptomeria; species Cryptomeria japonica. The sequence continues at coordinate 626,510,429 of NC_081415.1, read as the reverse complement.
ATACACAGACAAATACAGAGACACCGATTAATGCACAGAACATTGTACAAGATATTAACATTGAGGACACTTGTCCTCTGGATACTAATGTAAAGTTTGAGGATACTATTCCTATAGAGGAACCAACAGTTGCACAGACTGCACCAAGTGGTGAAGCCACCAGTGCAAGTGAGGAGGTAATAAAGGATAAATCACCTGAGAAAATAGGGGAATCCGGTAGGGATCCAGTTGCTGACATGTCATTGTTGACAATTGACACTTCTCTAGTGAAAAAGAAAAACATCACAGAGATGAGTCCCACAGAACTGGTGATTATGGTTGCTCAGAAACTGATGAAGGAAGGAACCACAGACAAAGGGATTATAGATCAGTCCATAACTATTTTGAACAGATTGGTCTTGAAATGTAAGATTGAGAATGAAGTGAGCCCTTCTGGAAATCTTAAGATAATAATAGAACACATCTCTAAAGATTTTCAATCATTACAGCAGATCTTTAACCGTCTTGCACTTGAAAAATTCACTTTGGCTAAGAAAGCCGCTTTTGATCAGATCATTGATAGAGAGAAGAAAAAGATTGAGGAGAAGTTAATTTTGATAGAAAATTATTTGAAACAGAGTACTAATATATACAGGGTTTGTTGCAATTTATAGATGCTTATAGCAAAAGTGGATGAAAAGATAAAAGAGGTACAGGACAAAATAGCTAATATTGCTAACTCTTTTGATGGACTAATTTCACTGACCATATCTATAGATGGACAAATTTTAACTTTGGAGAATCAAATTTCTGCTCTTGAAAAATAAAGAGATAAGATCATTCAGAGAGATAGAAGTCTCAGAGGTTTGGTGAGTCCAAAATTGGATTCACATGGTGTTCATAGGAGGGAATGCATGGATATACTTGGTAAGCCCACACCAGCAGAAGTTAATGAGAAAGAATCACTTGCATATTTATTGAGTGGACTTGTATCTATCTCTGGCACACTCAAAATTGGCTAGGATACTTATGTGGAGTTATTAGAGAAGGCTTACCCATAAATCTTGAAATTGGTCAAGCTCCGGTAAGACATTTTTTGGGGGAGATATTCAGTGTACAGTTATCATTCTTTGACATTTGTTTTTATAATTTTTGGGCATTGATGTCAAAGGGAGAGTAGTATACATGTGAAAAGTAATGAAGGGTTGCATATATTAGAGGGAGTTATAGAGTTCTTGTAATTTTGGAGTATTGGAGCATTTTGCATATTCAGCTTAGGGGGAGCAGGGCATAATGAAACCAGCAGTTGAAATCATGATCATTTTTCACATGAGTGTTTCCATCAATGTCAAAGGGGGAGATTGTTGGTAATTGGAAACTCTATTGGTTAAGTTTCATTATGTTGTCATTGATGCGAACAGGTTTTTGGGTTCAGGCTTCATATGATATACCGACAGGCACTTCACAGACTACACCGGCATCGGCAGGATAGAAGATTTCTTTGGTCATCAGCAATGTAGGCCAACATGGTATGATAAAGGATATCGGTATTGAAGGCTTACACATCTTGGATCCATCATCAAAAACTTGTTTAATGCTTATTCATTTATGTTATAAGGCCGACATGTATTATGTAATTATATATATCCTTGTAAGCCGACATAAGGCATAAATTTGTATAGGGTATATATATAGGATATGCATGGATACAAAATGGATGGATGTATAAGGTAATGGATGTAATGTAGTGTGAAATATATCAGAGAGACTATGTATGTGAGGAATTCATTGTAAGGGTTATTCTGGTACTGGGGTTTTAACTGGAACAGACAGAGCTTAAACCGAAACTGTATTTGGCATAGGAGATGCTATCTTTTGCAGTTCAGCACTTCTCCAGATTGTAGTCTGGATTTGTATGTAGTCAATGAGACTCATTTTGTGATGAGCAGTGTGCTCTAGGCTGTAAGCCTTCCTGCAAGTGTAGGCCCAACATATATTGTAATATCTCTTAATATGGCTAGTGAATTGATATTGTGGGTCACAAATCCCACCGTAGTTTTTCCTCATTGAGGTTTTGCACATATAAATATGTGTGTTATGGTTTTCCTTTATATGTTTGGCTTATTGGTTGCATTACTTCTTTCAATTCCGTTTATATCAATATACCAGTTGGAGTATGTATGTTTTGTTAAAGCTAAAACCTTTTATTCTGGTATAAAATTGATTCACTCCCCCCTCTTAGTGTTATTAGTTTCCAACACAATGCATATCTAAAAACATACTTCATCCAACTCAATACAAAAAATCTGGAAATGTATCACAGAAGTATGCAAAATAATCACTACCATTCCCTTTCTTAGTTCTCTACTCACTTAATAGGTAAACATTTTCTACACATGATTTTCATGAAAACGCATTTGACTCATGAAAATCAAAATACCTAGAAATATTGTAATGACTAGAAATTAACCTTATGGCTTGCAACAGTGATAGATCTGAGACTATCTTCACCTCTCCATTAGGGTCTTCTATAGAGTCGCCACCTCTTTGTAGAGATCAAAATTTTGAACAACTAGAATTTCTTCACAGGTCAAATTTGTTCCAAAACCAGCACTCCAACACCTCCTTATCGTCATATGGCATCATATGAATTCCATCCTCAACTTGTCAGGGTACTTCATCATGAGAGCTCAAATCTTATTCATCTCTTCTTCAAATTCTCCAGTTCTTCTTTAGTTATACCTCAAATAATGCACACTAGTACAGAGATCTCAGAGTCACCACTCACAACTTGTGAGGTATTGAAATAATCATGAAATAAAAACAAAACCTAGGCATAAATTACATTGAAAGACAAAATACAACAGATTCTCGGGCAACATTCATGAGAATTGACTCAGCTGACAAGGGATAGATTTAACAAGCTCATGACTATATAAGAAAAAATATTTGGGTCCTATAATGTGGGAGAATATATCAACCATCAAATCACAGAAAGACCTGGAAAACTTTATGTAATGTCCCAAACAGAGTCGCCATTTTGTTGGTTCCCAAATAGGTTTACACTACAAGAAGGCAGAAACCAAGTTGATTCTTCAAATAACTATGGAGAAGCCAACTCCAACTATTAAAATCCTCAAGAACTTGGACCAACTGACAAGGATTCTGCGAAGACCCAGGAGGGTGATCCCTTTAGTGAATTTTATGATCTCTACACCACACTCAAAGATTCACTAAAACAAGACAGATGATCTCATCAAAGAGGCTCAACAAAGAGGGAAAATGCTAAAGGATGGCTATTCCTCAGTGATCCTGAACCACTTGGAGCAATGAGATGGGTAGAACACACAATAATAGACATAAAATGAAAAATATTCTGATAATCAACCAATTTATAGCAAGGACAGATGAACAAAGCACAAAACTGACGATAAAGACTCAAACAAGTTAATGACCAATGCCTTGTCAATTGGGGAGTCAAATTCATGAAATATAAGGTGAATTATAGTAGAAATAATCTAATAGCATCTTGATCTACGATAATATTGCTTTACAATACATCTAAACTATGACCCAAGCCCAGAACTACTTATCAATGTCCCTGCACAAGCCCTACCACTCTATAATTTTGTTCAAGCATTTAATCGACCCCTTGGATCAAAGCATAAACACAAACCACATACATAATAATAATGCACTGAAGGAAATAAACCCTTGATCTATTTCATTCAAAAGATATCAAAATCATACACTGGAGAGGAATAAGCCCGAATTCGATTTCATTTATTCAAATACTATATCTGCCATAACACAGTATACAATTCAATCCTTCAAAACCTACATAAAACATGACACAAAACTCACTCTATTTTTCTCTATGAAATACTCTACAGTTTGCTCATTTGCATCTAAAACCTACTAAAGGAACCAAAATTTAGAACCCAAAAGGGACTAGAAAGGAACCCTTTCTAATGGCCTTGATTTCCCTTTTGACCTTCCATCATGGTGTGTGGACCCATCAAAATATGTGATGCACCAACACCAACTCATCTTCTAACCTAATGCTATCAGCGGCCCCACCATCAGTCTTCTTGGTTAGCCTGGGACACATGGCATCATCTCATGATGCCACGGTCCATAACCTTCTTGCATCTTCCCTCATGAGGTTACGAGGACCGTTGGATCTGTTTGCACTTTACCTTGTAGCCACAATGCCTGCCAACCTTTGTAAATTTAAAAGTTGAGCACCTTTTCGCCTAGATTATAATATCATTGTCTGTTGAAACACGTGCAAATTGATGTAACCATTAGTAGTCTGGTCTTTAACTCTTGAGAACCAGTAACATCAAAAGTTTGCCAAATAAAACTGTTGGCTTAACCTTCTTAGTTGAGGACATGTGGCATCATCTCCTGATGTCGCGGTTCTTATCTTCCTTTCTCTTTCAACCGTGGAGTTGCGCAAACTGTAGGATCTGCTCACGGTTTACCATAAGGTCACTAACAAAAATATAAGACTTTAGACTTAGGGAAAAATTAAGGGCTAGCAAAAAAATATATTAAACGGGACACGCCTAGGAAAACTCTGGTCCCACCAATGGTAACCGACCCTTGGCTTAAGTGGAAAAAGGTAATGAAGGAATAAGACAAGCCCAAGGTTTTTTAAACAAAAGACTTAAATAAAATGTACAAATCCTAAACCCTGAACCTTAAGGGCAAGAACATAAAATAAAATAATTCTGAAAAATCAGAAAATTTATCAAGGCATGAAAATGTTGGAATCAAATAACACTGAGAGGGGGGGTTGAATTAGTGTTATACCAGAATGATTAATTTTAACCTTATTAAAATATGCATACACCAACCGGGTATACTGGTACATACAGAATTGAAAGAAGTAAAACAACCAATAAGCCAATCACATAAATGAGAACCATAACACACGGAATTATACATGGAAAACCTCAAAGAGGAAAAACCATGGTGGGATTTGTGACCCATAATATCAATCCACTGGCCATATGAAAAGATATTACAAAATATGAGGGTCATGCACTTGTAGGAAGGCTTATAGCCTAGAGTACACTGCCATAACATAGTATACAATTCTGTCCTTCAAAACTTGCATAAAACATGACACAAGACTCACTCTATTTTGATCTGCGAAAAACCCTACACTTTTGTCATTTGCATCTAAAACCTACTAAAGGAACCAAAATTCGGAACCCTAATGGGACTAGCAAGGAACACTTTCTAATGACCTTGATTTCCCTTTTAAAATTTAGTTTGAAACTCTATCGTAGATCTTGTCCAGCCAGGTGAACCAAACGATCACCAATGGTCAATCTAATATTAACCTTCCATCATGATGTGCGGACCCATTGAAATATGTGATGTAGCAACGCCAACTCATCTTCTAAGCTAATGTTGTCAGCGGCCCCACTGTTGGTCTTCTTGGTTAGCCTAGGACACGTGGTAGCATCTCGTGATGCCGCAGTCCATAAACTTCTTGCATCTTTCTTCACAGGGTTATGAGGATCGTTGGATCTATTCACACTTTACATTGTAGCCACAGTGCTTGCCAACCTTTGTAAATTTAAAAGTCAAGCACCTTTTTGCCCAGATTATAACATCAATGTCCATTGAAACTATTGGCATTTGCATAAAGATTGCATTAATGATATGTTATGTTGTCATTGATGTCAATTAACTAGTAATGATATTGTTGTAATATTGTTTTGTAAGTGGAAGGAAGAGCTAGTGAAGGAAACTATAACCGATAGGAAGAATTTGTGGAGTGAACCGGTATCGCTATATATTGGAGAGTTGAACCGGTAACTGGTAAACCCTACCTGTTGTTTTTGATAAACCCTAAAGAATTAAGTTTTGTGAATTGGTTATATAGGTTTATGATCTGATGATGAGCGGCAATGATTATGACACATATGATTATTGTATGAAGACAATTTCAAGTGATTTTGATGAGTTGATGTAACATTTTTTTTCTAGATAATGAACAAGTATATTGCATATAGTGCAAAGTGCATGATGAATTACTAAGTTCGATGAAGCGGTGATCAAGGAGCGATCGAGGTTTTCTTGATTGATGTGTAGAAATTGCTATGTAATCTAACGGTCATACTTGAACCAACTTGTTTGTAATCTCTATGAGAATTACTTTTTTGTTGTGTTACCAACCTAATTGATTTGTTTATAAGGTTGATGAAGTTGTTTAGTTTATAGGGCAAAGAGTTGGCAAAGATCAGTTGAGTGTGTGGTTGCCAAACTAGATGATGTATCTCCAGTTTGAGTAAAGGCAGATAGGAGCATGAAAATGATCTAATCAAGCAAGTAAAGTGCTATTGAGATAGATCAGCAAACTCATGTTTTTTTCTAACAATTACAGCAAAATTGAAATCCCCTACCGGGTATGCTCTAACAAGCTTGGTACTATTCAAATCCTCTAACAAGGTGATCCATTAGCTTGGATTTTCAAATCCTCTACTGAGGTTACTCCTTATAGGGTATTGCTTCTAACAAGGAATTGTAGTCAATCCCTTAACCAAGTGGTCCCTAACAGGATTTGTTCTTAACAGGACTTTTGTAAAGCTTTAACAAGCTAGGCTCCTAACAGGGCGAACTTCAAAAGAGTTCAGATAGTTATCTTGTGAGTCTCATCTCACTGTGGTTTTTCCCATTTGGGTTTCCACGTCAAAAATATTTATGTCAAGTGGTGAATATTTTTGTGGTTATGTTCTTATGGTTGATTTACTTAACTACTTTGATGAGTCATGATAACCAAAAGCATTGAGAAATGAAGTCTGTTGACATATGAAAAAGTATTTGGATGTTTATGAGTTTGAAGGTTTTTACTGTTAATTTGTTGTAACAGTCAACCGGTTTATCTTATGATTTTTTATCTTGATAGTGGTATTACATTGATAATTCTAAGTTTACTTTGAGAGATTGATTTTGAGATTGGTGAAGTTATTATCAGTTTTTCTATCTACTGATTCAACCCCCCCCCCTCTCAGTATTTGACCGGATACTTATTCTTTCATCATACCATCAATTGCTATCAGAGCATATCAGGTCCTCTAAGGTCTAAGCCTAATAGCTTGAGGTAAAGATCTTGCAGATCATGATGAAGAAGGAAGGTCCAAAGTTTAATAAAGAGAACTATAGGATATGGAGTGACAAAATGAAAATTTATATCAAGAGTCTGGGAAGCCAGTATTGAGAACATGTCGATACTAAATATGTTGCACCTACTGGGATGTTGACTGATGCTCAGAAGAAAGAGCAACAAGAAAATCATCAAGCATTAGAGGCCATTATCAAGTCTTTGTCTGATGCAGAATATGTGGATGTTCATGGTCTAAAGATTGTATATGAGGTATGGACAAAAATTGAAGAGATTTATAGTGGTGATGAACATGTTAAGATTACTAAAGAAGAGAGTCTAAGAGGAAAGTTTGATGACATGCGAATGGCTGAAGGTGATAATATCCAACAGTATGGTCAAAGGATAAAAGAGATAGTCGGTGAAATTAAGAGTGCAGGACGTAAAGTGGAAGATGCCACAGTGATCAGTAAGGTACTGAGAACCCTGCTACTGGTCTACGCTATCTGAGTTGCAGCCATTCAAGAGCTAAAGTCCATTTACAAAACTAAGGTAACTCTTGACTCCATCATTGGCAAGCTTACTCCTTTTGAATTAAATGGTTATGATGGTAGTGTACACAAATCTAAGTCTACATTTACAGCTTCTATTTCTAACCCATCTGTGATAAAAAGTAGAGATGTCAATTACAGTTATGAATCCAGATCCAGTAAAGAAGCTGATGATGAAGATAGTTTAGTTAAGCTTGAAGCATTGTTGGCCAAGCGATTGCCTAGAGGTATAGGTAAATATAAAGGTAAACTACCTTTGAAATGTTTTCCACGCAACAACATTGGACACATAGCTACTAACTATCCTAATGGTGATAATGAGCACAAATGAGAGAAATTCAAGAAGTATAAGGGCAAAGGAAAAAGAGATTGTCTTATTGTTGTTGATGGTGGTATCACTGATGAAGAATCTGATGGTGATGCTAATGAAGACATTGTGTTTGTATCTATTAAAGAATAGATATCAGACCAGAAGGCATTAGTATTAGTATCCAGGATGGATAACTCTGATGATTGGATCATTGATAGTGGTTGTTCACGTCACATGACCGATGATTAGAGCAAATTTCTTTCTATGAAGGAATTTGATGGTGGAGTTGTAAGATTTGGTAATGACTCACCCTGCACATTTTGAAGGTAAGGGAACTATTTCTCTTAATGGAAAGAGAAGTGCAGATGATGTCTACTAGATTGAAGGTTTAAAGCACAATCTTTTGAGTGTGGCACAACTCAATGATAGAGGATACCCATTGGAGTGTAAGAACGATATGTGCAAGATCTATGGCAGCACAAGTGAACTGAATGCAACCGAGAAGAAAACTAAAGGTAACCTATTTCACCTTAATCCTAAAGTCAGCAACTATTTAATTGCAAAGATAGATGATAGTTGGCTTTGGCATAGGATATTTTTTCATATAAACTTTGATAACATTGTTAAAGTGAGTAAGTCCAAGAGAGTGAGAGGTTTGCCTCAGTTGGACAAACTGGTTAATGTTCTATGTAAAGAATGTCAATTGGGAAAGATGATGTCCTCAACTTTCAAGAGAAACTCTTTTTCAGTGGAACATTTGTTAGATTTTGTTCATATAGATCTTTGTGGACAAATAAGGACAAAAAGTATTCAAGGTGATAGATATTTCATGATCTTCACTAATGATTGCTCAAGGATGATGTGGGTCACATTCTTGAAGGATAAGACTGAATCTTTTGGTAAGTTCAAGGCATTCAAGGCCTTAGCTGAGAAGGAGAGTGGTAAGAAGATAAAGTGTCTGAGGACAGATCAAGGTGGTGAATTTACTTCTGAGGAATTCACTAGATATTGTGAAGACAATGGTATCAAACAATAGCTTTCTGCACTGAGGACACCATAGCAAAATGGTATTGCAGAGAGAAACAACCAGTCAATTGTTGAAGCTGCTAGGACGATGTTGATACAAGGAGGTGTAGTGAAAACTTTCTCGAGAGAAGGTGTCAGCACAGCTGTCTACACTATGAACCGAATTCTGGTAAAAAGAGGTAAGGACAAGACTCCTTATGAATATTGGTATGGAAGATCACCTGATGTTAGTTATTTCAAGAAATTTGGAAGCAGATTTTTTATCAAGAGAGGCGATTATATTAGCAAATTTGAAGTTAAAAGTGATTAAGGTATATTTCTTGGCTATTCTACCAAGAGTAAGGCCTACAAGTGTTTTAACAACTAGACATGGAGAATTATTGAGAGTGTTGATGTTCGAGTGGATGAATATCCCGAAGTCTCAGAGGAAACCAATTTGGAGAAAAAGGATGAAGATCCTTGCATTTTGTTTTTGGAACCAGAAATTGTGAAATCTGAAACCGACAAAGCAAATACTGATGTACCAGTTCAACTAGAACAAATAAATTCAGAAGAAGATGATGATAATGAAGAAGCTAAACCTGAAGATAATGATCATGTTATTCCAAGATATGTGAGACTGAATCATAATCCTGAACAGATTATTGGGGATAAGGATGTTGGAGTACTAACCAAAAGAAGAATCAGAGAGAATTCTTGCATGATCTCCACTATTGAACCAAGAACTACTAAGGAAGCATTTGGTGATGATCATTGGGTTAAAGCTATGGAGGAGGAATTAGATCAAATTGAGAAGAACAACACATGGACCCTGGTACCCCAACCGGTAAATAAAAATATGATAGGTATTAAGTGGGTATTCAGGAACAAGCTGAATGAAGATGGTGTTGTAGTTCGTAACAAAGCTAGGTTGGTTTGCAAAGGTTAAGCACAAGAGGAAGGAGAAGATTATGGTGAGACTTTTGCACCAATGGCAAGATTGGAAGGTGTCAGAACTTTACTTGCATTTGCAGCACATAAGAAATTTAAGGTATACCAGATGGATGTTAAGTCAACATTTTTGAATGGGATACTGAAAGAAGAAGTATACATTAAGCAGCCAAATGGATATGCTTTGACTGATGAGAAAGACATGGTATGCAGATTGCATAAGGATTTATATGGATTAAAGCAGGCACCGAGAGCATGGTATGAAAGACTTCATACACATCTGATGAAGATAGGCTTTCTGAGAACCAGTGATGATAGTAATATTTATCTCAAATCTGAAGGAGATAAAATATTGGTCAGTGAAGTATTTGTAGATGATATCATATTCGGAGGTAATGATGACATGAATAATGGTTTTGCAGATGAAATGAAAAATGAGTTTGAAATGTCTTTAGTGGGAGAAATAAAAAAATTCATAGGCTTGCAAATACAGCAAATGAAGAATGGTATTTTCATCACATAGTCTAAGTATGTGAAAGAGGTCTTGAAGACATTTGGCATAAGTGACTGTAAACCAGTTGCGACACCAATGGTTACAAGTTGTAAGTTGTCTAAGGAAGATGAATCCACAGTTGTTGGTGAGAAGGTATATAGGTTAATGATTGGAAAATTGCACTATGTTGTTCATAGCAAACTGGATATAGCTCATGCAGTTGGCATAGTTGCTAGATTCTAGAAGAATCCTAAGGAAACACATCTGATGGCAACCAAGAGGATTTTTAGATACTTGAAAGGTACTATTGACTATGGATTATGGTCTCCATATGGAGGAAATTTGGACTTGAAGGTGTACACAGATGCAGATTGGGTAGGAAATGTTGATGAATGGAAAAGCACAATAGATGGAGCATTTTTTCTTGGAGGAAGAGTTGTTTCATGGAGTAGTAAGAAGCAGAGTTGTACTTCATAATCTACTGCTGAAGCTGTGTATGTTGCAGCTTACATGAATTGTACTCAAGCTATTTGGATGAGGCACATTTTGGAAGGTTTTAAGATGAAGATTTCAGAACCTATAAAGATTTTATGTGATAATAAAAGTGCCATAAATATTTCCAAGAACCCTGTTTTGCACGCAGGAACCAAGCATATTGAATTGAAGTATCATTTCTTAAGGGAAAAAGTGTAGAGTAAAGATGTGATCTTGGAGCATATTTCTACCAAGGAGCATCTTGCAAATGTCTTTACTAAACCTCTACCTAAGACTACTTTTGAGTATCTTAGAAGCTAGCTAGGGGTTGTACCCATTCATGAGGTTAGTTAAGCATGATGTAGATTACATCAGTCCCGGAGCTACTCACAGAATTTTATAGAAGGATTGGTGTAGAAGTGGAGTTATTCCACAGGGGGGCATCAAGTTGCAGGTTGTTGATGTTGCACAATGAAATTTGACATTACATGTTTTACTTTCAATTTGGCATTGCTGTCAAAGGGGAGAAGAATAATGTGATTTTGAGAAGAAGAACCAGTGACAAGTTGAAGACATGGAGAGCATGGTGAATACTTGGTAATATAAACCAGGATTCCTATTCACAATCACAACAGCAATCAATGGTGTTGATATTTGTATTGCCATCAATGCCAAAGGGGGAGATTGTTGGGATTTGCATGAAGATTGCATTAATGATATCTTCTGTTTTCATTGATGTCAATTAACGGGAAATGGTATTGTTGATATTGTTGTAATATTGTTTTGTAACCGGAAGGAAGAGCTAGTGAAGGAAACTGTAACTGGTAGGAAAATTTTGTGGAGTGAACCGGTATTGCTATATATTGGAGAGTTGAACTAGTAATCGGTAAACCCTACCTATTGTTTTTGATAAACCCTAACCGATTATGTTTGGTGAATTGGTTATATTAGATTATGATCTAATGATGAGTGGAAATGATTATGACATGTATGATTATTGTATGAAGACAATGTCAAGTGATTTTGGCGAGTTGATGTAATGGTTTTTGTCTAGGAAATGAACAGGTATATTACATATAATGCAAAGTGTGTGATGAGTTACTAAGTTCAATGAAGCGGTGATCAAGGAGCGATCAAGGTTTTCTTGGTTGATGTGCAAAGATTAGAATGTAATCTAACGGTCATACCTGAACCAACTTGTTTGTAATCTCTATGAGAATTAGGTTTTTGTTGTGTTACCAACCTCATTGATTTGTTTATAAGGTCGATGAAGTTGTTTATTTTATAGGGCAAAGAGTTGGCAAAGATCAGTTGAGTGTGTGGTTGCCAAACCAGATGATGTATCTGTAGTTTGAGTAAAGGTAGATAGGAGCATGAAAAAGGATCTGATCAAGCAACTGTAGTGCTATTCAGACAGATCGGCAAACTCCTATTATTTTCTAACAATTATAGCAGAATTGAAATACCCTAACCGGGTAAGCTCTAACAAGCTTGGTACTATTCAAATCCTCTAACAAGGTGATCCATTAGCTTGGATTTTCAAATCCTCTACCGTGGTTACTCCTTACAGGGTATTGCTTCTAACAAGGCATTGTAGTCAATCCCTTAACAGGGTGGTCCCTAACAGGATTTGTTCTTAACAGGACTTTTGTAAAGCTTTAACAGGATAGGCTCCTAACAGAGCGAACTTCAGAAGAGTTCAGATAGTTATCTTGTGAGTCTCATCTCACCGTGGTTTTTCCCATTTGGGTTTCCACGTCAAAAATATTTGTGTCAAGTGGTGAATGTTTTTGTGGTTATGTTCTTATGGTTAATTTACTTAACTACTTTGATAAGTCATGATAACCAGAAACATTGAGAAATGAAGTATGTTGACATATGAAAAAGTATTTGGATGTTTATGAATTTGAAGTTGTTTACTGTCAATTTGTTGTAACTGTCAACCGGTTTATCTTATGAGTTTTTATCTTGACAGTGGTATTACATTGATAGTTCTAAGTTTACTTTGAGAGGTTGATTTTGAGATTGGTGAAGCTATTATCAGTTTTTCTATCTACTGATTCACCCCCCCCCCCTTAGTAGTTGACCGGATACTTATTCTTTCATCATACCATCAGAAACATGTGCAAATTGATGTAACCATTAGTAGTCCGATCTTTAACTCTTGAGAACTGGTAACATCAAAAGTTTGCAAAACCAAACTGTCAGCTTAACCTTCTCAACCGAGGACACATGGCATCATCTCATGATGTCACAGTTCTTATATTCCTTTCTCTTTCAACCGTGGGGTTGCGCGAACTATAGGATCTTCTCACGGTTTACCATAAAGTCACTGGCAAAAATATAAGACTTTAGACTTAGGGAAAAATTAAGCGCTGGCAAAAAATATACTAAACAGGACCCGCCTAGGAAAACTATGACCCCGCCAACGGTAACCAACCCTTGGCTTAAGTGGAAAAAGGTAATGAAGGAATAAGACAAGCCCAGGGTTTTTTAAGCAAAATGCACAAACCCTAAACCTTGAACCTTAAGGGCAAGAACAGAGAACTAAATAATTCTGAAAAATCATAAAATTTATCAAGACATGAAAATCTTTTGCATCGTTATTTTTAGGACTATCACTACTCTCTTCACTTTTTTTAACGTTTTGTTCCAAAATCTCTATTTCTTGAGCTATTTTCTCTTCAAGTGGTGTAGAAATAAGTATGACACTTGTTTGTTCCTGATAAGTTTGATGCATGTTTTGGGACATGTATATGTTGGATTGAGATGATTTATTGTTTGGTTGCAATGATATGGTCCCACAAAAGTTGGAAGTTTGATAAGGGTAATGTTGTCTCCTATAAGTTTGAGATCTTGTTTCAACCATTGCACTATATGCCATTTTTTTTTGCATTTTTGAAGTTTAGGGATGGAATGCAATGCAACTAAGGGATGAAAGTGCAACCCTATATTATTTTTTTTGAGAATTTTGAAAATGGACAAATTCAACTAAGGATGATAAATGCAACCTATGTTTTTGTTGTTTTTGACAAATTGGATTAAGGAATGACAAGATGAAATCCTAAAGAATGACAATGCAACTTTGGACTTGGATTAAGGAACAACCTAATTTTGAAGATAATGCAAAATGGAGATAATGATTTGACCCTATGTATTATGAGGATGAAGACTATGTAAGGACTAAAATTGGGATTATGATGATTGGGCAAGGAGTTATGCAAAAATTATGATGACTATGCAAGGAGTTATGTGAATATTATGATGACTGTGCAAGGATTATATGTGAAGATTATGATGACTATGCAAGGAGTTATGTGAATATTATGATGACTGTGCAAGAATTATATGTGAAGATTATGATGACTATGCAAGGAGTTATGTGAAGATTATGAGGATGCTAATGGGATACAAATGACGAATTTATAAGGACTATGCAAGACTATGCAAAGAAAAGGATGTAAATGAGGACTATAATGAGGATGATAATGAGGACTTGTGCAAACTAAGGACGTAAATGGGGACTTATGAAAAGTAAGGACGTAAATGGGGCCTATAATGAGGACTATGCAAGGAGTATAATGTGAGTACTAATGCAACATATGGACGTAAATAAGGACTATAATGAGGATGATGTAAGGACTAAGGACTCTAAGAACACCTATGGTCACAGGTATGCAAAAAAAATTGGACTTTGTTGGACTGTGTGATGTTTCAAGATAGACTTTGTTTCAAGTAACTTTGTTTGTGGGACAAGTCTATTTTTCAATTCTGAGAACACTGTCTGAATATAAGTATAGCTGAATGAATTGTGTTCTGACAAACTCTGAGAGTTCAAAGATACAGAAGGTAGGACCTTAAATATCCCAAATACTTACTCAATACTAGTGTAGACACCTAAAATTAATTTTTAATTAATTTAAGCTTGTCAACATAATTAATTGATTTAATTGTGTTATCCTTATTCTTCTCAGTGTTGATTGAATCTAATTTAATTAATCCTGTCACTATTGTCCAATAATTAATCTATCAAATAAATTAATTATTTCCCTATTCTTCTAAAGTCCCTCCAATAATTATTTCCTCTAAAACCACTCAGTTAATTAATTTTAATTAATTAACCTAGTGATGTGATTCCTACAAATCACTTTTCCTAATTCCCACTTAGCCTAATTAATTCTTCTAGAATCTCTCTTAATCCCACTTATCATTATTTCACAATTTTATATTCCCCTCATGTCACATCAACATTGACCCTCTCAAAGAAATTCAAATTTCTTTAAATCCCTCAATGCATCCTTTATTTTGGAATTTTTAATTCCTCTCCCCTTTCCCCAAGGAATTTTATATTCCTTTTTATTC
Source organism: Cryptomeria japonica (assembly GCF_030272615.1). Taxonomy (NCBI): domain Eukaryota; kingdom Viridiplantae; phylum Streptophyta; class Pinopsida; order Cupressales; family Cupressaceae; genus Cryptomeria; species Cryptomeria japonica. The sequence goes on along the minus strand of NC_081415.1, from coordinate 626,495,184 downwards.
TCCCAAGGCATCCTTGATCCATGCCCACCATTTCAAATCAATCTCAACCCTCCATAACCAAATCAATCTCGGCCCTTCATTTTGGCCTCCTCCAATCTATAAATTGGAGCCTCTTTTCCTCACAAAGGATCCACTTCCTCTATAGCATTCTCATGCTGCTAATTTTCTTTTTTATTCTCTTCTATCATATCCTTATCATGTCCTCATAATCCATCAATCCAAATCCTATCAAATCCTAGTCTTGTTGAGCAAAGGAGAACAGTCCACATCCACATCAAGCAAGGAGCACATCAAGTGGAGCATCAAAGGGGTGTATCTTCCACTTCATCAAGCTCAATCTAAGGAACAAGAGATAACTATGAGGTATAATGGTGTTTGTTGTATCTGTTTGATATTTTATGCATATTTCGATTCAAACTAACCATTTTCCTCCTCTCTAGTTGTCCCTTGGTTCATTCTAGCACGCCCAGTGGGACCCACGTCCCTTATTTAATGTTTTGTTAAGTTTTTTGTGAGTTTTTAGTCATAGGTGTCAGAACAGTGCGAGCGACTGCAAACTAGCGCGACCACCACACGATCAGCGCGAGCACTACTTGCTTCAACGTGTGTGCACACGCTTTAGCATGGGCAATTCAAATTTCAAAATTATAACCCACCTTTTCTACAGGTCTACCAAATAGCGCGAGTGGCGCAAGAACAACGCGTCCACCTGCAACATTCTTCTACTCACTTTCTTTTTATTTTTCTTACATATCCTACTTTTTTCTCTTTAATTAATCATCTAAAAACACATAAAAATGAAATAATCTAAAAGAAATCATAGAAAATTAGTTAAATTTCTTATCTAGCCTTTTTATCTTCTAGACACATCGCTTTAGCGTGAGCGCTCTGCGATTAGAATGAGTGCTTCGAATGTATCCCACTCGTTTTCAAATTTTGAATTTTCAAATTTCTGTCTAACTGCTAACTTGCTTTTTTGTTTTGGCGCGAGCGCACGTGCTTCAGTGCAACAGTCGTTCGAGCAACGCGTTTGACTGCAAGTATAATCTATCCTTTTCAAGAATTTTCTCATTCTCTGTATTTTCCTATTTTTGTCTTTTTGACCCCCTGCAACACGTACGCAGGTGTTTAAACGCGGGTGTCTGCAGAACAACACGAACATTGTTTCTGCAGAATTTTGTCTATTAATCAGATTTTTTATTTTTACAGGTTCTACCTGAGCGGTCCAAGACATAATAAAATCTACTAATCTAATATTTTGCAGGTTGCCTAAGGAAATCCAACCAAACATTGTGTCTTTTCAATAATTTTGTAGGCACGTAGATCTAATTAGGGGTAAAAGAACAACTTGCTTTTTGTGTTTGAGGAAAGTGTAGAAGTAGGAGAGTATGTTTTTGTCTATATAGACAATTAGAAATCCAGACCCTTGAAACTTTTCTTGTTTGCTTGCACCCTTAATGAGTCTGACCTCCCGATTTGGTAAGAGGGGAACGACCCAAGTGAGTATGGCTAAAACCCAAGCATTCCAACTCACTATAATAAATAGGCCTCTTAGGATGAAAATTTTGGAGGGCGGAGCTATTTGAGATTTGACTCTCATATTGGGCATTTTGTAGGGCCTTTAGGTCTCAATCACGCTTGTGTGACTACATCTTGCTTAGTAATTTGTAGGGCTATAGGCCTCAATCATGCTTGCACGACTACAAGGAATAGTCTTCGAACAGAAATCCATACTAAAAACTCTAGGATTAGAGACCACCTGGTTCACCTCCGAAAGGTGGATAATCTTTGTGCAAGGGAGATAGTAACTCTCCAAGAGACTTGTCATATCGTGCCCCCATTAGCATTTGGAGTCAGCTAATATGGCATTGAGGATCCATTACGTGAGACTCAGCAATCATATTCTGATTAGCTATTGGGTGTGTACCTGAGTCAGCAAGCAAAGGTTTTCCTCCTCATCTTATTGGTCATTTGGTGGAATTGATTATGTGTTGCATTGATGTTTTGTCATTGATGCCAACACTAGATGTTTGGATGCTTTACCAGCACTGTTCTGGTCCCGGTAGGTTGAGTGGTTTCTGGTTAACTTGGATCCAACATGATCCGGTAGGATCCAGTATAGTTTGGTGATGGAATTGGCTTGTTCGTGATACTCATGCTCATATTTGGATAGTTGGTTTTGGTCTGGTGATTGGATGCTATCTTGCTTGCCTAGAACCTTGGTTTTTGGTTCCAGTGAGGGTTTCACCGACATATCATTTTATGGAGATCTTTGATAAATTGCATAAGTGGTGTTGGTGCAGCTTCTGGTGGAGTTTTAGGATGTTGTTGGTGATCATGTTCAAGACTTGGCAGATGGAGATCATTACTGTAGCATGTAGACCTATACTTGGTCCCAGTTGATCTAGGTTATGGATCGGCTTTAATATAATGTGTGGATAGTGTTGGCAATTGACACTCAATTGGTTGGTTTCACTATGTTGTCAATGATGGAAACATGGTATTGTATTCCAACTTCATGTTTTGATTCTATGGTGTACCGGTAGGCACTTCATAGAGACTACACCGGCACCAACACCGAAAGGGCAGAAGGATTTCTTTGGTCACCAACAATACAGACTGACATGATTTAATAAAGGTTATCGGTATTGGAGGCCGACATATCTTGGATCTGGCATCGACAATTAATTTAAATTTTTATGCATTTATGTTATCTGGCCAACATGTAATTTGATATTGTAAGCCGACATAGGGCATGATATTTTGTATAGGGTATATAGGTCAGTTTGATAGATCATTTTTATAATATACAAGAGACATATATAGGAGATCATGGATATGATATGATGTGAAATATATCAGAGAAATCATGTAGGTGAGAAAATTTATGTAAGGGTTATTCCGGTAAAGGGTTTAGGGTTTCAGACAAGAACAAACAGATCTTAAATCGGAACTGTATTTTGGCATAGAAGATTCTATATTAGCACTTCACACTTCTTCGGATTGTAGTTTGGAATTTTATGTAGTTAGTGGGGCTCCTTTTGTGATTGAGGAATATGCTCTAGGTTGTAAGACTTCCTACAAGTGCATACCCCTCATATTTTGTAATATCTCTTCATATGGCCAGTGGATTGATATTGTGGGTCACAAATCCCACCGTGGTTTTTCCTCTTTGAGGTTTTCCACGTATAAATCTTTTTGTTATGGTTCTTATTTATGTGATTGGCTTATTGGTTTCTTTACATCTTTCAATTCTATATGTACCGGTATACCAATTCGTGTATGCATGTTTTAATAAGGCTAAAATTAATCATTTCGGTATAACACTGATTCACCCCCCCCCCTCTCAGTGTTATTGGATTCCAACATATGGGATCTATTGATATATTTCTAGGATGTCTTATGTGTTGATATTATTTGTTTGGTCTTAGGATGACATGGTTTCTTAATTATGTAATTGGTTTATTGTCTGGTGGTCGACCTGATTGTTTATGGTCGAGGGTTTGTATATATAGATGTAAGATCTCATTGTATATCATCATGGTTATTGTTAGAGGTCATGGTCAAGGAATGTAATGTACGAATAATGTAATATCATTCAAGCAGAGGAGTTGGTCAATCATTGGAGATCAAAGTGGCTTTATGTAAGAGGATTTAGTCCTTCGGTATTGAGCTTAACCAGAACTGTACTCAGGAATAGGAGATGTTATCTTTTGCAGTTCAACACTTCTTCGTATTGTAGTCTGGATTTCTATGTAGTTAGTGAGGCTCCTTTTGTGATGAGAAGTGTGCTCTAGGTTGTTGGCCTTCTTGCAAGTGCAGGCCCCTTAATTATAATTCACATACTTACTATAGAAGTATTATCTAACTGTGGGTAGGCTTCCCACAATGGTTTTTCCCTTTACCAGGGTTTTCACGTACAAATCTTGGTATATGTGGATGGTATTTATTCTATAATTATTATTTATTCTTAATTGGTTTATCTGCTATTATGGTATTAATATTTTGGGTTTTGGTATTAAAGTTCAAATTGCTAATGGTTCTAGTAATCTGTGACAACTGATTCACCCCCCCCCCCTCTCAGTTGTCTTTCAGTTATTTGAACTGTCTAACAATTGGTATCAGAGCTTTGGTCCTCTTTGCAGAAAGCTTAACTGCTTAAGGAAGATCCTATGGTGACTAATAGTTCAAGTTCATCCAGTTCCTCTGGAGCTATCTTTTGAAGGGATATTCTGAGGCTTGATGGAACAAATTACACAGTATGGAAGATTTGGAAGGAGACTCATCTGAGATGTCCTAGCAAGGAGATTTGGGAGATCACACAAAATAGTGTCACACCCTATAGTCCAGGATCTGGCAATCGTCCTCCGGTAAACCTAGAGAAGGAGATTGAGAATGATTGTAGAGCAAGAGAAGCCCTCTTGTGTGCACTTTCTGATCAGCAAATAATGGGATTAACTGACAAATCATCTGGAAAGGCTATATGGGATAAGTTGGAGACTCTTAATGAAGGTGACCCTAGAGTGAAGATTTCTAAAATTGATGGTTACCAAGTGAGATATGAAAAATTGAAGATGGAAGAAGATGAAAGGATTACTACATTCATGGAAAGGGTAAATGAGATTGTTATAGGAATTCAATGTTGTGGTGGAACTCTGAGCGAAGATGAAATTGTTTCTAAAATCTTAAGAGCCCTACCACCAGCCTACAAAATGAAGGCTATTGTTATTAATGAGTTGAGAACAATGGCTAATACATTTGTCAATAGAGATACTTTGTTTGGGAAACTATCTGCTTTTGAGCTTGAAGAATTTGGACCTTTTGGAGCTATGAAGTCTGAACTTGGTTTTCATGCATCTACATCTACAATCGGTAAGAAAGACTAGAAAGCTTTATATGCAAAGGAATTGGAAGATGTGAAGAGAGAAGATGATGAGTTTGAGAAACTTGAAGCACTATTTGCTAGAAGAGTACCTAAAGGACCGGTAGGAAATAAGTATAAAGGAAAAGCACCTTTTAAATATTTTGCATGTAATAAGATTGATCATTTTGCATCTAGATGTCCTGAAAGAAATTCAAGATTTGAAGAAAGAGTTAAAAGATCATTTAAGCCTAACCCTGGATATCAGAACAAGTATAAATACAAGAAAAATAGAGACAAATCATGTTACATAGCGGATGAGGAAGGCATTACTGATTCTGATGATGAACTGGCAGAAGACTCTGCTAGTGGATCCGACAATGGGAAATAATTGGTGTTCTTGGCTATCAAGGAAGATGATCTGAAACTGGAAGAGAATGTACCTGAAGAGAAGGCACTTGCTGCTAAAATTGAAGACAGAGACGAATGGGTAATTGACAGTGGTTGTTCACATCATATGACTAGAGATAAAGGGAAGTTTCTATCTTTGCAAGAATTTGATGGTGGCCTAGTTAGATTTGGAGATGACAAGGCATGTATGATAAAATGAAAAGGAACTATATCTTTGCATGGTAAGAACAATACTGAAACTATTTATTATGTTGAAGGTTTGAGGCATAATCTTTTAAGTGTAGGACAATTGGTAAATAAGGGATTTCAATTACAGTTCAAGGATGGAAAATGCAAAATCATTAACAGATCTGATTTGGAGATTGCAACCGGTACACAGACAAAAGGTAATATATTTCATTTGAACTCTGGTGAAAAGACATGTTTGATTACACAGATTGATGAGAGTTGGCTATGGCATAAAAGGTTGTGTCATGTGAATTTTTATTGCATTGTGAAGATCAATTCAACTAAGGCAGTTAGGGACATACCTAAAATTATGAAGCCCTATAATCCAGTATGTAAAGAATGTCAAAGGGGTAAACAGGTCAGAACCTCTTTTAGGAGTATACAAGATAAATCAGATGATGTTCTTGATCTTATTTATACTAATTTCTGTGGCTCTGCTAGTGTTAAAAGTTTTCAAGGTGATAGATATTTCATGCTAATCATTGATGATTATTCTAGAATGATGTGGGTTACTTTTCTAAAAGAAAAATTTGAAGCATTTGAAAAGTTTAAAATCTTTAAGGCTACAGTGGAAACTGAGACAGGATTGAAGATTAAATGTTTTAGATCAAATCATGGTGGAGAATTCATATCCGATGAGTTTAATAACTTTTGTGACAAGCATGGTATAAGAAGACAATTTTCTGCTCCCCAGACACCTCAGCAGAATGGAGTTGTGGAAAGGAAGAACAAAACTATCTTGAATGTTGCTAGAACAATGATGATGGAAGCTAGTCTACCTCATATCTACTAGAGAGAAGTAGTGAGTACAACGGTTTATACATTCAACATAGTACATATCAAAGGAGAAACCGGTAAGACACCTTATGAATTATGGATGGGCAATACCCCTAAAGTTAAGTATTTCATAATTTTTGGTAGTAAATGTTATATCAGGAGAAATGATATCATTGGAAAATTTGATCCTAGATATGATGAAGGTATATTTCTTGGTTATTCTAATGAAAGAAAAGCATATAGATGTTATAGCAAGAGATTGCAGAGAATTGTGGAGAGTGCTAATGTCAAAGTAGATGAGTTGAACAGAAGTCAAATAAGAGTTTATGAGAAGGAACCGACAGTGGAAATGATTATATTTGAATTGATAGCACCTTTACTGAAATAGAGAGTTGAACCAGTTACTCCAGCAGTATCAGAGAATTATACAGTAACTGAAGAACAGGGAAGAGGAATAGAAAGTCAGAAGACTCCTAGGAATGTGAGATTGAATCATTCAGAAGATCAAATCATTGGGGATAAGAGAAATGGAGTGATGACAAGAAGAAGACTGGCAACTAATGAGGTATGTTTAATTTCACAAGTTGAACCGGTATCAGTAATTGAGGCATGTAAAGATGAATATTGGTTGAAAGTTATGGAAGAAGAATTAGATCAGATTGAGAAAAATAACACATGGACCTTGGTTCCCCGGCCTAAAAATAAAAATGTTATTGGAACTAAATGGGTTTTTAGGAATAAATTGAATGAGGATGGTCAAGTTATAAGGAATAAGGCTAGATTGGTTTGTAAAGGACATTCTCAGAAGGAAGGAATTGATTATGGAGAGACTTTTGCACCTGTAGCTAGGATTGAAGCTGTAAGATTATTTCTTACCTATGCTTCTTATAAAAACTACAAGGTTTATCAGATGGATGTTAAATGTGCATTTTTTTTGAATGCGGATCTTGATGAGGAAGTTTACATTGAGGAACCTGATGGTTTTTTACTATTATATGATATAGATATGGTTTGCAGGTTAAGGAAAGATTTATATGGATTGAAACAAGCACCTAGAGCTTGGTATGCAAGGTTGGATAAATATCTTTTGAAGCTTGGTTTTACAAAGGGCAGTGTTGACAATAATTTATATTATAAAATAATTGATGATGATATGTTGATTATTGAAGAATTTGTTGATGACATTATTTTTGGAGGTGAAGACAAGTTATACATAGAATTTTCTAAAAATATGGAGAAAGAATTTGAGATGTCTATGATTGGTGAGATAAAAAAATTCTTAGGTTTGCATATTACTCGGACTGACAAAGGTATTTTCATCTATCAAACTAAATATGCTAAGGAATTGTTGAAGAAATTTGGTATGGGCGATTCTAAATCGGTAAGTACTCCTATGGTTACAATTGAGAAATTAACAAGAAAATATGTTTCTGCACCGGTAAATCCTACAAGATACAAAACTATGATTGAAGGTCTGCTTTATTTGACTTAGACTAGGCTTGACATTATGAATGTTGTTTGTATTGTTTCAATATTTGCGGAGTGATCCTAGAGAAAATCATGAGATGGCAGTGAAAAAGATTTTTAGATACTTGCAAGGTACATCATAATATGGCTTGTGGTACCCTAAGGATGATAACTTTACTTTATGTGCATATGCAGATGTTGATTGGGCTGGAGATGTTGATGAGTAGAAAGTACTTCTGATGGAGCTTTCTTTCTTGGAAAGAAGTTGGTTTCATGGATCAGCAAGAAGCAATCATGTACTTCTTTATCTACTGTTGAAGCTAAGTGTGTTGTTGCTGCTACTAATTGTACACAAGTTTTATGGATGAAGCAAATGTTGAAGGATATAAAGGTGTATTGTGATGCACCGGTAGCTATTCACTGTGATAACTCTATTGCTATTGATATATCAAAAAATCCGGTATTTCATTCTAAAACAAAGCACATTTATATCAAGTATAATTTTTTGAAGGAGATGGTGGAAGCAAATGAAGTTAAACTAGTTTATGTGAACACTAAAGAGCAGATTGCAGATATTTTCACTAAGCCTTTGCCCAAGGAATCATTTGAGTACCTGAGAGATAGATTGGGAGTTTCTACCCCTCCGATAGAGACTTGATTGATGAGGTTTGTCATCAGTCTGACATGCATTATCAGAGATACTATTCATTTTGGCACTGATGTGGGATGCTACTGCTCAGGGGGAGTAGCCAGCTTTATGATTTAGTGGTTTATGTTTTTACTTTGATATTTTTATCAGATTTCTGGCATTGATGTCAAAGGGGGAGTGATATTGATGTGAAAAAAAAAAAGAAAGTGAAAAAGAAAAAGAAAGGGGGAGTGATATTGTTGTGAAAAAGGAAAAAAATCAGAGCTTTACAGAGAGATTATTAATAGGGGGAGATATTGATATTCAGAGCTATTTGTGGGAGATTGTTGGTTGTCTTCCATTGGGGGAAACTTGTTTGGAATTTCTTGGTATTTAGATATTTTTCACATCTAGTGTTGCCATCAATGCTAAAGGGGGAGATTGTTGGCCATTTGGTGGAATTGATTATGTGTTGCATTGATGTTTTGTCATTGATGCCAACACTAGCTGTTTGGATGCTTTACCGACACCCTTCTAGTCCCGGTAGGTTGAGTGGTTTCTGGTTAACTTGGATCTGACATGATCTGGTAGGCTCCAGTATAGTTTCGTGATGGAATTGGATTGTTCATGATACTCATGCTCATATTTGGACAGATGGTTTTGGTCTGGTGATCAGATGCTATCCTGCGTGCCTAGAAGCTTGGTTTTAGGTTCCGGTGAGGGTTTCACCGGCAGAGCTTTTTGTGGAGATGTTTGATGAATTGCATAAGTGGTGTTGGTGCAGCTTCTGGTGGAGTTTCTGGATATTTTTGGTGATCATGTTTGAGACTTGGTGGATGGAGATCATTACCGTAGCGTGTGGACCTATACTTGGTCCCGGTTGATCTAGGTTATGGACTGGCTTTAATGTGATGTGTGGATAGGACCTATTGATATATTCTCGGGATGTCTTATGTGTTGATATTATTTGTTTGGTCTTAGGCCGACATGGTTTGTAATTATGTAATTGGTTTATTGTCTGGTGGTTGACCTGATTGTTTATGGTCGAGGATTTGTATATATAGATGTAAGATCTCATTGTAGATCATCATGTTATTGTTAGAGGTCATAATCAAGGAATGTAATGTGCAAATAATGTAATATCATTCAAGCAGAGGAGTTGGTCGATCATTGGAGATTGAATTGGTTTTATGTAAGAGGATTTAGTCCTCCGATATTGAGCTTAACCGGAACTGTATAGGAGATGCTATCTTTTGCAGTTCAACACTTCTCTGCATTGTAGTCTGGATTTCTATGTAGTCAGTGAAGCTCCTTTTGTGATGAGTTGTGCTCTAGGCTATTGGCCTTCCTACAAGTGCAGGCCCCTCAATTTTAATTCACATACTTACTGTAGAAGTATTATCTGACTATGGGTAGGCTTCCCACCGTGGTTTTTTCATTTACCGAGTTTTCCACGTACAAATCTTGGTGTTATGTGGATGGTATTTATTCTATGATTATTTTTTATGCTTAATTGGTTTATTTTCTATTTTGGTATTAATGTTTTGGGTTCCAGTATTAAAGTTTAAATTGCTAATGGTTCTAGTAATCTGTGACACCCGATTCACCCACCCCCCCCTCTCAGTTGTCTTCTGGTCATTTGAACTGTCTAACACATTCAACTTCCTAGTATAGTGCATTGTGTGGTCAACGTGTATTCATTGCTTGATATCTCTTTTAAGTCCATCCTTCCTAAAACCAATCAACCTTTCCTCTTTCAATCATTAAAACAATCTCGAATCAACTTTCATCCATTCAGGCAATCATCCTTCCTCAACCAACATTTTTGTCCAAATCATTCATCCGACTTTGGGTAGCCTTCCCCTTTATTCTTCCTATTATCTATCCATTCTTCCATAATCATTCTACTTCTAATCCAATCAAATCTCCAAAATTTAAATCAAACAATCAATCCATCTTTCTAATCCAATAATCCAATCCAATACAATCAAGTCCCAATGCAAGGACCAATCCAATCCAATCAAGTCCTAATCCAAGGACCAATCCATCATCATTAAAAGCCAAGTCCTAATCCTCATCTTCATTTAACATCATCTTCATCGTCTTTCTCCTCCAAAACATATTCACCCAATTTCAATCTAATCCCTCATTCTCAACATGGCTACCCAGAATTTCAAAGCTTGGTATGAGCAGATGCTCATGGAAGTTCAAAAACCACCTCAACCTACCTACCAATTCAATCCTGTAACCTCTCATCCATCTATCATATCCCCATCCATTTTATCTCAACATACTATATATAATCCCAATCTATATCATATCTCTTACCCTTCCTCTACCTTTGACAAGGGAAATCCATCTAATTCCCCATCTATATCTCCATATTATCCCTCATCCACATATATACTTCCATCTCCCCTCCCATCCATATCACAATCCCCATCCTTTTACAACACATTCATTACCTCTACTCCCCATCCAAATCCTTTACTCCATAATCCTCCAAGCATTAATCCTAATTCCCTAATCCATTATCCCAGTCCTCCATCCAATCCCAATCCTCCATCTAATACTAATCCTCCAAAATCCGTATTATCCACATCCTCCAAGTCCATCATCCATAATCTTATCCAAGACATGCTAGCAAAGGAGACAAAATCCCCACCTCAAAACAAAGTTGCCAAATCTCCTCAAGTCCTCCATCCACCTCCATCACCTCTACCTCAAAACAAATCCCAATCCCCCGCACTTCATGATACCCCCATTCCTCCATCTACTTCCTCCATCACACAATCCCCACAACTCCAAACATGACAAAATCTTGTTCCAAAGCATGCTAGCATATAATTCTCTCCATCTCATGATGCATCTCCCTCCACTCCATCTAATGATGTCATTACCTCCACTTCCTCTCATGATCATATGATTTCTCTACCCAAACCTCTCCCTCCATCGCATGATCCTATTCCATCTCATGATCCAATAACCCCTCCCACTCCATCTCATGATACCCTCCCTAGTCAAGATCAAAGTATCCCTTCATCTCCATGTCATGATCCCAATCCATCTAAAGATCCTAATCCTCCTTCCACATCCTGTCTCCCTCAAGATGGACTCGCACCTTGTTTCTGAAATAATAAGTATCCTATTTGGAAAAGAAACTCTCAAGATGTTAGTACATATTTTATTCCTCCAAAATCCAAAATCCCTTCATATAAATCAAAATCCCACCATCCCTCATCTTCCACATCCATTTTGGGACCCTATACTCCAAAGTTAAATCCTCCATTCCTTCCATCCATTTTGGGTCCTTACATCCATTTTGGGTCCTTACATCCCTCCATCCACCACCCCATTCCCTAAGAAAGATCAACAAAGGCACACATCATTGAATCCCTTCCAACATTCTCCCTCCACCATCCCATCCATGAAATCCATCAAACCTATACCCTCATGCATTCATCCCATTGCTATTGGAAGCAATTTGGATGCCCAATCTAAAAAGCATAAAGCTCAAAATCCACAAAAATCAAAGGATCAGCATGTCCCCTCAAAACGACATGCTCAAAAGAAACATATGATCCAAAAGAGAGAAAAATAAAAAAGGCCACAAAGGCCCCAAAAGAAAAAATCAAAAACTATGTGGATTCCCAAACTACTCAAAGAAGCAATGCATCTCAAAGTAAAATCAAAATTGGAATCCAAACTTGCTAATCCAAAAGCTCCATCCATTCATAAGTCCTCCAATCCTCCATCTAACACTCCTCCATCTTCAAAATCTATTTTGGGTCCTTATGTCTCAAAATCCACCATCACAACTCCATCATCCCCTTCTTCTATTTTGGGTCTTCATTTCCAAAAATCCACACTTTATCCTCCATCTAATCCAAAATCCTCTCCTCCACTACTCCACCACCCTTTAAGGTGTGTGCCAATGTTGATCTTCCACAAATTTTTCAAAACCCCATCCATTATCCACCATCCATTTTTCACAATCTCATTTTGTTAGTCTAATCCTTTGCAAATCCTTATCTTCTATCCCCTATCCATTTCATCTCCCCAATTATTGTTACCAACATCTATGAGCATATCTCCAATTCAAAGAAATACTAAGGGATACCATCCATGGAGCTAGATGCTTGAGTCCTCCCTTCCTCCTTCATGCATCCACTATATTCCATATTCACTCATCCACATCCTTATCCATCCAAACTATTCCAAACAAAACAAAACAAAAAAGAGCAAAAAATCAAAAAAAAAAAGAGTAAAGAAAAACCATTTCATCCAACGATGAAAACCACTTCATGTGGCTCCTTGGGTAAAGTACCATGATGAAAACTTGGAAAAAAGCGTCATGTATAATCCCCTCATCCTCTTGCACTCTACACTTGGGGGCAAGCTTCATCCATGCAATCCTACCATCCACATTCCTTACCTTCTATCTGCATCCTATCTAAGTCCATCCTCCTTTCCTATCTTTGATCTTGACTATCCTATCCATATCCTCCATCTCATATCCCTCATCCTATCCAAATGAAATCCTCCATGCCTATCTCTGGTCTTGATCATATAGAGGCAAAATAATCATGCTTTGGAACACACAAACCTTAATCCTCTACCATCCATATCCATTACAATTTATCCTTTCATCTCATACATCTTTATCCACCATCCTTGAACCCTTAATTCCACTACCTCTAGTGTGGGGCATTGCACTCCTTTTCAGCATAGTCCCTATTTCTCCATCACCCTACCCTCCATTCCTCCATATCCTATACATATTCATCCACTCAATGTATATGTCTCCTATCCAAACAATATCTCCCTCCATCCATCAATCCATCCTTTTTCCAATCCTTGGTTCTCCCTTGTCATTGGTTTCAATCTATCAAACCCTATCCACCAATCCACCCCATCCTATCCAATTTCTAGTCCAATCCTATCTCATCCAATCATATTCTCCATCTCTTCCAATTCAATCATTAATCCCATCCCCAATCCAATCCTACTCAATCATCCATCCCCCTTTTTTATCCTATCTAATCATTTATCCTTCTTCCATCCTATCCAATCCATCAAACTGAGATTTTCCCATCTACCTGAGCTTACACTGACTTGTGCCTAATCCAAGCACCCATCCATACTATTCTAATCAAATCCAAGTGGCAATCCTCTTATCTGTAGACCTTGCACATCCAACTTGTCTTTTTTCATCCATCAATCTATCCACACCCTACCCATCGGGATGAATCCTTCCCATGCCTAGCAGTTCATCCAAATCCATCATCGGCCCATTGGGATGCATCCTTCCATAGTCTATCAATTTATCCAAATCCATGTCCTACTCTTGGAAAGAGATGTCAGTTGGTAATGTGCATGTTGTTTGCATGCTTGAGATTTTCTCTTTGATTTTCATCTTGTGTCCCAGGACTATACTTGTTCAGGATTGTCTTGATCATCCTATATCTTGATATGTCTCAGTTTGGGTATAGTGGGGCATAGTTTTCATGGTATGGTGTGTTTGAAGGTTTCCCTTGTACAAACCGACAACCCTGCATTAGTTTTTATCAACACTTGCACGGTTGTGTGCAAAAGATTCATGTTTGTCTAAGTGTTAGTCCACGCCTCAGATCTGCATATCATCCTAGTTCTTATAATCAATGGTGTAGACTATCCATGACAATATCAAACCTAGGTCTTCTCTCTAAATTTTTCAAAAAGAAATCCCATAAATTTATCATTCCTTCATCTCATTTCATTAACAAGACTCCAAAACATTCATTTATTCCCTCTTTCATCATATTCATCCTTTCATTACCTAGTCTTCTAATCCATTTCAAGAGCACACCCGTGTTCTTCGAACCCACAAGTCCTCTTGAGGGGGCATGCAACTACCTCCTCATCATCCTTCCTCCTCATCATTATTCCTCATTTCATGACTGGGGCATCACGCTACTAGTCCTTATCCTTTTCTTCCACAATATTTTATTCTTCTTTGATATAACATCATTTCACGATGCAATATCAAAGAGGGACAAAATGTAAACACCTAAAATTAATATTTAATTAATTTAAGCTTGTCAACATAATTAATTGATTTAATTATGTTATCCTTATTCTTCTCAGTGTTAATTGAATCTAATTTAATTAATCTGTCACTATTGTCCAATAATTAATTTATCAAATAAATTATTTATTCCCCTATTCTTCTAAAGTCCCTCCAATAATTATTTCCTCTAAAACTACTCAGTTAATTAATTAACCTAGACATGCGATTCCTACAAATCACTTTTCCTAATTCCCACTTAGCCTAATTAATTATTCTAGAAACTCTCTTAATACCACTTATCATTATTTCATAATTTTATATTCCCCACTTATGTCACATCAACATTGAGCCTCTCAAAGAATTTCAAATTTATTTGAATCCCTCCATGCATCCTTTATTTTGGAATTTTTAATTCCTCTCCCCTTTCCCCAAGGAATTTTATATTCCTTTTTATTCTCCCGAGGCATCCTTGATCCATACCCACCATTTCAAATCAATCTCAACCCTCCATAACCAAATCTAGTTTTCAAACTAACCATTTTCCTCCTCTCTAGTTTTCCCTTGGTTCAACTGGTTTAGCACAATGATACACATAAAACACATAAAACAATCTTAAGTTGGAAAGTGGAAACTGCTTAATGGGGACCCCGCAATAAAATACTGAAACAAGATGAACAGATAGAGAGTCTGGTAGCACTGGCTCCACTCCATTACACATACTTCTCTGGCATGCCAGACTCTCTTACCCTGAAGATCCGAAGATTTTATCACCGAGGATTTTCTATCTGATCATGCAAGGTACATGGAGGGTATCTATGGGGTACGATCCGCACACCCAAAACTAATAAACGTGGGTTTTGGGCTCCTAAGTTGGTTCTTATTGTAAGTTTCAAGGGGTCTCGACCCAATGTCGGATTCTCAGAGCAAGCCACTTAAGGATTTAGTTAACCTTATTAGTGCAAGGAAGGCCCCCACATACGTCGAATTCACTCATTACTCTAGCCGCCTGACCAATATATTTATATAGTGGCTTGAAAAACCCGCTCGAGAGTACGTTGGGAGAGATGATATCCCCAATGCATCCAATTTGAAGTACCTCTGTGGGGTGATGAAATCCCCAGTCAAAGATACCCCTCACTACTAAAAAGAAAACGCGGGTGTCATTATCACCTTTCCCTCTCTCCCAAGACCCCAAAGGCGGGTGGAAAGGTACTTAATGCAACAATAGGTCCACCCAAGACATAAAAAAAGTTATTTTTCCCTTAAATATCGCAATGTGTGATTTATTCTATTCATAAGCCAGATTCACGTCAATTTTAAATCCCAAACTGAGGTGTGAGATACGCATGTGCATGTCTATTTTAAAACACCAAAGTGAAGTGTGAGATCATGCATGTCAATTTTAAACCCAAAGTCAATTTTAAGCACCAAGCTCAAGTGTGAGATCATGCATGTCAATTTTAATTCCAAAACCAATTCTAAGAACCAAGCTGAAGTGTGAGATCATGCATGTCAATTTTAAGCCAAAAATCAATATTAAGCACCAAGTTGAAGTGTGAGCTCATGCATGTCAATTTTAATCCCAAAATCAATTTTAAGCACCAAGCTGAAGTGTGAGATCATGCATGTCAATTTTAATCCCAAAATCAATTTTACTCACCAAGCTGAACTGTGAGATCATGCATGTCAATTTTAAACCCAAAATCCAAAAATGTAAGAATTTAAGAAAAAGACATTAATTTGCACTCTGGAGAGCAGTTTTATGGAAAAACGTGAATTTTTAAAAATCTAGCTTTACCTTAATTATTTGACATCAAAATCAAAAGTGTAAAGAAGATACCCCCCTGTGAAATTCCAAGAGATTTCTAGAAATGTAAGAATTTAAGAAAAATTCTTTGATTTGTGCCCAAAATTAAAAATTTATTAAAAAAAATAAAATGATCATATCTCGGTCAAAACATATGGTAATGATCCTATTTTTTTACTGTAGGTGTGTATCAAGATCCTTAACCCACTTTAAAAAAATCTCACAAAAATTCATTTATTTTCTCCAAAAATCAAAGATGTATGAAAAATATTAAAACTACCATATCTCACTCAAAAATGATGATCTAAGGCTGATTTTTTTACTGTAAAGACATGAGATGGTCATTAATTTACAATAAAAAAAATCATAAAGAAATTCTCAATTGTTTAGAAGATATGATAAAATCTTTGAATATTCTGCAATCTTGCGTGGAACCTGATTTGCACAATGTTAGTCTTAAGATTTTTGAATAAAACACCAATTAAGATCACAAAACCTCTTAGAATATGAATTTAAAAGAGAGACGTAGTTGCAAGATCCAATACCTGTACCTACAGGCATACACAAAATTATAGATCAGAGTGTTGTTGAATTCACGTCAAGTTCACCAAAATGTATATGTAAAATTCATCATTATTCAATTAGAATCAAAGGGAAATCACAAATCCCTAACTAATCAAAGAATCCTAAATAAACCAATGAAATAATGCAAAGAAAAGTAATAAGAATTTACAATATTCAATTAAGACTCCCTATTCCATGATTGCATAAGGCTTCCATTGTTCTTCTCTTCTTTGTGGTATGGTGGCTCAAAGATATTGCACTGACAACCTGCAAGTGACACAAAGATTCAAAGTTCGTGATTCTCGTGATTGTTGAAAATTGAGATTGAATGCTCAATTTATAGATTATTGGAGAAGATTGATTGAAAGGTGGAATAGACTAATTAAGAGGTGGAACTCAGGTGAGCTCACATGTTGATTTATAGTTGAACTACTAATTTGAAGGTTGAACATTATAGATTGAATAGTAAATTGAGTTAACCGATTGATAAAAAAACTGATTGAAAGATGGAAAAGAATGGTTGGAGGAGAATTAAAGAATGATTTAATTAATCAATTAATTGAAATGATCAATTAAAATAGATGAAATATTTTCTCATATGTAATTCCTCCATCTACTGCAATGAGACAATCTCTTTTACCTTTGCCTTTGTAATTCTTATACTTCTCATGTTTTTGCTCATTATCTCCATTTGGACCGCTAGTAGCAATATGTCCAATCCAGTTACATGCAAAACACTTCAAAGCTAATTTACCTATGTACTTACCGGTACCTCTAGGTAATCGCTTGGCCAACAATGCTTCAAGCTCAATCAGACTGTCTTCATCATCAACCTCTCTATTAGATCTAGACTCGTGACTGTAACTAGCTTGTCTACTTTTCCTTACCGGTGGATTTGAAACTGAAGCTCTAAATATAGACTCTGATCTCTGAACACTTCCACCAAAACCATTTAATTCAAATGCAGTTAATTTACCAATGATGGAGTCAAGAGTTACCTTTGATTTATCAATAGACTTGAGATCCCGAATGGCTGCAACTTGGATAGCGTAGACCGGTAGAAGGGTTCTCAACACCTTTCTAACCACTGTGGTATCCTCCATTGTGGTATCCTCCATTGTACCACTAGTACTTTTGATCTCACTAACTATCTCCTTGATCCTCTAACCATACTGTTGAATTTTCTCTCCTTCAGCCATCCTCATATCATCAAATTTACCTATCAAACTCTCTTCTTTGGCAATATTAACATGCTCATCACCGCTATAGATATCCTCTAGTTTCTTCCATACTTCAAATGTAGTCTCCAATCCATGGACATCAACATACTCTGAATCAAACAAGGAACCAATAATGGCCTCTAATGCTTAATTGTTCTCTCGTTGCTCCTTCTTTTGATCATCTAACAAAATCCCACTAGGCAAATTATATTTAGTAATAACATGTTCCCAGTATTGACTTCCTAAGCTTTTGATATAGATCTTCATCCTATCACTCCAGATTTTGTAGTTTTCCCTATTCAACTTCAGACCTTGTTTCTTCATCATGTTCTCCTAGATCTTTTCCTCAAGCTATTAGGCTTAAACACAAGAGGACCCGAATAGCCCTGATACCAATTGATAATATGATGAAACAATAAGTATCTGGTCAACTACTGAGAGGGGGGTGAATCAATAGATAGAAAACAAACTAAACTTTCACCAAACTTAATCCCAACTCATAAACCATTCACTGAACTAACTGGTTTAGACACTGTAACAAAAACTGATACTGCACTGTCAAGCATACCGGTTGACTAAAACATCAATGATACAATGTAACAGATCTGAAAATCACATACCATTTAACCAAAACATTAAACCAATTTACTAACATCAGTAATAACTCATTTTAGATCACTTCTGGTCATCTAATCATATCTAAGTGCCTTTACCGGTTAATCATATCAATCATATCAAAACACATAACCACAAAACCATTCACCACTTGACACAATGATTTTTGATGTGGAAACCCAAATGGGAAAAACCACGGTGGGGATGAATACCCACAAGTAGTTTGAGCTCTTCTAAAGTTCACCCTATTAGGAGCCAAGCCTTGTTAGAAGCTTTACAAAAATGTCTTGTTAGGAACAGATCTAGTTAAGGACCACCCGGTTAAGGGATTGACTACATTACCCAATTAAAGGCAATACCCTGTGAGGAGTAACCTCGATAGAGGATTTCAAATCCAAGCTAATGGATCACCTGGTTAGAGGATTTAGATAGCACCAAGCCTGTTAAAGCTTACCCGGTTAGGGGATTTAACTATTGTAATTGTTAGAGAACAATGGGGTTTTTGCTAATCTAGTAATAGCACTATCTTGCTTAGTTAGACCTTTTATGCTCCTATCTGCCTTCAAAACATTATGTAGATACTCCTTCGTGTTCAACAACAGTCTCACTACCACACTTACCAAAATTTCCAACACAATTACAAACAACTCATCAACCTTAAAAAGAAATACAATAGGTCGGTAACACAGCACAAAACCTAAGATCTCATAGAGATTACAAACATATCGGTTCAAACTTGACCGTTGGATTACATAGCAATCAGTTGCACATTGTTCAAGACAACTTCGACTGCTCCTGGATCACTGCACATTGGATCTTATAACTCATCACATGTTATTCACTTCATGCTACGCATTTTCTTATTCCCAAGATAAAATAGTTATCTCTATGCACCAAAACCACTTTGAAACTCATCACGTGCATCATGCATATGTTGCATCTCCATCTATGATCACCATTCTATCATAGATCAACATAATCGATTCACCAAGCTCCATTGGTTAGGGTTTGGCATATCAACAGGTTAGGATTACCAGTTGATCACTCTGCTTCAAATACCAATACTGGTTTCCTCCGCAGCTCTACTACCGGTTGCATTACTGCATCACTACCGGTTGCAATACAACTCCATTACCAGTTATTATTGACATTAATGACAATATTATACTTCATTAATGCAATCTTCATGCAATGCCAACACATTTAACCCCACACTTTGTAGTTGCATCTCTTGAATGGTTATAACCCTTCTACTTAAGGCATCTGCTACCTTATTGGTGAGTCATGTCTTGTGCTTGATGGAAAAGGTGTAGACCTTCAAATACTCAACCCACTTGAGGTGTCTTTGTTTCAATTTCTCCTACCCATTCAAAAAACTAAGTGCATGATTATTAGTGTAGACTATGCACTCTTTAGGTAATAAATAATGCTGCCACTTCTTGAGTGCTTCCACCATGGCATATAACTCTAGATCATAGGTATAATACTTTTGTTTTGCTTCATTGAGTTTCTCATAGAAGAATGCAACTGGGTGACCTTCTTGGCTCAAAATGACCGCTATAGCCAACTTGCTAGCATCACACTCCACAGTGAAGAGATGATTGGAATCATAAATCCTAAGGTAAGGGAGTTCTGGTACCTTTTGTTTTAACAACTCAAACCCCTTGTCTGTTGCACTAGTCCACTTAAACTGACATTTTATTCCACCTTTGATGGTGTTCAAGATAGGTGCATACACATGGCTAAAACATCTAATGAATTTCCTATTAAAAGAAGCCAAACCATGGAAACTTCTTACATCTCCTATTGACTTAGGAGTAGGCCAATTTACTATTGCTTCCACTTTTGATGGATCCATTTTTTAACAACCTTGAGAAACTACAAAACCAAGATATACCAATTCATTTTTGAAAAAATCACATTTATCCAAGTTGATCATCAACTTTTCTTGATTTAGCTTCATCAAAACTTGATTCAGATGTTTGATATGCTCCTCGTTTGACCTGCTAAAAATTAGAATGTCATCAATATAAACAATGATAAACTTACCAATAAACTCTTCAAGAACCTCATTCATGAGTCTCATGAAGGTGCTAGGTGCATTTGTGAGCCCAAAGGGCATCACCAACCATTCATATAGCCCCTCATTTGTTTTAAAGGTTATCTTCCATTAATCACTAGGTCTGATCCTAATTTGATGATAACCTGATTTCAAATCTACCTAAGAAAAGTAGTAAGCTCCACCTAGGTATTCCATTAGATCCTCAATCCTTGGCATTGGAAACCAGTATCTAATTATGATTTTATTTATGGCCCTTGAATCAATGCACATCCTCCACTTGCCATCTTTCTTAGGTGCCAAAATAGTAGGCACTACACATGGACTTAAACTCTTCTTTATCAACCCCTTATCTAGCAATTCCTGCACTTGCCTTGCTATTTCCTCATTTTGAGTAGGTGTCATTTTGTAAGCAACTTTGTTTGGCAAAGTTGAACCAAGTATGAGGTCTATCTGAAGGTTAACATCTCTCATAGGGGGTAAGGCATCTAGTATCTCATTGACAACTATGTCTTTGTACTAGTCTAGCAAGGTCTGCACCTCTTAAGGTATCACCAGTTTGGTTTCAGTCTTTGTCTCTTCTTTGGGCTTCACTATGAGTGCACATCCTTAATTCCCTTCATGCTTCAATAATTTCAAAAACTCTTTCCCACTAAGCAACATAGCACTTTATCTAACATATCTTTCTTCACCCTGATCAATCAAGGGATCCATTTGAAATTTTCTACCCTCCTTGGTGATAACATAGGAATTATTCTCCCCATAATGTATGGCTTTGACATCATACTTCCAAGGGCATCCCAACAGCAAGTGGCATGTATTCATGGGCAATGTGTCACATAGCACTCTATCCTTGTAATCTCCTATTTCAAAATATATGCAATTTTGCTCATCTACAAGCACATGTTGACCCTTACTCAACAAAAATACCTTATAGGGGGTGGTATGTGGCAACCTTTTCAATTTTAGTTTGTCTACCATCTCAACTGCTACAATGTTATTAGTAAACCCTAAATCCACTATAACTTTACAAATCTTACCATGAGATTTGCAAGTGGTTTTGAAAAGTGTCTTCCTTTGTGTAGGTTCTTTGGACTGTGGTACTTCCAACAAGGTCCTCCTTAACATTAGGTTCTCTCCATCTAAGACTGGTCCTACCTTGATGATTGGTGACGTAACACTTTGACAATCTGCCTCTTGCACCAACTGAGTTCTCTTGTCTCCCATGTGAGAGTTTGAAATCTTTTCAAGACACCGGCTCATGGTATGCCCCACTTGATGACAATGGTAGCATTTTCCAATGAAGACTGTGGTTCCTCTTCCCAGATTGCCAAATCTAACTCTATAGCTATTTCTCCCTCTAGAGTTGCCTCTAAACTGTCCTCCTTTGTTGGGATTATCACCATCGTTCTCTGATTGATTTCCTTCTTCATTCTTGTTGAGGTTATAGCTCCTTCCAAAGGTGCCTCTTCCTCTATAACCTCTACCACCTCTGCCCCTTTGATTATGTTCACCTTTCCTTTTGATATTATCTTCTCCTCTCAAGGCTAACTGAAATCATTTATGGACTATATCAGGTGCTATCATGCTGATCTTATCTTGAATGTTTTGTCTAAGGCCATTTAATAACCTTGCAACCTTATCCACTTCTTCCTCTTGCTTCCTAGCTCTTAGGGTAAGTTTGTTGAACTCCTCTGTATAGGTACTCACATCCATTTCTCTTTGTTTCAAATTCTACAACATCTTGTGCATCTGCACCTCATAATCTATAGGTAGGAATTAAGTTTTAATCCTAATCTTCATTCTCTCCCAAGAGATGATCTTCTTCCTCCCAGATTGTTCTCTTTCTTCTTGCATCATGTTCCACCACACTAAGGTTGATACTTTCAATCTTGACTTGGCCAAATTGACCCTCTTTTCTTCTGCAACTTCCTTGTATTCAAAATGTTTGTTCAAGGCTTCTATCTAATCCAATAAATCTTCTCCATTTAGGCTTCCATTGTAGATAGGTAAACCTTCTATGTTATCTTTATTGAGTGATTTGAGGGCATCTAAGAAGATCTATTGATCTTTTTCCAGCTCCTTCTTTTATGTTATGACTCCTATCACATCTGCATCTTCATCATCAATTTCATCACCCCATTCAGTAACTTTTCCCTTGCCTTTCTTGGTTTCTTTCTCCCGAGCTTCACTAAGCATGTCTTGGACCAAATTCTTGATGGCCTCTTGGCTCATTGCCTTTGGTGGCATGTTGTTGGCTTCTAACTCTACCTCTAGGTCTATAATACACCACTTTGTTCAATCAATTGGCTCTGATACAAATCTGATGTAGAGTGAGTTGTCTCTCACCTATTTGTGCTACCTTGTCTAGGTATCTCCTCCAAGCTACACAAGAACCATACAATTATTCTACACCTCACACCCTCCAAGGGTCTGCAAGACTTACCCTCTTTGACCTTCCTAAGGTCCTTAGGTTAGGATAAGCACTTTTTGTTTTGTGAGTTCCATTTTCTTGCTTGGGAGACCTTGTTTTCCCACTCCCTTTCAGATTCAACCGGAGAGTTCAACCCCTCTAACATAGGATCTTCATTCCCCACACTATACACATAAGGATGGATGATTTTGGAAGTATTCCCAACCCTATTCCTTCTTCAAGAGCTTTGACAGTTACTCGTTCCAATTTTTACAAACAAACTGCACTTTTAAGCCTAATAAGAGACCTAATTCTAGTAGCCCTGTTAGCGGGGTAAGTTGCATTTATTTGCTAAACTTAATTAACAACCCTATGAACTCTTTTACATTCCAAACACCCTTTTGGGATTTACATACAATATCTCAAAACTAAAGGTGGATTTTGTCATTAACATATCTAACCCTTACCGGTTAATTAGGTCTCATTTCCCCTTCCTAGGCCTAAAAAGTAGGGATTGGTCAAAACTCCTTCACTGGTCTGATTGCCTTTCTGAAAAAATGTTGGTTGTAGGTTTTAACTTCCATATGAAATTCCATTCCATTCATACTTCACCTCCTTCCACCGGATTCACCCAATTAGGGCCTATTATCCATGATTCCTAATGCTTGCCAACTCAACGTGCCAAGCCTAGGGTATGGTGGCAAATCTTTGTTTTGACTTCCCCTAACTAAAAAGAAAAAAGAAAAAATAGTATACATAACAACCTAACATTCCACAAGGTTTTAGAGAGGATATCCACCATGGAACGTTAGGTTGGACCAACTTTGCTATCAAAACCCTGGTTTTTAGGGCTCTTGAACCCGACTGCAACAAAATGAAGATTATTTACAAACTACAACACTTCAAGACTCCAAATCAAAAAAAAAATGAAGGTAAGACACCAGTCTAACAATCCATGTCCCTGTCTTGGACGTGTCAATCCATACAGGTCATACAACCTTGCAAAGAATAGCAAAAACATGGAAGAACACACTAAATGGGAAACCAAAATTATTTATTTGCTTCAGATCTTCAACAACTAATTATCATTGGTTTTTCCAAGCCTTATACTGGCCTTAGAGTAGTTACATATTCTCACAACTGAATGTGCCAACCAACTAGCCATTGGTGTATGAAAATGTTGCAAAGTTGCTATGAGTAATTTTTGCAACTTTTGCAATTTGTTGCATAGGTGAGCAAATTTGCTCAAACCCAAACTTGGTCACTTTCACGTAACTCATATGACCTTAACAACCTCAAAACAATATCAACCAACCTACATTAACCCTAAAACAACTTATCCTATTAAGTGCTCTACCTGGCACCCTTAAGAGCTCACATGCCAACATTGGCCAAACAAAGACTCTTAGGGCCCTTACAATCATTTGAGCACACACTCAATGGCCTCTTGGCCTTATTACAAAACTAAAAATAGGATTCAAACATCCTTGAAACAAACTCCACAAAAGTTGCTTAGTGCCCCTGAACCAATAACAATAGCATATGAAGAGATGGTTAAAATAAGAGAAGAGGCCTTAATTTATAGATTTTCAAATTTAAAATGGACGGTGGAGATCAAAAGATGATGAAGGGCCATGATTGAATGTGAGAGGAGAGGACAAGTGGGAGATCCAATATATTTAGTCGTAAAGGCATTCCTTAACTCCACACTCCTCAAGGACATGGGGAAGAGGGACAAGGGACATTAGGAAGAAGAACAAGGAATTAAAAATTCCTTGGGAAGGACAAAGGGAATTAAAAATTCCTTGGAAATAGGGAGTCTTGGAAGAATAAATGATAAAAGGAATTAAAAATTCCTTGGGAAGAGGGGGCATGGGGGGATTCAAGGAAATCAAAATTACTTGGATAGACAAAAGTGGGTGGCATTTAAGGTTGGAAGGTGAGATGGGAGAGACATTTATGGCAAGAGGTTGGCCTCTCCCTAATCATGGAGATTAAGAATGTGCAAATGATTAGTGAGGGTGATTAGGCTGGATAATGCTGAATGAGGATACAAGTGGGCAAGTTAAGAGTGTATGACATGAGGAGAGAGAATGAGTGGATGAATTTAACAATAGGGAAAATGATAAGAGGGTTAATTAGCTTAAATCAATTAATTACGTAGGTATTAAATAATTGATTTAGTAGAGGATTTGTGGGACAAGGTTAGACATAATTAAATAAATGTAAATTTATTTAATTAACGATGAAGGTTAAACTTAATTAAATAAATATAAATTTATTTAATTAAGGGTGAAGGATAAACTTAATTAAATAAATACAAATTTATTTAATTAAGGGTGAACGCTAAATTTAATTAATGTAAATTTATTTAATTAATGGTGGTGGGTTAATACAAAGGATTAATTAAATAAGTAATAAATATTTTTATTTAATTGGCTAGAATGGGATAAGGTCAAGTGTGGTTGGGTATGGACAAATTTAGGTGTCTATAGTGGGATTCATATATCCTATCTTCAATAGCCAATGGGTTTTCCCATTAGTAGTTGTTCCTAAGAAAGGAGGCAAATGGAGGGTCTATGTGGATTACAAAGAGCTCAACTCAACAACAAGGAAATATCACTTTCCTCTACCATTCATCGATCAGGTATTAGATTCACTAGCTAGTAAGCACTATTTTTCCTTCTTGGATGGGTTTAGTGGTTATAATCAGATAAAAATAGCTCCCGAAGACCAAGACAAAACTACATTCACTCATCCATGGGGGATGTATGTTTATTATGTGCTTCTTTTTGGTCTTTGTAATGCACCCACCACATTTCAAAGAACAATACTCAGCATTTTCTCTGATTTCACACATGACTGCATGGAGGTATATATAGATGATTTCACTACATATGAAGATACCTATGAAGAAGCAATATTGTCAAATTTGAAGAAAGTTCTCCAAAGGTGTGAAGAACATAATTTGTCCTTGAGTAATGAAAGGTGTTAAATGATGATGCAAGAAGGAGTAGTCCTTGGCCACTACATCTCTAAGCATGGTATAGAAGTGGATCCAATAAAGATTGAAGTCATCAAGAACCTTCTTGTTCCATCCAAACAACACAATGTGAGGAGTTTTGTAGTCCATGCTAGTTATTATAAATAGTTCGTCAACGAGTCTAGTAAAATTGTTGCACCATTATACACCTTAATAACTAAGGATTCAGAGTTTGATTGGACTCCTTGTCAAGAAGCATTTTGAACGTTTAAGGATCTGCTAACTAATGCTCTAGTTCTTAGAGGACCAAATTGGACACTTCCTTTCCACATTCACATAAATGAATCTAACCATGCAATCAAATCAGTACTTGGACAAAAAGGAGGTAGTATTGAATATTTGCAACTACACTATCACTGAGAAAGAAAAGTTAGCAGTCATCTATGCCATCAATATGTTTAGACATTACATCACTAGATACCAGGTATTTATATATAGTGATCATGTAGCAATAAAGTATCTAATGAATAAACTTGTGGTTGGTGGTAGATTGGCTAGATGGTTGTTGCTTCAACAAGAATTTAATATAACAATAGTGGATAAGCCAAGCAGAGCGAATGTAGTTGCAGATTTTCTTTCACAATTAACTCATGGAGCAAAGGAGCTTGTTATAGATGACTATTTTTTCTCATAAGCATATTGTTTCCATTCCTACTCATACACTGTGGTATACAAAGATTCCTAATTATTTGGTGACTGGAAGAACTCCCACATATTTCTCCCCAAAAGAGAAAAATAATTTAGTAGAAAAGAGTCTTCTATACTCATGGATATCAAGATACCTATTTTATACATGACCTAACATTGTCGTGCGAAGGTGCATCAGAGAAGATGAGATTTATGACATTTTGCATGCTTTTCATGATTAGCCTTGTGGTGGACACTTTGTAGCAAAGCAAATAGACATGAAGATTCTTAACACTGGTTACTATTGGCCTTCCTTGCATAAAGATGTCGTGAAGTATACTAGGCAATCTGATAGATGTCAGAGGATGGGGAAACCAACTAAGTCAGATGACATGTCATTGCAACTACAGCTGGTACTCTAATTCTTTGACAAATGGGGGATATATTTTATTGGACCTATTGATCCTCCATCAAATAATAAGCAATACCTTTTGGTCTATGCGAATTATTTAATGAAATAGGTTGAAGTGAAAGATATAAAACATGCTCAATAAAGTAAGGTAGTTGAATTCCTCTATGAGGAAATTTCCACAAGGTATGATGTTCCTCGAGAAATTGTATTAGACCAAGGGCCAAAATTTACATCCACTCTCATTCAAGCACTTATGAATGAATACAAGCTCAGGCATAGGAAATCTACCCCATATCATCCATAGGCCAATGGCCAAGTAGAAGTCACCAATAGAGAGATAGAAGGGATCCTTACTAAGACAATAGCTCTGCCCAAAAATGATTTGGCATCCAGATGATCAGAAGCAGTATGGGCCTATAGAACTACTTGGAAAACAACAATGAGGTTCACACCTTTTGAGTTGGTGTATGCACAAAAGGCTATTATTCACATTGAATTTGAACATAAAACATTAAGGACAACTCTCGAGTTGGGCATAAATATTATTGAAGCATAGAAGTAGAGGATACTTCAATTGAATGAACTAGATGAACTTCAAAAAGAAGCACTCCATCACATTGAAGTTGTTTAGAATCAATGAATGAAATGACATGATAGGAACATAAAATCAAAGTTTTTTGTTGGTGAATGGGAACTTTTGTATGATTCAACATTCAGAGATAATCAGGGTAAGTTTCAAACTCATTAGCTCAGACCCTACAAAATTGCAGATGTCTTCTCTAATGGCTCAATGCATCTACGAACCATGGATCCAGTATGATTTTCTCTACTTATCAATGGTCATCACCTAATTTTGTACAAAAACCCAATGGTCCCTGAAGATTCCATACAACAACTCCTCCAAGATGAATTTCCAAGTCTTCTTACAACTTCCTTGCCTCTGGCAACTGTTGTCGGCTCATCTCAATAAATCTCTCTCTCTCTCTCTCTCTCTCTCTCTCTCTCTCTCTCTCTCTCTCTCACACACACACACACACACACACACACATATATATACATACTCATATATATGTGTATGTGTATGTATATGTATATGTATATGTATATGTATATGTATATGTATATGTATATGTATATGTATATGTATACTTGTATACATGTATACATGTGTGTATGTGTATGTGTGTGTACATATACATATGTATGTACATGAACACACACATACAAATGTGTGTATGTGTGTGTGTGTACCTATACATATGTATGTACATGAATACACACAAATACATATACATATATATGTATATGTATGTGTATCTATATAGATACATACCTATACACACACACACACACACACACACACACACACACATATATATATATATATGTATGTGTGATGCTAAAAATGTGGTATATAAAAGGCATACACATATAATGAGACAATATAATATAATTGAAAATCTTAATTTCAAAACTAAATCAAAGATGCAAACCATAAGCCTTCCTTGAAATGTCTCATTTTCCTCTATTCTTGAGGACCTTGAAAGTGTTGGATTGATGGGCTCTCAGCGGAGCAATGACCTCCAAAGTGACAACTCAAGAGTTGAGTAGCTATTTGATCATGATTGACTATGGAGATGATATGAAATGCATGATTTAAGAAACTAGATTAACATGCTATGATAAATCCAAAATCTAATTACTAGATAATTGAAATGCAAATTGCCTATAGTAATGATGTCTAAATTGATATGAGATGGGATCCTTATTGCTCCAAAATGGAGGATATTTATAATAATTCCAAGGCCAAAGTTGAGGTGGCAGGAATCAACGGTCCAGATCTGATCTGAAGATATCAAGGGCCAAGATTGAGGAAGTTGGAGAAGAGGATGGAGGAAGAGACACTTGTCATCTCTGTGGTGACAAGTGTCAAGGAGCCTTGCTCATGAGAGGGCAAGTGTCCAAGGGAGGAGACATGTGGCAAAAGTGCCATATGTCTCAAGGAGAGAATATCCACACCATGGGAGGTTAGGATAAGGAGGTTAGAATGTGCAAGATTGTATAGGGTTAGTTAGACCCAAGATTAGATTGAATGGGTTAAGTTAGGGGACGGTTAGGTTAAGTCGTTAAAGTAAGGAGCCATGTGCTCATTTGAATTTAGAAATTCAAATAATTGGAAAATGGTAATTAATC
The DNA here is from genome assembly GCF_030272615.1 of Cryptomeria japonica. NCBI lineage: Eukaryota > Viridiplantae > Streptophyta > Pinopsida > Cupressales > Cupressaceae > Cryptomeria > Cryptomeria japonica. The sequence goes on along the minus strand of NC_081415.1, from coordinate 626,465,810 downwards.
TCAACAAAATTGAGTTTGTTAATCTTAATTAGGGATTAGAAGAGTTGATTAATATGGGGAGACATTAATTAATTTAGAATTAATTAATCAAAGGGGGATATGAGATGAACTATATAAATAAATCATTTAGATTTATTTACTAGTAGATGAATAGAGAAATTAATTAAATTGCTTGTGAATTCAATTAATTGGGAAGGGGAATTAATCAAATAACTACGTATTTAATTAACTATCTTCAGACCATTTTTAGGTGTATACATTTTGCCCCTCTTTGAAGCGATGTGTGACGACGCGTTGGTTCAAAGAAAACTTGATTGATGATGTTGTTGATATTGATTTTGATAGGATGTAGATTCGATCTTGATTTGATGCGGATTTGGTTTCGATGTGATACTAATTTGATTTGGAGATGATAAATCTCGATATGATGTCGATTCGATTTTGAAGATGATGAATCTTGATATGATGTCGATTCGATTTTGGAGATGATAAATCTTGATATGATGCCGATTTGATTTTGGAGATGATAAATTTTGATATGATGTGATTTCGATCTTGGAGATGATAAATCTCGATATGATGCGATTTTGATTTTGGAGATGATAAATCTCGATATGATGCCCCAGACGCTAATTGATAGATATCGATGCGAGGATGCCCCCTCGGGAGATGAATCGGATAATTTTCAAATGTTTGTGAATTTTTCGCGATTTTTTTATTTTTTTGAAAAAAAAATTTGAAATTCTTTCGATTTTTAGATTTTTAATAATTTTTTGATTTTTTAGAGATTTTTAGAGTCAATCCGATTCATTTCCCGATAAGAAATTTGAAAATGCTGCCCTGCCAGGCTGATTAGTTGATTAGATGATTAAAAATAAGTGGAATAAAAATCCCACTTAAATGCCCCATTATGAGTTTAAAAAGATAAATTCCTTTTACCACTCCTCATTTGTGCAGTGCAGTTGTTTGAGAAAAATTGCTATGGAGGAAGGAATGGTGATCCCATACCACCACCATAGGTTCGAGCGAGTTCGGTGATACGAGCATCCTCCGGCATATGGTCCACCAGTATGTACTTCGAGAAAACCCAGCTTTGTAAATTTTTAACTGATTTTTGAAAATTTTAGCTATTTGCATTAAAAAAATCATTTTTTAGCATTTTCGCCAGATGGGTTGGGAAAAAAAATTATATATTTGAAATGGGTTTTTCAATTCGTGAAATGGGTTTTCCGGATTTTCAAAAAAATTCCAATTTGCATTCGAAAAAAATTAATATATTTATGCATTTTTTAAAAAAAAATACATCAAAATTTTATTTTTTTTGAATTTTTTTTTGCATTTTGGAGGGAAAAGGCAGTGGTGGAGGCGGAGGCCCGGCGGCAGCCGCCACCGGTGCCACCACAAGCACCGTCGGCGCTGCAAGAGGTGCCGCGAGCGCCACCGCAGCCGCCGTCGGCGCTGCAGGCGGAGCTGACGGCGCCACGGGTACCACGGGGGGAGGGTTTTATTTTTTTTCAAGTTTTGACAATTTTCTTATTTTTATGGTTTTTTCGATTTGATTTTTCAAATTTTTTTTCAATTTTGACAATTTTGATTATTTTTTTGGTTTTGACAATTTTGATGTTTTTTCGTTTTTTTTTATTTTTCGATTTTGATGATTTTGACGATTTTGATGATTTTTTTGATTTTGATGATTTTTGGGAAAATGATTTGATTGGTAGATTGGTTGACTTTGCTGTCAATTTGATTTTGATTTTTGATGGGTAAGATTTGATTAGCTATCTAATTGATAAAATTCGACGCTCTTGATTGATAAATTTGATGATCAATTCCGATTATATCGATGCTTGCACAAGATGAGATAAGTTTGATAATGACCTCATGATAGATGAGCATCATTGATAGGGGCCCAACAAGATTTGATCAAAATAGACCGATAGATAGATTGATTTGATAGATAGATAAATCAAGAAACTGATATGATGAGATGATTTGATTGCAGGAGCACTTTACCATTCTTTAGTCTTGGGAGTGTTTCCCGAAGACATGGATGTCGATACCCCGCCTTAGCCAGGTGGAGTGAGACCACATTGGCAGGGGTGGTTTATCTTCCCTTCTTGACATGCCCTGGCCTTTAATAAACTGAGGATTACTGACAGCTTTAGCAGAGTGTTGGCATAGTGAGCATAACACATTTCATTTGCCAACGGAAGAGATTACGGTGACACCAGAGGATGTCTATCGGATTCTGCACATCCCTGTGATGGGTGATCTAGTATATTATGATCTCAATGAGCGGGGTGGGATAGAGGCACTTTTTCGTGTGTTTGAGGATGATGAGATAGGTGGGTATGATATTGTGTGGCAGGAGATGCTAGAGTTAGGATATGCCACATTACCGACTGTGCTTGCCGAATTTATTGGAGGCTTCCTTTGTCCTGATCATAGGTCAAAGGGATTATCTGTTGGATGGGGTTGTCTTCTTGAGCAGATGGTGACAGAGGGGACCCGCTTTGCGTGGGGGTCATGTATGTTGGCGCATTTGTATCATGGCTTGCACTGAGTTATGTATCAAGGATCAGCTGCGTTATCAGCTGGGGTGATCGTGCTTCAGATATGGGCTTGGGAGCATCTACCTATCACACGACCATTGGCTAACAGAGATAGACCTGTAAGGAGGCCTTATGCTGAGGGGTATCTAGGTATTATTGTCCAATGAAAGCTAGGCAAATTAAAGTATTGGCGACGGACCTTGGATGATCTAGATACTGTGATATGGAGACCATACAAGGATTGTGAGATTTGGCCTGAGGATGCAGTGGAGATGTCGTATGTATTCATGACGCGAAATCTGATTGGGTCAATACCCTATGTCATCGAGCAATTCCTTTGTATGAGGGTGTTGAGACAGTATGGTAGGATACAGGAGATGCCACATGGTACAACTCATTATGCTCGTCTGAGATTGGATGTAGCTATTTGGGGGCCTTCTATTTCATATGACCAGGCCTGCACAGAGTATCGATCATTGGAGTCGGTTGATTGGGATCATCTTCCAGGCGTGATGGATAACAGGATGACACATGAGCATGTTATGCACTGTGTTGTACATAGGTTTCCGAGGCTGATATGTCTGGATGAGCCAGAGCCAATTTTTGATGAGGATGATGAGAGGCTACGACGCAGAGCTCCTAGACGACGGAGGGATGGTGAGTGGAGAGATGATAGCGAAGATGGGATGGATATGGAGGAGATACAGGAGATCATGGTGCCAAAGATGATGAGGGAGGAGATGATGATGGGGGGATGGGGGAGATGATGATGGGGGAGATGGTCGAGCAGTGGCAGTGGCAGCGATGGGCACACCAGGAGCTAGAAGTTTCAGATCTTCTCGAGATGTATATACAGATTGGATGGCCCAAGTGGTCAGACGCAGGAGATCAGGTCCAAGGGATCAGAGACATCAGGTTCCATAGCAGGAGGTACCCCCAGTTGACTAGGTACCTATGACAGTATCACGGGCTGAGCAGCCACAGGTAGAGGCACATCGACAGATCCTCATTAGGATGTCGTCGCATCAGCAGCAGGCTCAGATTACGGACCTACAGGCTCAGGTTCAGCAGCTAGAGAGTCAACTAGCAGAGAGGGACTCTCAGATGGCCCAGCTAGAGACTAAGATGGCTTCTCTCCTAGTCAAGAGAGATGCAGCTATGGATAGGTTTCGGCAGGTTGAGACATAGGTACAGTTGTCAGGAGGGTCTACTTCAGGGAAGAGTGACCTGAAGATGATGCGCCAAGGGATCCGAGAGGCTGATTATTACAGGACTTTATACTTTACTATTGTTCCTCTGATCGAAGGGCTCCAGGATTTTCACAGCTGAGCAAGAGATCGAGACAGAGCAAGACTGAGAGTCGAGGAGTGACAGGGCCACTTCAGAGAGCTCCCCCAGGTGGGGACTCAGGCACAGGGGTATCAGCTGGTGCTACTCTACCTGTCGCATCATGACAGAGTTCCACTCTGCATTCGAGTGGTCACACTAATATGGGACATTAATCTATTTATGTACACACCTTTTTGTGATGAGATATTGATGATTCCTACGATGTATATTTGTGATGTATCTCATATATTTTGTGATATCATTGTACCTTGTACATTGATCTTGTTTTGATGATATGATATGCAGTTGATTCTATTCTCTCTACATGACCTATGAAATGATAGATGCATTCTATTTGACATATGATTATGATGTGCAGTTACTTTCATGATGTATGCTTGATGTATGCTTTAATTTCTATACGCTTATGAATTCTAGATGATAGATATACGATGATGCAGTATTTACATGATGTATGCAAATGCAAATATGTATGGTGATGCTTATAATTTTTATGTGATGTTTGTGCGATGCAATGCTTTCTATGTTTATGATATTTTTATGATTTTCTCATGCATGTTAATATGAGATGGATGCAATACAATGCAATGGTGTTATTTTATATGATTTGAGATTTAATGAATGCCATGCAATGATCATACTAAATGAATGAATGAGTTGATGTTTTACATGAATGATGCCTCGGTATGCAATGGTTACATGAGATGAACTAACTTATCATGTAGGATGAATGAATTGATTATTTTTGTTATTGTCCAATTTACTCAATCACGTAATAAGAGAGATAACGCCATGTTATCTTTGGCCTTGGAAAAGATGGGCATTGTGATCCCATGCAAAATGAAATGCAAATCTATCTTAAAATGCAATGCAATGCAGTGATTGGACCGGTCATGGAGTCATTGCTTTGTTTCATCATTGAGCCTTTAAAATGTGGGAATTGAGTGCAAACATCAATGGTATAATTGAACCAAGATGACCTGAGCACTACTTTCCTGGGTTTTGATATTGCAAGTTAGCACAAGCATCGAGGTATAATTGAACCAAGATAACCAAAGTGTTGCTTGCGTAAAACAGGCAGTACTAACCATTTCTATATGCAAGTCTGAAATGTCTTCGATGATACTCTGATGATCATTTCCTTAGAGAACTTTGCACATATTAATGATTAATTTAAAGATAGTAGACAAGAAAAATATCATGTTCTTTCCTCGTTCCTCTAGTCAAAGACATCTTGGAGTAACTCAGAAATCATGATAGCGAAAATCAAAATAAAATAGTTGAACCATTATTGCCAAAGTGTTAAAATCATGAGTCAAGATATATCATCCATTGATATGTGTTTTGTCATGTTTAGATTGATATGTGATAGTTAATGGTTGACAATGTGATCTTATGTTCAATGTAGGATGTATCTCAGTTTTTCGCTTGACAAGCGTTGTCTGATTGTTGTTCTACCTGCTTTGATTAAGCTCAAAATGATTGCAACTTTTTACCCCCAACCAGGTTCAGGATTTTGCCCCCAGCCTAGAAACAAGCCTTATTATGACATAGTCAATGATCCAAACCATGATGAGAAATCACCTGGGATGCCTGCATATGTACAAAGCTTTATGATGAATATGAACAGCGCTAATGGAAAAGAATACAAGCGGAAGAAAGCATGAACCAATAAATGGCAGAGCTAGCCGACAAATAGTGCCTGTTTGCCAGGTTTTCACCATCTATTTTTATTGCACTTTTTCTCATATTTGATTTTTTACTGTTTTTGGATTTTCTGCTTTTTCACTGTTTTTGGATTTTTCTGCTTTTTTCACTGTTTTGGGATTTTTTGCTTTTTCACTGTTTCTTGGATTTATTTTTTTGCTTTTTCACTATTTTTGGATTTTTTAGACATAAAACTTCTTCAGATGCATGCTATTGATGGGTTCCTCGAGTTGATCTTCATCTTGTGTTGATAGCTGATATGCCCCTGACCCAAATATTGTTGTGACCACAAATAGACCTAACCAGTTTGGTTCAAATTTTCCCTTCTTTTCTCGATTTGACTGATTTCGTGGATTTTCCTTTAGTACTAGTTCTCCCACTTGAAAGACTCATGGTTTGACCTTGTGATTATAAATTCGGCACATTCTTTGCTGATATACCTTTAGATGATCAAAGGCATTTTATCTTCTTTCATGGATCAGTTCTAACTCTTGTAGTCTAGATACTCGTTGTTCTTCATCTAGGATAAGTCCTTTTAGTGATACACATAGAGAGGGTATCTCTACTTTGATTGGCAATATGGCTTCTGATCCATATACAAGAGAGAAAGGTGTGGCACCTATTGGTGTGTGGATACTAGTGTGGTAGGCCCAGAGAGCAGGTTTCAGTTGAATATGCCAATCTTTCCGAGCATTGTTCACTGTCTTTTTGAGGATTTTTAGAATAGTTTTGTTAGATGCTTTCACCCGCCCATTTCCCTGTGGATAATATGGTGTGGAGAATCTGTGTTGGATTTTGAACTTCTCACATAGCTCTTGTACATCCTGATTCTTGAATGGTTGCCCATTATCAGTGATAATGGTCATTGGTATTCCATAGCGACAGATGATGTAATTCAAGATGAATGCAGCAATTTGTTTTCCTATGATATTTGTGACAGGTACTACCTCGGTCCATTTTGTAAAATATTCTGTAGCTACAAGGATGAATTTGTGACCATTAGATGAAGAAGGATTTATCTTTCCTACTAGATCAAGACCCCATTGGCAGAAAGGCCAAGATGTTGCCAAAGCATGAAGTCCTTGTGCTGGTGCATGGATCAAGTTTCCATGGATCTGACATTGTTTGCACGTTCTAGCTATCTGAAAAGAATCTCGTTCCATAGTCGGCCAATAATAGCCCAAGCTTATGAGTTTTTTTTTAAAAGGTAAGACCACTTGAATGAGTGCCACAAATGTCATTATAGATTTCCTTTAAGGCCTTCTCAGATTCTTCTTGTTCGAGACATCTTAAAAGACTACCATCTAGACCTCATTTAAATAGGGTATCCGCGATAAGAGTATAATGGAAGGATTGGCGAATAAAGTTTCTCTTTTGATTTTTCGATAAGTCAGGAGGTAAGATGTTATCTTTCAAGTATGTGTAAGTTTGGCCATAGCTGGAGGAATCATGTCCAATAATTTGACAGATGGTTTGGGAATCGGGACAATTAAAGGCGGGATGAAACAACTCTTCAACCAGTAATTCATAACGCTCTTGATTTTCCTGTGTTTTTAATAGAGAAGCAAGTGTTGCCATGCCATCTGCTGCTTTGTTATCATTTCTTGGACTTTGTTCAAAAGTGATTTCAACAAAATATTTCTTGAAGTCATCCACCATCTTTTTGTAAGGCATGAGTTTGTCATCTTTTGTTTGATAATCATCATTGATTTGATTGATGATGAGCTAAGAGTCTCCAAAGACCCGAAGTTGTGTAATGTTCCATTAGACAGCCATTTTGATACCTGTAACCAAAGCCTCATACTCTACAGTGTTGTTGGTGCATGGGAAGCTTAATTTGTATGCTTTCAGAATTGTATGACCTTGTGGTGTGATGAATAGTATGCTTGCTCTTGATCCATGATGTGTTTTATTATTGATGCTTGCTCCTGAACTGATATTCAGGTGATGTATTATAAGATCTGGATCCAACCCTGGAATGTCTGCATATGACCATCTTTTGATTTGCCTCCTTTTGAAGAGTTCCAAGTATTTTTGCCTTTCTAGTTCTGATAGAGAAGTTGCTGGATGTAGATCAGTTGTGCCAATGATAACTGCCTCTGCTGGTTCCATGAAGATATATGACTTCTCTTGATAAAATTTAGATAAGGTGTCAAATCTCCCATCTTTCGGTGCCTCGAGGAGGTTTTCACCGTTAGATGCATCCTTTATTTTTACTCTTTTTCAATCTAATGTTGCCAACAAATGGTTTTTACCATTAGACTTGATATTGTTTTCTTTATTTTCACTTTTGCGACTAGGAGATTTGACACCCATTTGACTTGAAGATGTGTTTCTGAAATTTCTGGTGAGAGTCGTTGTAGGTTTGATTTCATTAAGCTATAAAGATATGGCATGGTCATTAGGAAAGGTATCCATGGTGGTATGTCCTTCATTTTCCCAGTCCATAGGTTCAGGATGAATTAAGGATAAAGGATCCTCATGTTGGATTATGTCAAAGATATTAGGGGTCATGATAGAGATGTCAAGGATTTCAGTATGTATTTCCATGTCTAGAACAATAATCTCATCAAAATAACCTCGTGCAAGTAGCTCCTGGTTGTCCTCTGTTAAGTCCATGTAAGCCACATGTGATTCTGATTCAAATAGGCTAGTTCCTAACATTTATCCTACATACATGTGAACTATATCGACTTCTACATCTTTTTCTTCCCTTTCAACTTCAAGTTGCTCTTGTTTGTTGTTCCATGATAATGAACATTCTTTGTTTCCTCGATCTCTTAGCTGTATTTGTTTTTCCATGTTTGACAAAATTGATGCAAATAATTGTTCTTTGGATTGTGTGCTAGAATATGTTGCCTCTTTGTTATGTGAAACCATGACCTCTTGAGCTGATTTCAGATTATTACAACACTGCAATGGATTTGAGTCTGTTGATATTGTGATTTCATGCCCATTGTAGGGAAATTTTAAGCATTGATGGCATGTTGATGGAATAGCTTGCATGTTTTGTATCCATGGTCTCCCCAAGAGTATGTTATATGGCAGGTCCAAGTCTAGAACTTGGAATGTTGTCTCTTTTTGCAAAGGTCCCACACTGATGGGTAACATCAAAATTCCTTTAGAGTAATGTTCTTCTTCACCATATGCTTTAATTTTGATCTTTTTTAGGGGATCAACTGCATCTTCTGAATAACCCCAAGCACGGACAAGACTCAAATAGAAAATGTTTAAGCCAACTCCTCCATCTATCCGGACACGTTTAACAAGCGTTCTATGAATGAGGACTTCAATTTGCAAGGAATCAATGCTTGGATGTGAAGGAGATGAGATTTGAATAGGATCCTCCGAAATAGGCTTGATGGGTATATTGTTTGGTAAGGATGCTATGGAAGGTTCTTGCAAGCTTTCAAGAGGTGTAGGAATAGATGCCTTTGGAGAGTTAATTTGCTTATGGAGGGATGAGTCGTTGCTAGACATAGGTGCATAATTTTGATCTTTCTCAGCCAAATCCTTTAGGGATATCTTTAAAAGTTGCATAAAAGAACCACCTTTCTTTTGAGATGTATTTGAATCCTTGTGAGGTTTTAACATGGTTGGATTTTGATTTTGGACTTGTTTGATTGTTCTGAAATGTTGGTTTGTTATGTTTTCTTCTTGTGTTTTGCTTTGGTATGTCATGTTGATATGATTTTCAGCTATTGTAAATGTTTTCTGTTTCAAAGGTTTGATTGTCTAAAAGTTATTTTTGATAAGGGATCAACTGTCAATGTAAATGTGATAGTGTGATATGACACAACAAGATGGTTTAAGTGTTTTAAAAGTTTGCAAGTTTTTCGATCTTCAGTTTTCGAGTGCAATGGTGATGATTTGATAAGATCCAAGTCCAATAGGAATGATATATCCTATGATAGAGAACAAGGTTATTTTGATCAATCATTGTAGTTTCATGATTAAAGGATGATAGATCCTGATGAGAAACTATATTTGAGTGATCAGTTTATCTAAGAAAATGTGATGTTGCACTTTAAGGTGTTAGATCTTTAAACTTGTTGGAAATGAATACTTGAGACCTTTAGCGTGTCTAGCTCTTGAATCTATTTTGACAGAAGATAACCTGATTGAATGACCCAAGAAGATGACCTAGTCTCTATGTTTGACTGTCTGAGAAATGGGTTATTTTTGTTTTCTAATTTTGATGCAGTTTACCAGAAACACTGACAAAATAACCAAAAACACTGCTATACAGACCAGAAACGCTGCTAAACTGACTAGAAACACTGTTATATGGACCAGAAGCGCTGACAAACTGACCAGAAATGTTGTTATACTGACCAAAAACACTGACAGATAGACTAGAAATGCTGACAGCCAGACCAGAGACACTGCTATACTGACCAAAAACACTACTATATGGACCAGAAACGCTGACAAACTGACCACAAACGCTAACAAACCGACCAAGAACGTTGAGGAACATACCAAAAAATGCTATTATGTAGTGCAATGACTCTAAAGTTCAAAACAATGATGTTTAGACTCAACAAATTAGGTGTTTGAACTTAGGAGATTGTTGTTTTGACCTATCTTTTTTATTTTCAGACTCAGATAACTGAAATTTAGGCCTAGCAAGTGCATACTAGGAGATTTAGTGTTGACACATCAGTAATTTGACATTCAACCCAAAAGAGCTGACGTTTAGACCAAGAGAGCTGGCATTTAGACCGTAAGAGCTGAGGTTTAGACCAAGAGAGCTGGCATTTAGACCATAAGAGCTGAGGTTTAGACCAAGAGAGCTGACATTTACACTAAGAGTGTCGACATTTAGACCAAGAACTCTAAAGCTTAAACTAGTGATGTTAGAACTTAGACAATGATTATTTTGACCCCAAGAGCTAATGTGTAGAATGAAAAAATTGATGTTTATACCTAGCAAGCTCAACCTTGGAGAGTTAATGTTGAAATATGAAAAATCTAACATTCATACCAAGAGATATGACATTTAAACTAGAAGAGCGACTGTTTGGACCGTAGGTGCGACTATTTGGATTGTAGGTGCGACTGTTTGAACCGCAAGTACGACCGTTTGGACCGTATGTGCGACTGTTTGAATCGTATGTGCGACTGTTTGAACTGTATGTGTGATTGTTTGGACCAAAAGAGCTAATTTGTAGGTGCAACTATTTGGACCGTATGTGCAACTGTTTGGACCGTATGTGTGACTGTTTGAACCGTATGTGCAACCGTTTGGACCATATGTGCAACCGTTTGGACCGAAAGAGCTAACCTGTACTAGATCCCAACAACATGAGCAAGGCACACACAAATCAAGCCCATGGAGAACATAGAGAACGAGGTTATTTCAATCAAGCGTTGTAGTTTCATGATTAAAGGATGATATATCCTGAAGAGAAACTATGTTTGAATGATCAGTTTATCAAAGACAATGTGATGTTGCACTTTAAGGTGTTTGATCTTTAACTTGTTTGGGGTGAAAACTTGAGACCTTTGTGTGTCTTGTTCTTGAATTTGTTTTGACAGAAGATAACCTGATTGAATGACCCAACAAGATGACCTACTCTCTATGTTTGACTGTTTGAGAAATGGGTTGTTTTTGTTTTCTGATTTTGATGCAGTTTACCAAAAACGCTGACAAAATGACCAGGAACTCTGCTATACTAACCAGAAACGCTGACAAACTTACCAGAAACGCTGCTAAACTAACCAAAAACACTGAGAGACAAACCAGAAACACTGACGGACAAACCAGAAATGCTACCAGACAAACCAAAAATGCTGACAGACAAACTAGAAACACTGACAGACAGACCAGAAATGTTGTTCTGCAATACAGTGACTAAAAAGTTCAAATGATAATGTGTAAACTTAGTAAATTAAGTGTTTGAACTTAAGAGATTTCAATTTTGACCCAACTTTGTGATTTTCAAACTCAGAAAATGGATATGTAGACCTAGCAAGTACCAAGTAAGAGATCTGATGCTGCAACATGAGCAATTTGACATGCAACTCATAAGAGTTGTTGATTTGACCAAGGGAGCGACTGAAAGAGCTAATATTTGGACCAAAAGAGCTAATGTTTGCACTGTGAATGCGACTATTTAGATTGATAAAGCTAATGTTTGGACCAAAAGAGCTAATGTTTGGACTGTGAATGCGACTGTTTGGACCATAGAGCTAATCTGCTATGAAACTTGTGAACTTGACCATTTGAAGTTTGATTTTTCAATGTTTGTTGTATTTCAATGGATGATATCTTGACTTGACTTACAAACACATAATTCAGATTTTATTTTTGTCCCAAAGGACACATAAAGTGTATGTTCAAGAAGCTTTAAAGAAAGCCCAAGTTTTCACGGGTTTTGAACAAATGAAAACACATCAATCAGTCTATCCTAAGGAGATTGGCTTCATTATTAGTTCTTAGCCCACAACTTGGTACCATGTCAACTCACACAGTCTTGTCACCCCCTAAAGGGTGCCCATGTTTTTGCCTTTGTGAAAGCTAGTGGAGTCTCGTTATGAGCCTAGCAATAAGGTCTCAAAAGGGGAGTTCGCACATACACTCAAGAGGGACATATGGTGAGTATCTTAAGGAGAGATTCTTCCCCCTCCATGCACTAAGAATTTAATAATGTTCGGAGGTAAATCAGGTAGCTTCTAATTTACTTGGAACTAGTAAGGGATTCGTTCGACGCATCGGGGTATAAACTCAATTAAGAGGTCTCCCGGCCTTGAAAACCAAGGTTTGATATACCCGAAGGTACGGAGGAGAGTTATTCCTGAGCCCTATCATTGCTTTGATTTTCATCAAAAGCACATTTATTTTATAGTGGGTTGGAGTACTTGGCATTAGTCGTTCCCACTTAGGTCGTTCCCCTCTCATCGGCCTTAAGGGCTAAGAGTTAATAACTCTTTGGGAGGGCAGGCCTGCTAAAGAAATGCACTATTGAAAGCAAAGGATGAGTCTGGTTTTCTTATCACCTAAGAAAGGTGAGAGCATACTCGCCTATCATCAAAACACATAAGACATGTTTGTTCATTTCCATTGTAATTAGTCTATGTGCCTAATTTAACAAATATAAGTGCAAAATCCCACAGGTGCAAACAAAGTTAGTAGTTTATATTGCATTCTTTGACGGCGAAATAGTTTATGACTCCGGTCTTTCACAGCGAAATAAGTACCTACAAAACCAACAATCTGCGAATTAGGTTCAGGAAAATGATAGTCCAGAAGCAGAAAAGAGGAATGCAACATACAATATATGCAAAATTAATAAAAAACTGAAATCGCCATCAAATTGACCAAGAATGCCATCATATGTGCCAAGAACGCTGCTCTGCACACCAGAAACGCTATCTTGCACACCAGAAACACTGTTAAACAGACTGAAAACACTAACAAATGTGCCAAAAATGCCACCATACATACCAAAAATGCTAAAGTACAGAAAAACATAAAAATAGAGCTGAGGAATCTCCCATAAAAGCTATTTGAGGTGCCGAAATGCCACAATAGAGACCAAGAGCATGATTCAGGAGGCCAAGAGAGCTAATTTGCACTTCAAAAAAGCTAATCAACCTGTCAATGAAATTTCCTCCAAGCAAACTTGTTAAAGATCAAAGGGGCTAGGCCCCACAGTGGGCGCCAATTAATGTGATGCTAAAAATGTGGTATATAAAAGGCATACACATATAATGAGAAAAATATAATATAATTGAAAAGCTTAATTTCAAAACTAAATCAAAGATGCAAACCATAAGCCTTCCTTGAAATGTCCCATTTTCCTCTATTCTTGAGGACCTTGAAAGTGTTGGATTGATGGGCTCTTTGCGGAGCAATGACCTCCAAAGTGACAACTCAAGAGTTGAGTAGCTATTTGATCATGATTGACTATGGAGATGATATGAAATGCATGATTTAAGAAACTAGATTAACATGCTATGATAAATCCAAAATCTAATTACTAGATAATTGAAATGCAAATTGCCTATAGTAATGATGTCTAAATTGATATGAGATGGGATCCTTATTGCTCCAAAATGGGGGATATTAAGCTGAGGTGGCAGGAATCGACGGTCCAGATCTGATCTGAAGATATCAAGGGCCAAGATTGAGGAAGTTGGAGAAGAGGATGGAGGAGGAGACACTTATCATCTCTGTGGTGACAAGTGTCAAGGAGCCTTGCTCATGAGAGGGCAAGTGTCTAAGGGAGGAGACATGTGGCAAAAGTGCCATATGTCTCAAGGAGAGAATATCCACACCATGGGAGGTTAGGATAAGGAGGTTAGAATGTGCAAGATTGGATAGGGTTAGCTAAACCCAAGATTAGATTGAATGGGTTAAGTTAGGGGATGGTTAGGTTGTGTGGTTAAAGTTAGGAGCCATGTGCTCATTTGAATTTAGAAATTCAAATAATTGGAAAATGGTAATTAATCTCAACAAACTTGAGTTTGTTAATCTTAATTAGGGATTAGAAGAGTTGATTAATATGGGGAGACATTAATTAATTTAGAATTAATTAATCAAATGCGGATATGAGATGAACTATATAAATAAATCAATTAGATTTATTTACTAGTAGATGAATAGAGAAATTAATTAAATTGCTTGTGAATTCAATTAATTGGGAAGGAGAATTAATCAAATAACTGCATATTTAATTAACTATCTGTAGACACCCAAAATTGTCCAGTCTAATTTTATTTATTTAATTATCTAAGCCTAATTCTTCTATTAATTAAATAAATCTTTATTTATTTAATTAATTCATTTATCCTCTTCTAGCCTTATTTCTCATTTAAATAAATACATTTATTTATTTAAATTACCCTTTTCCTAAATTAAATAAATATTTTTATTTATTTAACTATCCTACTTCTTCTATTAATTTAATTAATTCACTAACCTTTTCTACCCATGACACATGTCATTCATCTCTTAATTCCTACACTACCTACCCCTTTCATTATTTTATTATTTCTTTTACCTACCCTCTAATCATAGCCGACCTCCTTTTACACCTCTCAATCTTATCCCTTCATTTCATATAGTGTCTTCTATATAAGGAGATGCTTCCTTCATTATCAAACCCTAATCGTTCTATGCATTTTAATCATCTTTTATGCACTTGACTACACTACGATCCTACTTGCAACCACATTTCGTTCTTTGTTGAGCTCTTGTGCACATAAAATCTGAGAGCAAATATATCAAACAAGATCAATGGAGATAGGAAGAATGGAGATCAAAACCCTATTGGACATGTGATGGTATAATCTTTGTGATTTCGTTTGATTTGCATTGTCTTAGGTAATCTTCATATGTTATGGTGGATCTTTGTTGTTATTAGGCTAGGGTTTTGTGCTTGAATTCATTTAGCCTTTCAATATCGTTATTATTGTTATCCATTTTCACCATATACATTTTGGCACGCCCGGTGGGACTCTTGTCCCTTTTTCATTTAACATCCTTGTTGCAGATTTTGTATTTTGAAGTTGCAGATCTGACGTTTTCAGCAGCATTTTGATATTTTCGCATCTGTGCACTTTCGGATCGCGTTTTTGATTTTCTAGCGCGTCTGCGACATCTGGAGTCGCGTCTGTGCTATTGGCAATATTTTATTTTGCAAGTTCCAGGAAAGCGCGTTTGTGTTATAAAGTTGTGTCTGAGATGTTTTTAGCTGCGTCTGTGTCCAGAAGTCACGTCTACGTTCTGTAGTTGCGTCTGTGTCTCACAGAACCGCGTCTGTGTCACCAAGTCGCGTCTGTGTTGAAGGTAATCGTGTCTATGTTCACCAGTTTCAAATTTTGGGTTTTTATTGATACAGTTTTCAGATTTTGCATTTAGGGTTTCAGATCTGGTTTATTTTGAGCTAACATTTTCAGATCTAGCTAACGAAATTGGTGTAGCTTG
Organism: Cryptomeria japonica; assembly: GCF_030272615.1. NCBI lineage: Eukaryota > Viridiplantae > Streptophyta > Pinopsida > Cupressales > Cupressaceae > Cryptomeria > Cryptomeria japonica. Next base: position 626,450,267 of record NC_081415.1, on the reverse strand, counting down.
TCTTGAAAGCAAAATCATTTGGTTGAAGGCCCCTATTTTCACAAAGTCTTTTGGATCTAAAATTTACCTAACTTGTGTGCTTGCAGGAAGGGGTGATCATTTGAAACAATCCAAACTACTAATAAATCTTTGTTGCAGGTCCTTGGCAAGAGTTTTTGGATTTTTATTGTGTGCCTTGTTTTCATAGACTAGAAAACACTTCAATTGGTGCACTAAAATTGAATCATTATCTTTTTTGTCTTGAGCAATAGGCTCTTTTTGTTTAATCTTTAGAGGGCCTGTCTTCCCGTGTGGTCATTAGGACTACTAGTGAGAAGAGAACGACCCAAGTGGTAGCGAGGAAAACCCACCTCTTCCGAACCACTATAAACAAATGTATTCATGGTGAAAACTATGGATAACGTGTGCTGATTAGTTCATACCGACACTATGTCTCCCCATAAACCCGTTTGATCAAATTTATTTGATCAGTTATAGGGCGTAACCCCTACCAGCTGGGAGCCTTCTGTATTTACAAAGCTGAAAGTGCCGCATGTATGGCCACACGAGCGGATGCCCTTACTAGCACCTTTTTGTTTTAGAAGCCCAAATCCTTCTAGTTGTTGGGGCAAGAGGTCGGACCTCTGGTAGCGGCCCACACACATACGGTTCTTAGTAGAGATACAAAGTTCACCATAGGGAGTTTTCGTGGGGACTGATGCTTGGCTGACCCGAGAAGTGAGTGCCGAGGGTGGAGCCAATGAGGTCAAGCATCTAAGTATCCGCTCTGAATAGCGTAGCCTCAGGGGTAAAACCCCATGTGGGATCAGCAACTATTATCTTGGCCAGCCATAAGAATTGTGCTTGACTTATGTTAAACATTCAAAACATTCAAGACCAAACAGCAAAACATTGTGTCTTTTGTGTCTTCAAGTATATGCAAAACATTTTTTTTCAAACAACACACTTTTCTTGGAGTCATTTTTGAGTCTAGACATTTGCAAACATTGGGTCATCATCAACATGGTGTCCTCTTATCACGAAAAATAGTCAAACAGTCAGATTTGGTCACAACAAAATGACTTCACAGATTGGAAAAAATTGCACAAATTTTACAGAAACACGTCTCTGTTGGACATAATAGTGTCTGTGTTGTATAACCACGTCTGTGAAGGGCAGAAACGCGTCTGTGTTTACAGAATCAACATTACACTTTGCAAAAAAATCTTAGAAGCGCATCTATGTTGAACAGAGCCACGTCTGTGTCAGGAAACCGCGTCTGTGAAGTATACAGGCGCGTCTGTGTTCAAAATTGAAAAATTGTTATAGTCCAGCAAACAAACACAGTCAGTTTCAGAATTCTTGAGTTTTCTAGGTCATTTCTCCAGGGTTTCATTTAGCATTCAACCTGTCTTTGGGTCTTACAAAGTCCATCATTGTTTCACATCTCACTTTACATTCACAATTGTCTAAACTTGAGTCAAAAGGTCACTTGCTTGTCCTCATCATACATTGTCAACACACTACATACAACAACACTTTGCTAAGTGGTCTCTCATCAAGGTTTCTTACCTTTGGGTCTCATTTGGTCTTACTTAGAGTCAAGGTCAACTTACCTCATCAAGAGAAACTATGCTCTCTTTGGAAGTCACGCCTACTCTACTACATACTGTAAAGCGGAAAAATCGAACCCTAGTTGTTCTCCCCTCCCCAACTCAAAGGAGAGAGAAGGGAGAGTCACTAGGGTTGATGGTTTTCACTTAGGGGGGACTTTACATTCAAAAGAGGGGTTGAAACCCACAAGATCCAATCCCACACAATGCAAGATTGGATTCTAAATGAGTTTCAAGGGTTAAGACATCAAGGATACCCTCTTTTGTAAAGAAATGTAGATAGAAAGATTGACCTAGGAATTCATGTAAAGTAGGAAAGATTCGGTTATAAACAAAGATAGGGATATGGGATGAAGCTGCGAACCTGGAATTAGCAGTAAAATGTCGAGACGGTGCTGTTCTGCAAATTTGAACGAAAGTTGACGGGACGATGGCGCCCGGCGTGCACACGGTCCTCCGAAAAATCCGCAAAACGAAGGGGGATCTGTTCGTCTCTGCACAAGGATTCCAGATCTTCAATTATAGCCGCGTACCTGCAACCTACACATAGAAAAGAGAGGACGATTGGGGGGTTAGGGATGAGAGGTTTTCCTTTAGGTCAAACCCCGGTTTTAGAATTAACCAAGAAATGAGAATGTTGTAAATGTAAATGTTTGTAATGTAAACAAGTACTGATACCTTGTTGTAAGAATGTTTGTATTCTTACATGCGAAGGTGTAATGTATGTAGTATGTTGTATGTTGTAAGTGATCTCCTCTTCAATGGTTGAATCCTTGTCTTGAATGCAACACTTAGCCTTGAATGGAGACTTAGAATGCTCAATTGCTTGAAGGAATGCTTGAATGCTTGAATGTTTGAATGTTTGAATATCGCTTCCACCTTTTTCCTACATATGTCCTCCTCCTTTTGAGAGGGGAAATGTAGTTTATATACTTGTCAATTAGGGTTGATAGACTGATTTTCCCGACCTTGGGCCAACATAGCAACCATATTTTCCAATTTGCAAACTTAGAGACCCGATGCCCAAGAGAGACCGGGCCCAAAATAGGGCCAAGGACCAAGGCGCTGGGCGCCATGGTCCTGGGGGACCAGGGCACTGGGCGCCATAGTCCTGAAGGACTAGGGTGCTGGGCACCATGGTCCCACCTCTCGGGACAGCAGGGTGCAAGGAGGATCAAGCCAGGGTGCTGAAAAATGCAGTTTTTGATGTCATGAACAAGTTTCGGGGTCTCCATTCAGGTTCCGTGTTGCATCGCCATCGTGAAGACCCAAATGCAGTCGAAATTACAAGTGTCGCAATTTTAGGATGCTACACATACATACTTGGTCTTACACTTTGGACATTGCAAGTAAACCTTAGATTCATTTACATTCCATCCAATCCTTGGTCTTCCATACTTTTTCCATTTTCATCTAGTCTCACACATCTTGGTCAATACCTAGTTCATGGTTGAAACCTGTCTTCAAAAGTCTAGGAGAGAAACTAAAGAGGATCAAGAGTCCGCAAACATGAGTTCTTATGAATATGAGAATGATATCTTTTTCAATTCCGATCATACTACATTACCTGACATGGATGCCTATAGAAACATTCCAAATGTTGAGAACATGGACACTACAAACAACAATGCTACACACAATGACAATATGGACAACTTTTCCGTACATTCAGCAGATGTGGAAGAATCCATTATGAATCCCCATTTCAATCGATTGGTTAAGGAAATAATGAGGGATAGACAATACTTCTTACAAATGATGGCACAAAGTGGAGCCAAGATACCTCATGATTTTGACATGTCTCAAATAATGGAAAATCGACCTTTGCAACAACCTCACTCCAACATGGATCAAAGAAGGCCTAATAGTGGAGGCAATAGAGGACCACATATGGTACGTGAATCACCATCATCTTTCCTTCAAAAACCAGAGGTCCCACATACACATGGTCAAGCATATGATACTCACCTTCGCAGACCATTATGGAAGTCTTATGCAGACAGATATGCTCAATTACATACCAATGCTAAGGATCAACCATCAAAGCAATTGGATATTCAAAGGCATGCTCAAAATTTGGACACAAGGAAACCTCGTGTCAAATTTGGGGGCAACACATTAGAACATGACATGCCTGTAGAGTATGGTATACATGCACAAAATAGATATGGTGTTCCTCAACATGAATCTATACCAAGTGTTCCATATACGCAGCATCACTATAGACCTCCTCCATATGAACATGTGTATGATCAATATCATCCATATATGCAACATGCTCCTCCTCCAATTGGTGTCTCAAACATGGGGTATGGTCCAAGAAGTCGATCTCCACCTAAGAGCAATTTGGAACAACAAATCAGGGACTTACAAAAGAAAATGGAAGACATAAATACACCAAAGCCAACATACACAATGAGAGACATATGTCCTTATCCATTTGACAAAAGCATTCCAATGCCTCCTTTTCCTACACACTTTATGATGCCTAAATTTGATAAGTATAGAGGAAAAGGAGATCCTAAGTCACACATAAGACAGTTTTTCACAGCTTGCATTGAGGTAGCAGTAGAAGAGACATATTTGATGAGATTATTCCCACAAAGCTTAGGTGATCAAGCTATGGAATGGTTCTCCCAACTCCCACCTGGTATTAAGTCATGGGGTGATCTAGCAGAGGCATTTATTCAACATTTCTCCTACAACATAGAGATAGACATATCAATCACTACTTTGTGCAATACTAAGCAAAAAGAGGGAGAGTCTTTTGCATCATTTTTACAAAGATGGAGAAATCTAGCCAGCAGATGCTCTTGTGAAATTTCACAAAAACAAATGGTAGAAATGTTCACCCAAAATGTTAACAAAGACATTGGCTATGATCTAAGGAAAGCTTGTTTGTCCACCTTCAAAGACGTCATTGAAAAAGGCTTAGCAACAGAGAAGGTCCTAATTGAACAAGGAGTCATTAAGATATTCAAGGAAAACAAAGATGACTTTAAGGGAAAAGACAAGCCAAGATTTTGGAATAAAAACAAGAACACAGTCAATGATGGTGTTGTTGATGCCAACATAGTGCGACCCAAATTCATTTTTTCTAGATCAAGTTCTACAAACAATCAAGTGAATACTCAAACAACTTCCAGATCACGAAGGAAGTACACCCCATTGGGAGAACCACTTGAGTCAGTCTTCAAGAAGCTAGTGGCAAACAAGGTAATCACAGTTCCAGATTTTCCTCCATATGAACCAAAGGTTAAACCAAATTGGTGGAATGATGATGAGTATTGTGAATTTCATAAGAGCAAGGGTCATAAGATAGGAAATTATCATCGACTGAAGAACATCATACAAGATCTTATTGATAGAGGGGATATTGAGATTGAGGGACATTCGTCTAATCAAGAACATGAGATGTTTAAGGAACCATTCCCAAAACATGACAAAGGAAAAGCTAAAGCCACAGATGACCAAACCAACTATACTAGAGCATCCTACAACTATGATTCAACCATCAATCACATCTCAATGGACAATTATGTCTCTACCATTATCATCAAGGACAAAACGTCTCAGAATTCTACCTAGAGACCCAAGATTGTCCTAAAAGGTGTTGGATCTTCTTCCGAACCTACCTCTGAATGTCATGTTACAACCCGCCAAGGTACAATCACTTTGCAAGGTGCTCCAACTAAGAACACCGCTTCCTCATCAACCAAACCTGAGTATGACCTTGTAGAATAGTTAGGGAAGACACCCGTGCTCATCTCCATCCTTGAGCTATTAAGCATATCCCCCGCTCATAAAGCTATTCTTGACAAAATCTTGAGAGATACTGTCATTCCTACTGATCTGAACGTGGACCAGTTTCAAGCCATGGTGGGATACCTTTCTGTTCCACACTCCCTTACATTCACAGAAGCTGAGGATGCCTCTATAAGTCAGCCACATAAAGCACCGCTACACGTTGAAGCCTTCATATACAAACATCAAATAAAAAGAGTCCTGATAGATGGAGGAGCAAGTCTAAACATTTGCACATTAAGCACTATTATACAATTGGGATATTTTGAAAAAGCTGTGAATTATACAAACAAAATTACCATCAAGGCATATGATGATGAAGAGCGTTCATCCAAGGGCACAGTCACCTTACCTCTCAGAGTTGGGCCAGTTACAAAGGATGTGGTTTGTCAAGTCCTGGATTTAGATCTCACTTATAACATATTACTAGGACGTCCTTGGATTCATGAAATGAGGGCAGTCCCATCTACATATCACCTATGCATTAAGTTTCCTCATAACGGAGTGGAAGTAACAATTAATGGCGATCCTAATCCGTTCATATACTGCAATAACCTGAAATCAAAAACTGAGACCATCATTCCTAGTAATCGTGAGGCTGTTCCTTCGTCGGCATACATTGATCCTGAGTCATTAAAACCTTTGACATCAAAACAAGGTGAGCTTAAAGGCAAGTTTCAGGACAAGGGCATGGGGGAATACACCTTAAATCAAACTATGTACTTACGACAAGTCATGAGTTCCCCAAAAGAATATGGAAGACCACATCCTAACAAGCAAGTATCCATCATGGTACTCAAATGGGACCCTGCTACCTTTCAAAGATGGGGTGAACTAGAAGGGGAAGATTTATACAAAATAATTTACAAAGACATTGAAGATGACACACAAGACCCCATTAGTCTACCATGTGAGAAATATGGCAAAGGCTTCAAAATTCTACAAAAATTCGGGTATGATGGAAAAAGCCCTCTTGGGTTACGAAAGGAAGGCATCATTGAACCTTTACAACCTAAATTGAGTTTCAAAAAGGAACACTCGAAAGGACTTGGTTTCTTAACTTCCAAGGTCCACACCCAAAGGACAGAAGAAGCCTTGCAAATCAAAGCCGCCAGAATTCAACAAGAGGATTACTATTCCACAGATTCCAACAAAGGGGAATGGGGTTCAGACAAGTCTTCCAGTGACTACGAGCTCACCAAGATATTCAGAGAGCCAAATGAACCCACAGAAGAAGAGGAATTTTATAACAAGTTTAGAGTTGGTCAAGAAACAACCCATGAGGATTCCACACAGTCCTTGCCTCAAGGTTCTAGGTTGAAATCACATAGGATGAGAACACCTGTCCCAGAATGCGCTACTAGTGATGATAATTTGGATTCGTTTGCGATCGAGACTGATGAGGAGAGTGCCATCGATGACCTTGATAATTACCTTGACATACCTGAATATAACTACATCTTCACTCTTAGCCCTGCTAACTTTGAAGACATTAACGGCCTTTCCGTTGTTCACCACCAACTCATTGACTGGGATCATGAAGGACCTGCATAGTTTGACACATTCCAAAATGATGAAGCTTTTATTGACTATCTGGGCATACAAGATGATCTTCCTCCTGGGGACCATAAAGAAGGATACACTATAGAACTCAACAGCGTGGCATATTTTGGTGAGGGTGTCGGACCTTCCAGTCGCAAAAATGTGAAAATAAGAACAAACCAAGGGTCTTATGGCGAAAACCACACTGTGGCGCTGTCTGACCCCAAAAAAATAAAAAGAAAGGACGTATCTGAGGGCAAAAACCTCTCTGAGGCACCCGAAGATGAAAGGCTCGACATTCTCCCACCATCATATGAGGAAAAGTCATCCATGTTAGTAGAGGAGACTATCAAAACAAACATTGGTACAGAAGAGGTTCCACACAACATATTCCTGGCTCAATCGTTGATGGAGTCAGAAAGGTCAAAATTCATAAGTTTCTTCAAAGAACGACAAATCAACTTTGCATGGTCATACGCTGATATGCCTGGATTAGATCCAGATTTAGTAATGCATCATTTGACAGTTAAACCGGGGGCAAAACCAGTGAAACAGAAATTAAGAAAGATGCATTCACAAGTCGCATTATTGGTCAAAGCAGAGCTTGAGAAATTATTGGACGTCGGATTCATACACCCAATTGATTATCCTGAATGGATCTCCAACTTAGTGCCTGTCAGTAAACCAGATCGCAGCATCAGAATATGTACAAATTTCAAAGACATCAACAAAGTTTGTCCAAAGGATGACTTCCCATTACCAAATATTGACTTGATTGTTGATCTCACAGCAGGTCATGAAATGTTATCATTAATGGATGGATTCTTTGGTTATAATCAGATAAGGATTGCGCCCGAGGATCAACATAAAACATCATTCACTTGTCCGTGGGGAACTTTCTGCTGGAATGTCATGCCCTTCGGGCTAAAGAATGCAGGTGCTACATATCAAAGAGCCATGACTACTATCTTTCATGATCTCATGCACATAACCGTGGAAGATTATGTCGATGACCTCTTGGGCAAATCAATAGACAGAAATACACATTTGGACATACTTTCAGTCATCTTTGATCGGTTGGAAAAATACAAAGTAAGATTAAACCCCAAGAAATGTGTCTTTGGAGTAACCTCCGGGAAGCTCCTAGGATTCATTGTATCCAAAAGAGGAATTGAAGTTGATCCAGCAAAAGTCAAGGCCATCTTGGAGATGCAACCACCAAGAAATATCAGTCAACTTCGATCCTTACAAGGCAGACTCCAGTCCATCCGAAGATTCATAGCACAACTTGTCGATAAGTGTAATCCTTTTCAGCACCTACTACATAAAAACATCAAATTCAAATGGGATGATAACTATCAACAGGCTTTCCAGATGCTCAAAGATTATCTTCTAAATCCGCTAGTTCTGATGTCACCAGTTCTAGATCAACCACTGTTACTATACATATCAGCTACTCCAACAGCACTGGGGGCACTCTTAGCACAACAAATTGCTGAGGGCAAAGAAAAAGCAGTATACTATATCAGTCGCACATTGGTGGGATATGAGCTAAACTACACACCAATTGAGCGTGCATGTCTCACCGTGGTCTTCGCTTCGTAGAAATTGCGACATTACATGCTCACTCATAAGACTAAGTTAGTTGCAAGGATCGATCCATTGAAATACCTTCTCAATAAAGCAACACTTATTAGGCGACTAGCTAAATGGGTAATGATCCTGAGTGAATTCGACATCGAGTATGTGGACAGAAAAGCAATAAAAGGACAAGTCATCGCAGATCAATTAGCAGACGCTCCCATGATAGATGACGTTCCTCTCAGTTCAGAATTTCCAGATGAATATATTTTGACAATGTCACATGCAAAGCCATGGCAACTGTACTTCGATGGCTCATATACACAGCATGGGGCAGGAGCTGGCATCCTCTTTATAACTCTTCAAGGGGATTCTATACCAAAATCATACCGCTTATCATTTCCTTGCACTAACAATATTGCGGAATATGAGGCATTAACAACAGGATTACAAATTGCAGTTCAATGGAAGATCCAGGAACTTCGTGTTTTTGGGGACTCTCAACTTGTCATCTGTCAAGCAACTGATGATTACCAAACAAAAGATGAAAAATTAATGCCTTATAAACAAATGGTGGATGACCTGAAACAATACTTCACAAAGATAGACTTTGAGCAGATACCAAGAGAGCAGAATCACACCGCAGATGCCATGGCTGCAATTGCTTCACTGATCGATCTACCTCCAAACGAGACCCGCTATGACTTCTTGGTGGATAACCTTTTGGTTCCTTCATATGAGATCATGCCTACTGAGATGATATGTGTTGTCGGTCCCGAATCCTAGTTATATGGCTCCATTTTCACATACCTTCGTGACAATATCCTACCTCCTGATCTATCAAATAACCAACGTCGCACTTTCATTCGCCAATCCTCTCGATATGTCATTTTAGCTGATATCCTATACCGGCAAGGTCTAGATGGCACTCTTCTTAGATGTTTAGAAAGCGACGAAGCTTAGATTGCGTTATGTGAAGTCCTTGAAGGGATATGTGGTCCGCATGCTAGTGGTCCTACCTTGGCCAAGAAACTCATCAGGACTAGATATTACTGGCCCAATATGGAAAAAGACTCATATCAGTTTGTCAAGAAATGTAAGCAATGCCAAATTCATGGCTACCTCATACATGCACCAGCACAAGAACTTCAACCACTTGCGTCTCCTTGGCCCTTTTTCCAGTGGGGACTCGATCTCATAGGCAAGAATCACCCTCCTTCTTCCAATGGTCATAAATTCATTATCACTACCACAGAGTATTTTACAAAATGGATTGAAGTCGTGCCTCTCACACAAGTCATAGGAAAACAGATTGCTACATTCATCCTCAACTATATCATTTGTCGATACGGTATTCCTGTTTCCATTATCACTGATAATGGGCGTCCCTTCAAAAATCAGGATGTGCATGAACTCTATGACCGCTTCCATATTTCTCATCGTTTCTCCACACCATATTACCCCCAAGGTAATGGTCAAGCTAAGGCGTCTAATAAAACAATCCTTAAAATCCTAAAGAAGACAGTCGACGATGTTGGTCGTAATTGGCATATCCAACTTAATCCTGCACTTTGGGCCTACCGCACGAGTGTCCGCACACCTACAGGAGCTACACCCTATTCACTTGTCTACGGCGCTGAAGCCATCTTGCCTATTGAGGTCGAGCTACCTTCTTTACGGGTCTCTTTGCAAAACATCATCAATGATGAAGCCTATAGGGTCTCTCGCTTACAAGAGCTTGAATTACTGGATGAACGAAGACAAACTGCTTTTAATAATCTCAAGGCTTACCAACAACGAATGAGTCGCAGCTACAATCACAAGGTCAAGCCTCGCACATTTGAGGTAGGTGATTTGGTTCTCAGAGAAAATCCCAAAAATCAGCAAGACAGAAAGAAGAAGAGCAAGTTTGAACCAAATTGGCTTGGTCCTTACATCATTACAGCAGCATATGGATCTGGGGCATATCAGCTCTCAACTACAGAAGCTGAACCTTTGGAGGATCCTATCAACAGCATGCACCTTCGCAGGTTCTACACATAGCTCTTTGGAATATCCTAATTCAAAAATACAAAAAAATTATAAAACAAAAAAATCATTACTTGGTGAAAACCTGGCAAACAAGCGCCGTGTGACACAAAAAACATTGAAAAAACCGAAAAAAAATAAAGAGAAATCATTTCGTCCAACGGTGAAAACCACTTCGGTGGTGCCCTGGGCAAGTACCATGGTGAAAACTAGGTCACCAGCACCATGTGTAGAGACATTGCTCCTCCCTCCTTCAGGATTCACTTTCATCCTTTCACTTTGCACACACTCACAACCTATTCGTTCATAATAAACTTACCCATTCCCATCATGGCTTGTTATTGATCTACTCAAGATTGGTTAGCCATTCATAATAAACCTCCCTTTTCACCTCCCTTTCCATCCATAATAAATCAGATCCTATCAGTGGCTAAGGCAAATCCTACGTCTAGTGATGGGTGTGGAACTGAGAACATCACATGTTTCGTGGAGTATAGTTTCTTCCAACTTCCTTCAGTCTATCCGCACACAATTCGCAATAAAGCAGCATTTGCATCACAGATCCGCAATAAAGTTTTATCTTCTCCGCAATAAAGTATCAGTTTCATGGATTCAGTCTGTTTCAAATGAGACACAGCAGCAACAATGGGCTTCAACAAAATCAAATCTTTCAACAGACTCAGACAACATTATGGTTCAGTGCTATTTATCCTTTCTGTGAAAGTAAACATTGTGATCACAATCAAATAAGACTTCTACAAGTGACAAGAGATACTAAATTTGAGGACTACAATGGATTTTGGTGTCGAGTCTTGGTTTTCTTTTGATTTCATCTTTTGGTGACATGTCTTTTAGCTTTTTTGGGATGTCTCTGACTAGAGATTCTATCTTCAGGATGTCTTTGACTAGAAAGGCGAGGATAGGATATCGTCACCTATTCGTATTTGCTGTCTGTGGATTGTTTCTTAGTAACACTATGACTTGTCCAAGGATATGAGGACACTGTGAGTCTAGTATGAACTGGGGCATTCCTTGTTTGTGACTGTCTTATCTCCATGCAAACAGGTACAATGACTTTTTGGGTCGAACATATGTCTCGATTGTCATAACCTACTTGCCATAATAAAGCTCAATGATGATAACGCACAAGAAGCTCTTTCACTTTCATATCTTCTGTCTTCCATCCCCCTTTTCTTGATTGACGTCCATTGTCCTTCTTGAGTCCGTGTAGCCTGCTATCACATGACTGAGTATAATGACATGCCAAAAACATTTACATTTCATGTAGTTGCACCTGCATTATCACATATAAGCATTTCATACATACATATAGATATCACAATCGTATCACATCCTGCACACAACACATATTAGCACAATTTACATTTGCATTATCATAATCATCTGCATTACATACATTCACATTTGCATCATGCATATACATAAAAACATAAAAGAGCAAAAATACTGCATTGCATCATATACATATTTGCATCCATAAACATAAAACAAACATCACATAAGAACATCTCATCATATAGGTACACATGCATATAGCTCCCGCAAAGATGAATCATCTCATATATATAATCATAAAGTGTCATGATACAATGATGTCAAAATCATATGGCTACAAAAGCACCCGCAGGTGTCTACATCATCATACAAAAATGGTACAATACTGATACATAGGGAGCCCTCTATGGCTATGATGAACTCCCTCCCTCGGAGCCACCTGGCCTCGATGGAATCTTAGCCCTTGAAGGACCCACCCCAGGATCATCCCGCCTGTCCCCTCTATCTGGTGGTGGTGGAGGGCCCATAACCCCACCACTCAATGCCTGTCTCCTCCGGCTCCCTCCCGTAGCTGTCGCTGTATGCGATGGTCTATAGAAGCTCCTCGCTTGCTGATCCGTTGGCACTACACCATAATAGAGATCCCGCCAGTACGCAATCTCCTCCCCTACTCGCAAGACATAAGCATATCTTGCCCCTATGTCCTTCGCTGCCTGTCTCCCCACCCTCAGTGCTGTCTCAACCTCTGTATAACGTTGAATAGCCTAATCTCGCTCCCGCTCAGTATCTCTGAGCCTCCTCCCGAGCCGATCCCTCTCCCTCTCCCTCTCTAACTCCTAGATCTCATCTACCTGTCCCTGGCAGATCTCCCTCAGCTCTATCAGCTCATCCTCCTCTGCATCAGCCCCCTTCGCCTCTGCCTGTGGCTCCCCCTGTACGGGTTCCTGCCCTTGTGCCTGTACCTATACTGGTACATGTCCCTATATCTATCCCTGTCCCTATACCTGTACCTGTCTGGGACCCTATGCTACTGGCACCTGTAGCGGCAATCCACCGCGACCCCTCACCACCCAAGTCTGTCTCTCCTCTCCACCCTCCCTCCATGGTACAACCCTCCTCTCTCCAACTGCTCCCCTCCTCCTCCGTCGGCCTCTGCCCCCATCACCTCCACCATCATCATCATCTCCACCACCGTCTCCATCTAATGGCTATCCCGGATCCGTCAGGTGTGGGAATGGATGCTCTGCCCAGTATGTTGTGTACTCGACATCCATGTCGGCATCCTCAATCTCTGGCCACATGTCCCAGGGTAGGGGCATCATCTCTACCAGCTGCGTAATTGCCTGATCATATGACAATAGGGGTCCAAACTGTGTCTGATCTCTGACAGTCCGTGCATACATGTCTGAGCCGTGGGGCATCCTCTGGATCCTAGAAAACTGCTGGCCAACCCTGTCCACTAGCTGCCTCTCCAACACATAGGGCATTCGGTCAATCAGATACCTGCTCTGGAAGGTGTAGGGAAGCTCAACTGCATCATCCTCCCACTGCTCGCATCCCAGGTATGGTCTCCATATGACCATGTCAATGTCATCTATCACTCACCGCCAGTGCTCCAACCTGCCAATCCATGGCTGCGACGTGATCATGTCATATAGGTGCACAAAACTACGTCCATGTCCCCTACCTCTGAAGTGTATCGGCCTCTTCACTGGCAGATGCTCATAAGCCCACACCTACAATAATGTCACCCCGCAGCCTAATCCCACTGATCCATGGTATATGAACTGATGCAGCTCATAGTAGAGGTGTGCCAGCACACATGGTCCCCAAGCATATCTGGTGTGTTGTGTCACCAATGTCTCCAGTGCTCCTCCCCAACCCATAGCCAACCCCCGTGTCACCCTATCCGGACACAAGAACCCACTGATCGCTCCTCCTACCACTGCTGGCAGCGCTAGCCCTGTGGCTGTCATAGTGTCCCATGCCACATGTCCTGCCCTCATCTCCAATCCTGGGTCCTGGAATACTCGTCTCAGGGCCTCCCTATCTCCATCTTGATCGTATGGGATCAGCTCCCCATCGATCGGTATCCTCAAGATCCTATATACATCCTCAAGGGTGACTGTCATCTCCCCCATCGGCAAATGAAAAGTACATGTCTCGGAGTGCCATCTCTCTGCCAGCGCAGTCAACAGTCCCATGTTTTCCCGAAACTCAGGCACATACAGAACATGTCTCAATCATAGCCTCGATAGCAGCTCGCTCCTCGATTGTCAACTCAGGTCGCAACCTCTAAGTAGACGGGAATCTCTCCCGTGACTCCAGCATCGGCAAATACTCCTGCAATCAAGAAAATCACTCATGTCAGTCATAGTGGCATTCCCTATTTATCACAAAATGCTACTTTTTTATCTAAATGCATATGGCTATCTATCCTAGTGACACTCATTGTTCATCACAAAGTGTTGCTATTTATCACTAGTAGTACTCCCTGTTCATCACAAAGTACTACGTGTGTGACACTCACTGTTCATCACAAAGTGTTGCTCACATTCGCACTCACTGTTCATCACAAAGTGCTGCTCATTTCTTAGAACTCCCTGTTCATCACAAAGTACTCTATCTTAGTACTCACTGTTCATCACAAAGTGCCTTGATCTATCCTAGTCTTCCTAGAAGACCTGCTTGAGTGTATCCTCTCAGCAGTTTATCCAATCGATAGCGTATGTTCATCACAGAACTGTCGATTTGACCTAGAAGACAAAACTTCACACTTTTTTAAATACAAATGCGCCTGACCATCACAAACGCGGCCACATTTGACACAGACGCGGTTTCAAACTCAGACGCGCTTGACACAAACACAGACGCGCCTGGCACCAACAAAGACGCGCCTGGATGTTTTTGGACTTTTTTAGACCCTAGTCTAAGCGCATTTATTGCCCTATCTACCATGCATTAATGACAATATTAAATGCATCAAAGTATGAGGAGGTTTGGTGGTACTTACCGGCTCTCCTACCTCTGCTGGCCTCTGAAATCGACGAATGAGGTTGAATCTGTGAATGAAGGCCATCGTTGCTGACTGCTGCTGCTCAATTTTCGCTCTGCATGCTGCTCTCGTGGATGTGTAGATGACAATGAGGATGTATTTTCCCCCGTGGTCTATCTTATAGCCTACCCTACCCCTAGCCCTCGTTTCCTGAGTCAGTCTTCATTATCCCGTGACTCTGTCACTTTATCCAGTCAGTCCATTCTATCCCGTCTTTCTTATCGAGAGATTGTCTGCAATCTTTTCTGACATTTTCATCCAATCTCTCGAGGGGGCATATCATTCCCATCTTGGGGCAACTTTGTATCAGTTCATCTTATCTTCTTTGAAACAACGCGACAAGCCGCATTGTTTCAAAGAGGGGCAAAATGTAGACACCCAAAATTGTCCAGTCTAATTAAATAAATATTTTATTTATTTAATTATCTAAGCCTAATTCTTCTATTAATTAAATAAATCTTTATTTATTTAATTAATTCATTTATCCTCTTCTAGCCTTATTTCTCATTTAAATAAATACATTTATTTATTTAAATTACCCTTTTCCTAAATTAAATAAATATTTTTATTTATTTAATTATCCCACTTCTTCTATTAATTTAATTAATTCATTAACCTTTTCTACCCATGACACATGTCATTCATCTCTTAATTCATACACTACCTACCCCTTTCATTATTTTATTATTTCTTTTACCTACCCTCTAATCATAGCCGACCTCCTTTTACACCTCTCAATCTTATCCCTTCATTTCATATAGTCTTCTATATAAGGAGATGCTTCCTTCATTATCAAACCCTAATCGTTCTATGCATTCTAATCATCTTTTATGCACTTGACTACACTACGATCCTACTTGCAACCACATTCCGTTCTTTGTTGAGCTCTTGTGCACATAAAATCTGAGAGCAAATATATCAAACAAGATCAATGGAGATAGGAAGAATGGAGATCAAAACCCTATTGGACATGTGATGGTATAATCTTTGTGATTTCGTTTGATTTGCATTGTCTTAGGTAATCTTCATATGTTATGGTGGATCTTTGTTGTTGTTAGGCTAGGGTTTTGTGGTTGAATTCATTTAGCCTTTCAATATCGTTATTATTGTTATCAATTTTCACCATATACACTATCTTCAAACCATTTTTAGGTGTATACAGTATGTATATGTGTGTGTGTGTGTACATATATACATATGTATATATATGTATATGTATATGTATGTATATGTATGTATGTATGTATATATATACATATGTATATACATATACATATATATATGTATATATACATACATATGTGTGTGTGTATATACATATACATATTGTGATGCTAAAAAATATGGTTAAATGAAACAAGCATACACATAGATGAGACACCATAATGAAATTACGAAGCAAATAGAAAGCTAAACAAATGGAAACCAAATACTTATTTGAGATGTCCCATCTTCCTCTATTATTGAGGACCTTGAAGGTTGAAGAATTGTTGGCTCTCAGCGGAGCAATGACCTCCAAAATGGCAACTCAAGAGCTGAGTAGCTACTTCATGATTATGCAAATGGTATGAAAAACATGATTATTATGCATGATTAATCCAATATTCTAATCATGCTAGATGATTGAAATGAAAATGCCTAGAGTAATGATGCTAAAACTATGAATGAAAGGGATCCTTATTTCTCCAAAATGAGGGGTATTTATAGGAATTCCAAAGCCAAATTTGAAGTGGCAGGAATCGATGGTCCAAATTTGATCTGAAAATATCAAGGGTCAAGATTGAAGAAGTTGGAGAAGAGGTTGGAGGAAGGGACACTTGTCATCTCTGTGGTGACAAGTGTCAAGGAGCCTTACTCATAAGAGGGCAAGTGTCCAAGGGAGGAGACATGTGGCAAAAGTGCCATGTGTCTCAAGGGGAGAATATCCAACCCATAAGAGGCTAGAATAAAATAGGTTAGGATGTGCAAGAGGATAGGGTTAGTTAGACCCTAGGATTAGATAGAATGGGTTGGGTTATGGGATGGTTAGGTTAGGTGGTTAAAAGTTAGGAGCCATGTGCTCATTCGAATTTAGAAATTCAAATATTTAGAAAAAGATAATTAATTTCAACAAATCAGGATTTGATTTGTTTTAACTAATTAGGAGATTAGAAGAATGAATTTAAATGAGGGGATGATTAGATTAATTAATCAAAAGGGGATATGAAATTAACTATATAAATCAATCTTGTAGATTTATTTACTAGTAGATGAATAGGGAAAATTAATCAAATTGCTTGTAAATTTAATTAATTAGGAAGGGGGATTAATTAAATAATTGTGTATTTAATTAACTATCTTCAGACCATTTTTAGGTGTATACATTTTGCCCCTCTTTAAAGCGATCTGTGATGACACGTTCATTCAAAGAAAACTCGATTGATTATGTTGTTGATATTGATCTAGATAGGATGCGGATTTGGTCTTGATTTCGATGCGGATTCGGTTTCGATATGATACTGATTTGATTTGAGATAATAAATCTCGATATGATGCAAATTTGATGTGGTTTTGTTTTTTGAGATGATAAATCTCTATATGATGCCCCAGACGCTGATTTATAAATTACAATGTGAGGATGCCCCCTTGGGAGATAAATCGGATAATTTTTCAATGTTTTTTAATATTTCATAATTTTTTAATTTTTTGAATATTTTTGAAATTTTTAGATTTTGAATGATTTTATGATTTTTAGATATTTTTAGAGATGATCTGATTCATTTCCCGATAATAAATTTGAAAATACAGCCCTGCCAAGCTAATTAGTTGATTAAATGATCGAAAATAAGTGGAATAAAAATCCCACCAAAATGCCCCACTTTGAGTTTAAAAAGGTGAATTCCTTTTACCACTCTTCATTTATGCACTTGAGTTGTTTGAAAAATTGCTCTCGAGGAAAGAATGGCGATCCCGTACCACCAGCATAGGTTTGAGCGAGTTCGGCGACACGAGCGTCCTCCGGCCTACGGTCCACCGGTACGTACTTCAAGAAAAATCTAGCTTTATAAATTTTTAGTTTGTTTTTTGAAAAATTTAGCTAGTTTTAGAAAAAAAATTGGTTTTTTAGCATTTTTACCATGTGGGTTTAAAAAAAAATTGCATTTTCCTGCTGGGTTTTTGGTGGGCCAAAATGGGTTCTTGGGATTTTTGAAAAAAAATTTAAAAAAATTCAAAACTTTTACATTTTTCAAAAAGTTATTTAATTTTTTGCATTTAAAAAAAAAATGCATTTGGGAAGCGGGGGGGAGGGAAGTGGCGCCACCAACATTAAGGCCTGTGCCACGGGTGTCGTCGGCGGAGGCACCATTGCTAACACCACCAGGGAGAGCTTGTCAAAAAAAAAAAAATTATTTTTTTTTTTTGTGAGTTTTTAGATTTTTTGATTTTTTTTTTTTGTGATTTTTTTATTTTTCAATTTCACATTTTTGATGAATTTTTTATTTTTAAACGCGATGTTGGATTTTTCGATTGTTGACATGAGAATTTTGATTTTGACTTTTGATGACTCAATTATTTGAGTTTTTTATTAGATTTTTGATTAATTTTGATGATCTGATTTAATTTTTGAATGATTGATTTTGATGATTGCGATAAAAAAAATTGTTGCTCCTCTGACTCCTAAACATCACGATTTTTGATAAAGGTGTTGAAATGTTGTCAAATTGATTTGATTTTTTATTTTGATAGGGTAAGATAGATTTGATTAGGTATCTAATTGATAAAATTAGATAATCCTAATTGATGAAATTTGATGATCAGTTTTGATTATCTCGATTTACATGTGAGATGAGATGAGATTGATAATGACCTCATGATAGATGAGCGTCATTGATAGGGGTTCAATGAGTTTTGATAGAAAATTCAAGTGAGCAAGATAGACTAATAGATAGAGAAATTGAGATACTGATATGATGATCTGATTTGATTGCAGGAGTACTTTAGTGTTCTCCAGTCTCGGGAGTGCTTCCCGAAGACATGGATGTTGATACCCCGCCTTAGTCAGGCAAAGAGAGACCACATCGATAGGTGTGACTTATCTTCCCTTCTTGACAAGCCCCGACTTTTGATTAATCGAGGATTATTGACAACACTAGCGAAGCGTTGGCACAACAAGCATAATACTTTCCACCTACCCACTGGCAAGATGACAGTGGCACCTGAGGATGTGTATCAGATACTGCGCATCCTCGTGATGGGCGAGCTGGTGTATTATGAACTTAGTGAGCAGGGTGGGATAGATGCACTTCGAAGATTATTTTATGATGATGAGATTGGTGGATATGACCTTCCTTGGTAGGAGATGCTAGATATAGGTTATGCCACACTACCTACTGTGCTCGTCGGATTCATCAGGGGTTTCCTTTGTCCTGATCACAAGTCAAAGGGATTATCCGTTAGATGGGGTCATCTCCTTGAGTAGTTGGTGACACAGGGGACTCGATTCACTTGGGGATCATGTATGTTGGTCCACTTGTATTATGACTTGCACTGAGTTGTGTACTAGGGATCAACCAGATTATCAACAGGGGTGATAGTTCTCTAGATATGGGCCTGGGAGCACCTGTCTATCATACAACCATTGGCTAATAGAGATAGACTTGTAGGTAGGCCCTATGTTGACGGATACCCAGGCATCATTGTCTAGCAAAAGCTGGGCAAATTAGAGTATTGGTGACGAGCACTAGATGATCTGGATACTATGATATGGAGACCGTACAGAGATTGTGAGATGTGGCCCGAGGATTCAATGGAGATGTCATATCTATTCTCGACTCGATACCTGATCGGGTCTACACCCTATGTTATTGAGTGATTCCTTTATATGAGGGTGTTGAGACAGTATGGCAAGATACAGGGGATACCACAGGGTACAACTCATTATGCTCGCAGGAGACTAGATATGGCTACTTGGGGGGCCTCTATTTCATATGAGCAAGCATGTGCAGAGAATCTATCATTGGGGCCATTGGATTGGAATTATCTACCAGGTATGATAGATAGCGGGATGACAGTTGAGTACATCGTATATTTTACTGCACACAGGTTTCCTAGGTTGACATGTCCTGATGAGCCAAAGCCAGTTCTAGATGAGGACAACAAGAGGCTATGACGCAGAGCTCCCAGATGACTAGGGGATGGTGGGGGGAGAGGAGGTGGGGGTGGAGACGGAGGGGATGATAGAGATGGATACAAAGGAGATGCAAGAGATCATGGTGTTGGAGATGATGATGGAGGAGATGGTCAAGTAGTGGCAGTGGTATCGACAGGGACTCTAGGAGCCAGCAGTTCTAGATCTTCTAGAGAGGTATATATGGATTGGATGACCCGAGTGGTCAGACAGAGGAGATCGGGTCTAGTGGATCAGGGGCTTTAGGTTCCAAAGCGAGAGGTTCCCCAGGTTGAGCAGGTACCTATAGAAGTATCATAGGTTGAGAAGGTACCTACGAGAGTATCATAGGTTGAACAGCCACAGGCAGAGGCACCTCGACGAATCCTCATTAGGATGTTGTCTCATCAGCAGCAAGCTTAGATTACAGAATTGCAGGGTCAGGTTCAGTAGCTAGAGAGTCGACTAGCAGAGAGGGACTCTCAGCTAGCCTAGCTAGAGGTCCAGATGACACAATTATAGGTACAAGCATAGGCACAGATGTCCAAGGTACAGACATAGGCACGGGGCCAAATTGTCCAGGTAGAGGCCCAGATGGCCTCTCTCATGGTCAAGAGAGATGCAGCTAGGGATAGGTGTTGGGAGGTCGAGGCACAGGTACAGATGTCAAGAGAATCTAGTTCAGGGAAGGCTACTCTGAAGATGATGTGTCAGGCGGTCCGGGATGCTGAGTATTACAAGACCTTATACTATACTAGTGTTCCTATTGATCAGAGGGCTCCAGGCTTCTCACAGTTGAGCAGGAGACCGAGACAGAGTCAGTCTGAGAGTTGAGGAGTGACAGGGCCACTTCAAAGAGATCCCCTAGGTAGGGACCCAAGTACAGGGTATCGGTTGGTGTTACCAGACCTGTCGCATCATAATAGAATTATGCTCCTCACCCTAGTGGTCAAATTGATATGGGACATTGATCCATTCATATACACACCTTTTGTGATGAGATATTGATGATTCCCATGTTGTATATTTGTGATGTATATCATATATTTTTGTGATATCATTGTACCTTGGATATTGATCTATTTGATGATATGATATGCAGTCGATCCTATTCGCTCTACATGACCAATGAGATTATGAATGCATTCTATGTGTTATATGATTATGTTGTGCAGTTACTTTCATGATGCATGTGATATTTTCGATATGCCTATGGATTCTAGATGATGGATATATGCTTCTTACATGATGATGCAGTATTTACATGATGTTATGTAAATGTGAATATGTATGGTGATGCTTATAAGTACTATGTGATGTATGTGTAGTGCAATGCTTTCTATTTTTATGATGTTTTTATGATTTTTTCATGCATGTTAATATGAGATGGATTCAATGCAATGCAATGATGCTACTTTATATGATTGAGATGAGATGGATGCAATGCAATGATCTAACTAAATGAATGAATGATTGGATGTTTTATATGAATGTTGTCTTAGTATAGAATGGTTACATGAGATGAACTAACTTATCATGTGGGATGAATGAATTGATTATTTTTGTTAGTGTCCAATGCACTCAATCACGTAATAAAAGAGATAACACCATGTTGAAGCCTTGGGCCTTGGAAAATATGAGTGTTGTGATCCCATACAAAATGAAATGCAAATCTACTGTAAAAATGCAAATGCAAAATGAAATGCAATGTTGCGATCAGACCAGTCATGTGGTCAATGCTTTTTGTCATCATTGAGTCTTTAAAATGTGGGAACTGAGTGCAAACATCGATGGTATAATTGACCCATGATGACCTGAGCACTACTTTGTTGGGTTTTGATATTGCAAGTTAGCATAATCATCGAGGTATAATTGAACCAAGATGACTTGAGTGTTGCTTACGTAAAACAGGTAGGATTAACCATTTCTATATGCAAATCCAAAATGTCTTCGATGATACTCTGATGATCATGTCTAGAGACAAATTTGCACATGATGCCCTCCTAAATGGCACAAGGTTAGCAAATGATCAACAACACCAAAGACACAAAACCGTTAGATTGTTAGTGTTAGTCAATCAAAAACTAATCTAAAAGACATACCAAGAGAGATACTAAAAACATGCTAATGTATCTAACAAACGAAACAAATATTATGAGGCATCTCCAACTACCTCTTAGCATGGTTTTGGTTCCTTTCTCCCTTGTTCCTCTCCTCTCCAAGTTCCAAAATAGTGTAGCTCTCAGCAGCTTTTTGCACTATGGATGTTTATGGAGGATTGAGATTGTAGTATTGAACTTTGAATGTGAAATAAAAAGCTAATGCTATGCTATTGATGCTAAACTGATATATTTTAACCAAAATAACAAGATATTAGATTGTTTATGCTAAAATGCTCTCTAAAAATGTCTATAGCCTAAATGCATACAAGTTTTCAGGATCTGGATTATGAAGAAATGGGCTCTATTTATAGGAAAAATGGAGCAATGGATGGTTGAGATTGAGCAATCTCAACAAGGGTCAGGATTGAATGATTTCAAATCCATGTGAGGGCTTTCAACCCAATCCCAGGATGACAAGTGTCAATGTGAGATAGGTTGAGAGGGGAGGGAATAAGCATTAAATGCCTGACATGACTTTGGGATTTAGAGTCAAGGTTGGTTGAATGAATAAACTCTTTATTCAAAGAATAAAGTTTTTATCCAATGGATAAACTCTTGTGCAAATGTGAAATGGATGAATATGGTCAAGACAATAAATGTTTGGGGGGACAAGTTTAAAATAACCATAAATGGTTATGTAAGAGCCATAAATGGTCATGTAAGAGCCATTAGTGGTCTTGGAAGACTTTGAGGGTTAATTTGTTGAACACATAAAGCATTAAATGTTTTTCAAAGACTTTGGAGTCTTTGAGAAGTGACTCCATTTTGCTTAGCAATGTGACAATAATTAGGGGATGGATTAGGCTAATTAGGAAGGGGTTCAGATTTTGCAAGTGGATTTGGTGGGTGAGGGAAAATAGGATTTTATTTAAAATAAAAATTCATTTATTTCAATAAAAGTGTGCAAGTTGCATTTGTAGGAAAATGCAAGTGGGGTGGGGATAATGATTTAAATAAATGTTTTATTTAATTTATTTAAAAGAGGAAAAGGGGATTTTAATTAAATAAATAGATTTTATTTATTTAATTGATTAAAATTTGATTTAATGAATTAATTAAAATAAATTGAATAATTTATTTAATTAATAGAATGTTTGGGGATGAATTAATTAAATGTTAATTTAATTAACTGGTGGCTAGTGGATTTTTAATCAAATAAATAGCGAATATTTATTTAATTAAGCTAGACAGATTTGTGTGACTATATTTGCCCCTCTTTGAGACGGTGCGGTTTATCGCGTCGTTTCAAAGAAAGAAAAACTGGTGTGAAGAAATGCCCCATAAAATGTAAATTTAATGGGTGGTATGCCCCCTCGAGAGATGGACCGAAAAATTGCGAAAAATCGAGCAATCTCTCGAAAAAGAATGAAAATTGGCAGGGTGGTAGAAGAGAAGAAGTTAACCATACGGGTGAAAAATAGAAGAAAACGGGGGAAACATGGAGAAATGGGGGGCTTAGGAAGTTCACGGGGACCACGACGGTGAGCTGGGAGAAGTTACGGTGACTACGAAGGGTATAAATGGGGTGAAAGGGGTGAAAATAAGATCATTTGTGACCGCGACCAGTTGAAAACGAGAGCTCTAATAGTGACGTTTGGAGGAGCGAACAGCAGCGACGATGCCGATTCTAATCACTGAGCACAGATTCGAGCGAGTCCGACGGTTCCAGCGCCCAGATGACTACGGACCAGCGGTACGCAAATTCGAAAACTCAATTTTTTGTGCATTTTTGATAGGTTTTTAGCTGAGTCCAAGTCAAGTCGGAACAAAAGTGCTGGAACTGTTGTTTTGGCGCTTTTGCTCCATGAATTAGCGCTTTTGTGCCGCAATGGCGCTATTGTTCCCTTGTTTGAGCGTTTTTGTCATGCATTAGCGCTATTGTATTCAAGTTGTAGCGCTATAGGTTAAGTAGCGCTATTGCTGGGTTAATTGAGCGCTATTGAGTTAAAAGAGCGCTATTGTGTAATGGTTTTAGCGCTTTTGTAGTTGTAGCGCTATGGTATAGCTGATTAAGCGTTGTTGTTAGGGTTGGAGCGCTATTGTTGAAAACTAGCGCTTTTGTTGGTTAAATAGCGCTTTTGTCTTAAGATAAAAAGATGCCCCAGTTTGAATGAAGAAAATCTCCTGATGCCAATGATTGATGGATGACGAGGTGAAGTGGGAGTTGTTTTGAACCATAGCAGCCTGATGAGACTTAGGTCATTTGTTAGAATAAATGTCCATTGAAGTCTAGGTGGTCATGATTGCTTACCTGTTGAGACCCGAAGATACTTGATCAAAGTATCTGTTGATAGTCTAGGTTTAAACTTAAGAAAGTTTGAAAACAAAACAACTGATGATGATTGATGAATGTCCATGTGCAGGAGGATCTGCGCGTGTTGCAGTTACGCGAGCGCCATCCTGCGACACAAGGGTTGCGAGATCGATTGACCCAGGCGGAGATTGATTGTATTGCAGCGACTGATCTTTATGAGGTGATGCACATGCCCGTGATTCATATGAATCACGGATTGATCACAGCGCTGGCAGAGCGGTGGCACAGTGAGACATGCAGCTTTCATTTAGCACAGGGGGAGATGACCGTGACCTTGGAGGATGTGTGGCGCATCCTTCGGATTCCGATTCGAGAGGAGTTGGTCACATATGACAGATCCTGGGGGACGCTTTCAGTGCAGAGGATTTTTGAGGAGGATGTATTTATTGATGATAGCTCTATTGCTTGGGAGGATATAGCGGCACTGTATGAGCCACTTCCAGTAGTTTTGTCAAGGATTGTGGGAGGACTTTTGTGTCCAGACAGGCGGTCACATGGGTTGGCGATGGGATGGGGACAAGTTATCGAGATGATGATGACCGAGGGGACCCGATTTGCATGGGGGTCGTGCGTGCTGGCGCACATGTATCAGGAGCTGCATGAGGTAGTGTACCGAGGGAGGGGGTTCCTTAGCAGTGGGCATGACGTTGCTACACATTTGGGCTTGGGAGCACCTACTAGTGACTCGACCAGTGAGTCTTAGATTTCGGGCAGTGGACCAGTCGTACATGTTTATGTACAGTGGTATGATGAGTCAGCCCCACTTGGAGAAGTTAGAGTGGTGGCAGCGGGCATTGGATGACCTAGATGCAGTGATATGGCGGTCATACTTGGAGTGTGAGCCATGGGATGATGATGCAGAGGCACTGCCATATGTGTTTATGACTCGATTCCTCATTGGGAGGACAGCATATCATGTGGAGAGACAGGTGCCCGGGAAAGTGATGAGGCAGTTTGGACGGCAGCAGGGACTGCCTAGTGGATCCGGAGAGTATGCACGCGTGATTTGGGAGAGGTATGCATGGGGTCCAGTGCTACCTTATGATCAGGCACTAGCAGAGTTTCGGACACTGCAAGCAAGGCCATGGGACCTACGACCAGGGGTCGTTGATGCAGGGGTTACAGATGAGTACACGCAGTATCGGGCAGCGCACCCGATCCTACGGATATCAGACCCAGCAGAGCCGATCCCATCATTTGAGGATGAGAGGGGACGGAGACGGGGGAGGGCAAGAGGTCGAGGAGATGGAGGAGGAGGAGATGGAGGTGGTGGAGGTGGAGGAGGATTGGGGATGCGGAGTCAGCGGAGAGGGAGAGGTGGACTGCCTCTACAGATCTCACAGGGACCACTGATACCGAGAGGAGTTCAGCTGAGTGGGAGGGGGATGGAGAGGGAGATCCCGATGGACAGAGGGGAGGGGACTACTGGAGAGGGAGGTGTAGGGGAGGTAGCTATGGACATCGGGAAGGGAGCCACTAGAGATTTGCGGGACCATATTATAGTGCGCTTGCAGACGCGGATAGAGGATTTGGAGGCAGAGGTGGCAGCTAGGGATGTGCAGCTATTTGCATGAGAGTCAGAGCTGACGGTGGTGCTGCAGGAGAGAGATACTACAGTGGAGAGATTGGCGGAGCTGTAGGAGAGAGTCCAGGTTGGAGTAGGAGCACAGGGGCCTACAGGGGAGGTTATGAGGCAGTTTGGGCAAGCACAGGCTGAGATAGAGTACTGGCGGGGTTTGTATGAGCAGGTGGTGCCAGTGAGTCAGCGAGCTCTCAGTTATACGCAGATGCGGCAGACTCGATCAGAGCAATCGCACAGGATGCAGAGCAGTGGGGGTGTGATGGGTCCTTTGAGGTGGGAGAGATCAGGGGATGCAGGAGGGAGTGGTGGTTCGATGAGGCCTCCACGGAGAGATGGATCAGGTGGTGCAGGCACCAGTGGCGGAGCAGGTGGAGGTGTTGGGACCGCCTCTGGCCAGAGCGGCATTTGAGAGAGCATTTATGCATGGATGTATGTATTGTATCATTTGTTTATTTGGACTGTATCTTGGATGGCTCTTGGTAGCCGATTTTGTAGACTTCATTGTACTCTGATATATGAGATGATATATATGAGGAGATCCCATTTTTTTGATGATATGCATTTGATTATGTATGCATGTTTATGCAGGATGATGAGTTTATTGCTTAGATGGATATGGTTATATATGTATGTATTGATGAGATGTTCCTTATATGCATGTTTTGATGATGATACTAACATATGAATGCAGGTTTATATATGTATGATTTGTTTGATTTTGTTGATGTAATGCTTTTATGTATGGAATGTCATGATGATGATGTATGCTTATGATGATTTATGAACAAGATTTTGGTGTTTCCTATTGCAATATAATGATGAGATGATTTATGTGATGATGTTAATGCAATGGTTGAATAAATGATGTTATGCATCTAGATGCTTGTTTAAATGAATGATTATGGATAAACAAAATGTAAAGTACAAATGTTTATATGATAATGTGTTTAAATGAATGCAATATGGATAAACAAAATGTAAAGTACAAATGTTTATATGATAATGTGTTAAATGAATGTATATGTGTCATGGATCTAAAATGTTATGAACCAATGTTTTGAAATGAAATAGATTTATGATTCTAAATACTTAAATATGTTTTAAGTAAAAATGATAATGGGATTCTAATAACTGCACCATAATGCATTTAAAAGGAATATAATGAATGCAATGCGAATGAATCCTAGAAATAAGCATAATAAGATACTTAGGGAATGGATGAACGGATGCACTTTTTTCACTATGTGGATAAATGAATGTATACCATGATAAAAGATGATAATGGATAATTGACACTAAATGAATGCCTAATAAATGATTTAAAACAATCAAAGACAATTTAATCCCGTGAATGAATCTAATTATTTATGATTGATGCAATGATGTAAATGATTAATGAAAACTAAATGTCAAGAAAATGAACTCTATGTTAAGTTTAAAAATGGCATGAATGTTTAATGCAAGATGCAACTAAATGTGAGGATGATATGATCATGAGGAATGCAAGGTTTGTAAGACTTTGAAAGATGCATTGGTGATGTATCAGAGTACTCGATCATGATTGTATCCAAGACCAGCTTAACTTTCACAGTTTTGCATATAAAACCTACATATGAATGAGTGAACGGATGGGTGATATGCAACGGAATACAATATATAAATAGATGAGATGAAATGACGATCCATAGTGCTCTATTTTCATCATTGAGCTTTTAAAATGTTGGAAGAGAATACAAGCATCTTGACATAATGATTCAAGATGACCTGAGTATTCCTTACATGGATTTTATATAGCAAGTTAATACAAACGACTTGATATAAGGGTCAAGTCGACCAGAGTATTGCTTGCGAAACAGACAAGGATTATCGCCGTTCATGCATGACTTAGATCGTCCTCCTTGATCTTAGGCTGATCATATCCTGAGACAAGTGCATACCGTACTAAGAGATAAAAACCTTTATCCAGTTTGGATGAGGTAGGAGGAACCAAAGGAAGAGCATTGTACCTGCAAACAAACAGCATATACATAAAGAATAAAGAATATGGATCCTTGGTAATGGTTCATGCCCATATGGTCGAGGTATACGCTGTAGTCAGCAAGCCGTAGTGATCTATGACTGTATTTTTGCCTATGATCACGTAACTTAGTGAACTTCCCACATAGACACCATTAGGACATGCCCCAGAACTTCATCGGAAATAATGCACAAACGATACAAAACAATGTTGAAAGATCCCGATATAGATAAACAAATGATTGTACTTACAAATCAACCAAGTACTTGATAGCTTAACATAATTTTCTTGTCAAAGAAAACATCACTTTTGTCTTTGTTTTGGGAAGGAAGGATGCATCCTTGTTGAAGATAGTTTTGAGTGTTGATGTTGATTGCGTGGTCAATTGATAAGTGGTCATTTTGTGTGAGTATTTTGTCAAAGTTTGTTTTGGTATCTGCAAGGATGAGTATGTACAAGGTGTTGCCATGTTTTTGTGTGATTTTTCGATGTTTTATCGATGTTTTTGGATTTTGAATTGTTTTGAATGTTTTTGGTATTTTTGCGAGTCATTTTTTTTTTAATGTTTTTGGTAGTTTGATGATTGCTTGAATGAAGAACTTAATGAATCATAAAACAATGTAGAATTCACTTCCATCAACAGGTTAAAGGCATTGCCCCCAGTTTTAGACATGACTATGAAAAAGCGGGATGCAAGATGCATGCAGTACTTTCACAATTGCAGATAAATAACAAGCCGTGGTTGTGGATGGATGGATGTATGTATGAAGTAGATGTGATCGCAACAAGTCTGAAAGATAATGAAGCCATAGCCTTTACGAGTGGCGCCTGTTTGCCAGGTTTTCACCAGCGTACTTACCCAAGGTGCCACCGGAGTGGTTGTTCACCGTTTGGATGCATGATTTTTCTTTACTTTGTTGAATGTTTTTGTATTTTCTTCAGGACATTTTTCTGAATGTTTTTGGTATTTTCTGGTATGCAGGGGAGCCTGATGCTCTGTATAGCTTAGGTATAAAACCATTTTAGGTGCATGCTGTTGATTGGATCTGCAAGCGGTTCTCCTTCTGATGTAGCCAACTGATATGCCCCGGACCCAAATACAGCAGTGACAACATATGGGCCCAGCCAGTTTGATTCAAACTTTCCCTGATGTTCTCTATTTGGTTGGTTGCGAGGATTCTCTCGGAGAACAAGATCACCTACCTCAAATGTACGAGGTCTAACTCAGTGATTGTAGCTTCTGCTCATGCGCTGCTGATAGGCTTTGAGATGGTTGTATGCAGCTTGTCGCTTCTCATCAAGTAATTCTAAGTCTTGGAGACGGGATACTCTATATGCTTCATCATCAATGAGATTGTGCAAGGAAACTCGTAATGATGGTATCTCGACCTCAATAGGCAAGATAGCTTCTGCACCATAGACCAATGAGTAGGGAGTTGCGCCTGTAGGGGTTCGAATGCTAGTTCAATATGCCCATAGTGCGGGATTCAATTAAACGTGCCAATCACGACCGGCATCATTGACTGTCTTCTTGAGGATTCTTAATGTGTTCTTATTTGATGCTTCGGCCTGACCATTGCCTTGTGGGTAATAGGGAGTGGAAAAGCGGTGTTGGATGTGAAATTTCTCACAAAGTTCGCGGACATCCTGATTTTTGAAAGGAAGACTGTTATCTGTGACGATGGACATGGGTACACCATACCGGCAAATGATGTAATTGAGGATGAATGAGGCGATCTGTTTGTCGGTGACCTGGGTAAGTGGAACAGCTTCGATCCACTTTGTGAAATATTCGGTGGCGATAATAATGAATTTATGGCCATTGGATGAAGATGGATGAATCTTACCCACAAGGTCAAGGCCTCATTGACAAAAAGGCCATGGTGTTGTGATTGGTTGCAGTTCCTGGGCTGGTGCATGTATCAGGTCGCCATGAACTTGACATTTCTTGCATTTTCTGACAAAGTAGTAGGAATCATTTTCCATAGATGGCCAATAATATCCAGCTCGCAGGAGCTTCTTGGCTAGTGACGGACCACTTGAGTGAGTCCCGCAAATTCCTTCATGTACCTCTTCCAAAGCCTTTGTT
This sequence comes from Cryptomeria japonica, assembly GCF_030272615.1. Lineage (NCBI taxonomy): Eukaryota > Viridiplantae > Streptophyta > Pinopsida > Cupressales > Cupressaceae > Cryptomeria > Cryptomeria japonica. The sequence goes on along the minus strand of NC_081415.1, from coordinate 626,420,059 downwards.
ATCTCATCTTGTTCCAGACATTGAAGGAGAGTACCATCAAGACCGCGTCGGTATAGGGTTTCGGCAATAATGGTATATCGAGCAGTTTGGCGAATGAAGGTTTTACGTTGGTTATTCGATTGGTTGGGAGGAAGGGTATGATCGTGGAGATAGGTGTAGAACTCACCATACCATGGGGATTCAGAACCGACAAGGTGACATATCATCTCGGTTTCAGGGATATCATAAGCGGGGATCCAAAGCTGTTCCACCAAGAACTCGTAGCGTGTTGAATTTTGCAGAAGATCTAGGAGAGATGCGATGGTAGCCATAGCGTCAGCAGCTCGATTCTAATCTCTTGGTATCTGCTCAAAAGTGATAGTAGTAAATGATGTCTTTAGATTGTCCACCATTTGCTTATATGGCATGAGTTTATCATCCTTGGTCTGATATTCATCAGTTGCTTGTCGAATGACCAGTTGTGAGTCGCCATATACTTGTAGTTCTTGTAATTTCCATTGTACGGCTAACCTGAGTCCTGTGATCAAGGCCTCATACTCGGCTATATTGTTTGTGCATGGAAATGTGAGCCTGTAAGACTTCGGGATGCTATCACCTTGAGGTGTGATAAACAGAATGCCTACCCCCGAACTGTGCCTAGTGTATGAACCATCAAAATATAGTTTCCATGGTTATGCTGTTGTGATCATGAATATCTCCTCATCTGGAAAATTGGAAATAAGAGGATGATCGCCTATGAGCGGTGCATCAACCAACTGATCTGCAATAACCTACCCTTTGATAGCTTTACGATCTACATACTCGATGTCAAATTCACTTAGAATCATCACCCATTTGGCCAAGCGACCTGTCAATGCTGCTTTGTTGAGTAAATACTTGAGTGGATCAATCTTTGCAATGAGTTGTACCTTGTGTGTTAACAGATAGTGCCTCATTTTAGTAGCTGCTAAGATTACTGCTAGGCAAGCTCGCTCAATAGGTGTGTAATTGAGTTCATAGCCCACCAGTGTGCGAGAGATATAGTAAACAGCACACTCTTTTCCTTTTGCATTATGTTGTGCCAGTAGTACACCCAATGTTGTACTTGTTGCTGAGATATAGAGTAACAACGGTCTACTTGGATCTGGTGGTATCAACAATGGTGGATTCATGAGATAGTCTTTAAGCGTTTGAAATGCTTGTTGGCATCGGGCATCCCACTGAAAGCGGATATTCTTGTGTAGCAGGTGTGTGAATGGGTGACACTTATCAGCCAATTGTGCAATGAATCTTCAGATGGATTGAAGTCGTCCTTGTAGGGTCCTTAACTAACTGATATTCTTTGGAGGTGGCATGTCCATGATTGCTTTTACCTTTTCTGGGTCGACCTCAATACCTTTGCTTGAGACAATGTATCTTAGAAGCTTCCCGGAGGTCACTCCAAAGACATGTTTCTTTGGGTTGAGTCGAACATGGTATTGTTCCAGTCTATCAAAGATTTTATCTAAGATGTGGAAATGCCCTTCTCTGGTGAGTGATTTTGCTAGTAAGTCATCAACATAATCTTCCATCATGGTATGCATCATGTCATGGAAGATGGTGGTCATTGCTCTTTGATAGGTTGCTCCTGCATTCTTTAGACCGAAGGGCATTACATTCCAGCAATATGTGCCCCATGGACATGTGAAGGTTGTCTTATGTTGGTCCTCTGGTGCGATCTTTATTTGATTATATCCTAAAAAGCCATCTATGAGTGAAAGTATGGCATGTCCTGCTGTCAGATCCACTATGATGTCGATATTTGGTAGGGGGAAGTCATCCTTAGGACATGCCTTATTCAGATCTCTGAAGTCAGTACAAATGCGGATGCCCCCTTTTGGTTTGTCGACAGGCACAATGTTGGAGATCCATTCTGCGTAATCAATTGGTCTAATGAAACCAACATCTAGGAGTTTCTTGAGTTCTGTTTTGACTAGCACTGCAATCTGAGGATGCATCTTACGAAGCTTCTGCTTGACAGGTTTGGCTCCTTTTGCTATGGTAAGGTGATGCATGACTAAATCAGGATCAAGCCCAAGCATGTCTGCATATGACCATGCAAACTTGATCTGACGCTTCTGGAAGAACTCTATAAATTTAGGCTATTCCTTTTCAGTGAGAAGAGATGCCAAATGTATGATGTATGATATGTGGATTTTCAGGAGTCCCCACATTGTACTCTTTGGTTTCCTCTATGAGAATCGTGGATCGTTCCTCTTATGTACTATCAGGGAGAATGTCAAACCCTTCATCCTCAAGCGCCTCAGAGAGGTTTTCACCATTGGATACGCTCTTTCTTTTTACTTTTGTTGGATCAAACAGTGCCACAGTGTGGTTTTCACTGGAAGATCCATGTTTTAGTGTTACATTTTTGCAGCTGAAAGGTTTTGCATCTGCCCCAAAGTATGTTGCACTATTAAGTTCGATGGCGAATCCAGCTTTGTGATCCCCGCTTGGTAGGTTATCCCTTAATTCCAAAAAGTCAATGATGGCCTCATCGTTTTGGAAGAAGTCAAGACATGGGAGATTTGGTTGGTTCCATTCGATGAGTTCAGGGTGGAGAATGGGCATTACTTCATCGATTAGGTTAAGTGTGTTAGATGTATCAGTGAGGGTTAAGACGTTATGGTGAAGGTCGTTAATGGTACTCTCCCTGCCAGAATCAGTCGTAGGATGAGACGTACAGTCTGTGGAAGATGTTTCCAGTTCAGGAACCCAAGTGGTCTTTATCTATGCTTCTCCGTAAACAGGAATGTCTTTGCGTGGCGGAGGTGGTGATGTGTCTTCCTCATCTAAAGTATTAAGCTGTACTGAATCAAATTTCCATTCATGTGAGTCGGTCTCTGAATCACTTTCCAGCATCTGGTTACTATACCATACTGGGATGTCCTTTGAGTTAAATACTGTAGGTGTGATTGGTTGATGTACCTTTGTAATGATCGGTGCTGCAGGGCGGTTAGTGGGGATTAAAGGATCTGGTATAGGGAGTATCGGTAATATTGACTTAGTGGCTTTTGCTAGAACTACTGGTGTCATAGATGCTGCTGCGGGTTGTGGTACAATTGCTGCTGCTAATGGTGTTGCTGATGGGATTACTGGTTCATTTGGTGGGATGAGTGGCATTGGTGATGGCAGTGTTGGGGTTTGGAGCCTTAGTGGGGCAGTTGGGATGGTGCTTGAGGGTGCTTTGATTATGAAAGGTGTCCGCTTTGCAGTAGGTGGACAAAATGGTTTGCTAGGTTTTCCTTTGAACTTGAGTTTAGGAAATATCTCTGTTTTTCAAAGCCTAGGCCTATATTACCTTTGGGCTTGAATTCTGGTAGTAGAGGTTCATGTCGTCCTTGTTTGCAATATCCCAAAGCACTCTGACCATCATACCCCATTCTTTGCATAATGAGGAGACCTTTGCCATACTGGTCCGTAGGAAATGTAACTCGCGGTATATCAGTGGTGATGGGATCTTTATAGATCCATTCCACCAGGTCCTCATCTTGTGTTTCTTCCTCTTGACTCTTTCCAAGAACGAAAGGCGTCAAAGCACATGCTGGTATGTTTAGTGGTTGCGGGAGTACCTGTTGTGGTTTACCATGCGTTCTAGGAGAAGTGGGCATTTGTCCCACACAAAAGAGTTGACTCAAGTTGTATTCCCCAGGACCTTCATCTGCGATCTTCATCTTAAGCTTTTCTTGCTTGGGCATAGTGGTGTTTGAACGGGCAAGAGAGGCGAGACTGATATATGATGTGGAAGAAACGGCTTCTCTATTATTAGGAACGGTAATCTCTGGTTGATGGCTGATATTATGGCAATATGCAAAGGGATTTGCATCACCCAGAATTGTGATCTCTACACCATTATGTGGGAACTTGATACATTGATGGTAGGTAGATGGAACGGCTTGCATGGCATGTATCCAAGGTCTCCCTAACAATAGATTGTATGGCAGAGGAGGGTCCAGAACCTGACAGATGATGTGCTTTACCACAGGGCCCACTCAAATTGGTAGTAGCACAGCTCCTTTGGATGAACGTTCCGCATCATCATAGGCTTTGATTGTGATCTTCTGATGAGGATCCACTGATTCTACCGCATATCCCAATGCTGTGACCAACTGTAGTGTGCAAATATTCAGGCCTGCTCCATTATCGATCAAGACTCGCTTGATCCTATGCTGGTTAATAAATCCTTCGATGTGGAGTGAGGCATTATCAGGTTGTTGGAAGGAAGAATTGTCACTTTCGGAAAAAGTGAGACAAGGTGATGACTTGAGACTTTCAACCATGGCTTGAAATTGGTCCGTATTCAGATTTGCAGGGACTGATACCTCTTGGAGTGCTTGATCCAAGATAGTTTTATGAGAGGGTGATAGGCACAGAAGCTCTAAGATGGATATAAGTGCAGGGGTTTTGTCTAATTGTTCCACAAGATTATACTGCTTTGGGATGGAGGTGGTGCCTTGTGGAGCTGCCTTGATGGTAACTTTGCCGCGACGCGTAACAACATTGCAATTTGAGTTGGGATTTTTGAAGGTTATGGTTGCAATTTGTTCACTGGCAACATACAGATGATTTACAGTGTAATTATACGCAGCCTGCGTATAATCTGTGGTATCAGGGCCTCGTCTAGAAGTGGAAGGACCCCTTTGATCTTGTGATGGAAGTGGATTTTTGAACATCAGATGATCATTATTTGTTGTTTTTGGGTCATGTCCTTCAATTTCAATTTCTCCTCGATCAATAAGATCCTGAATGAGATCTTTCAATCGGTGACAATTACTTGTCTTGTTTCCTCTTCCTTGATGGAATTCACAGTGTTCAGTATCTCTCCACCATGCCAGTTTGACCTGAGGCTCATAGTTTGATAGTTTAGGTAGAGTGACCAAATTTTGAGAGATGAGTTGTCATAACACTGTTTCAATGGGTTCCCCTAAGGGAGTGTATATTCGTTTTTGTTTTTGCTGACGAGGTCTAGGTTCATCATGAGATGTAATGCGACCTTGATTAGAAGGAACATTTGTGTTGTTTTGAGGTGGAGGATTTTGTCCTGCAAATCGAACCACGGGTTGTGCATTTTAGATAGTTCGAGCATCCACAACCCCATCATTGATGACATTCTTGTTTTTATTCCAGAAGTTTGGTTTATCGCTGTTGAAGCGTGGGTGAGGACCATCTTTTGGTTCATTAAATATTTTGATGAGTCCCTTCTTGATAAGTGCCCTTTCACACTTCAAACCCTTGGTGATCATATCATTAAAAGAGTCTGTGTCTTTGACATCCAGGTGAAATTCCGTTTCTTCGTTTAAGTTGGAAATGAATATTTCCACTAGTTCTCGTTCAGGTAACTGAAGAGAACGTCTGCTAGACATTTGACGCCATCGTTGCAGGAATACTGAGAATTGTTCACCTGGTTTTTGTTTGGTGTTGCACAGATCAGCCATGGTGACGTCGCGTTCAATGTTATGAGAGTAATGAGCTAGGAACTTCTGGATGAGTTCCTCAAATGTTCTAATGCCACCTAGTAGTCGGGAAAACCATGATGTGGTTGTGCCTCCCAAGCTTTGGGGAAAAAGGCGCATTAAATAGGTGTCTTCATATGCCACTTCAAGACAAGCGGAATGAAATTCTCTGACATAATCACGAGGATCTCCCTTTCCTCTATATTTTTCAAATTTGGGTGTTTCGAATCCTCGGGGAAAGGGTGGCATATAAAGATTCCTATCAAAAGGATAGGGACAGATGTCATTGAGTGAGAATTGGTTAATCTTGACACCATTATGAAGCTGTTGGGCGAGATTCTTGACTTGTTGCCGCAACATCTCCATTTCATTTGGAGGAGGAGGTGGTGGGTTACCTTGAGGAATGTTATTTCTGATGGGATCTCTACCTCTTTCCTCTTCATGGCGACTTTGTCTTTCTGATGCTTGTCTTAATTGGGCAAGATCAAAGTCAGAGGGGAGTTTGGCTCCTTCTTGAGCGAGTCTTAAGAAGTGAGCATCCGCATTGCTCCTGAGTATTTCGTCAAAAAGTCTATTAAAGAGAGGGTTATGCTGAGCCATTTCTATTGTTGCAGGAGTGGGAGTACTTGGGTTTTCGTCATCTGCATTTCCTCCAAGTGCTTCTTGAAATTCATGGAGATTTTCCTCTTCTTCTTCTTCCCTTTCTATTTCTCATTGCCTGGACTGTGATCGGGTTTGGGTCATTTTGTTTATGAGTCTTTGTTGAAATTGAGTGAAAATGATGAAACGAGAGATTTGATGATTGGTGAATTGTGTTGCACGTGGATCTCTAGCACTCTTAAGGTGGATGTAACCGAAATTCCTTCTTTGAATTGCTTGCTTGTTTGATAAGATTTTGATGTGATAAGGTGTAGAGAAATCTGAGATGTGTTACAGATTGGACTACCTAGTAATGAGAGGATTCACTCATGAACTAGTTTTAACCTGCGTAGATGTGTTTCTTAGGATGAGCTTATTCTAGATGTAGAAACAATCTAAAAAGTGATGTGAAGTGTTTGATTTCAAGCAATATCTAAAAGAGAACTTGGAACAATAACCTCTTAATGTTCTGAGAGTTGGGACGGATTGATGATGAAATGATGTATGAGTGAGATGATGGATGAAAATGTTTTCAACTTCAATAAAAACTCTATGTTATAAATGGGACAAACTCTACCTCTTCCCTTTCAGGTGTTGGGGGTCTTTCTCGAGCTGTGTTGTAGGTGATGCAGACGTTTGGGAAGAAATTGGGATTAATCTTTCTTCCTTGATTTTTGTGATAACTCGGAGCTCTATATTGCATAAAAGCTCTGCGGTTCAATGATTCGGAATCAAATTCGTTTGTTTTGCCTTGAAGGTATAGACGCATGCGATGTAGAAAGACTCTATGGGAGACAAAGATTTGTCGATTGATATAGAAGAATTTCCTCTTTTTGATCAAAGCCTTTGAGCTCAATGGTCTTCTTTTCAAGTTGATATTCTGATGACACTTCTTCTTTCGCAAGATGTGAAGAATGGTCATAAAGTTTTTGCCCCTTTGTTTGCACTTTGTTTTTGATGTTTGGGGTTGTTTTGACAGATGTTTGGTTGGATGAATACTTTGTTTTTGGGAAGTGATTGTCTGATTTTTCTTTGACAAGAAAACAAAGCAAGCACACAAACACAAGAATGTTGCTCAAAGAGCACAAATGAGTATGGGTCTAGATTAACCCAATCCTTGGACTTGTATATGACCCTTCCTTTAGATGTATTTTAAAGTGTATTTCCAAAGCCTGAAGTCGGCTCAATTTGCACTTGGTCTTTAAAATGAACACACTTCAAACACTTTTTTATCCCTAAGGTCAAATGGTCAGTTGTGATAAATTTAGCCCACATCTTGATATTTCTTCAACTTTGGTACTACATACCTTATGAATCCCGCCGTGGTAGGTAAGAATGTGATATACTAAGTCTTGCGCGAGCATAACAAATAGATGATCCCTATGATGGGGGAGTCACCACTTTTATCAAGCCACAAGTGACTTTTCAAAAAGCTATGTTTCTATTCAAGGAAATATGTATGGTGAGTATCTTGGGAGCAAAACCATCTATGCTCTTGCACTAAATTATATCGTAAATATTCTCAATCAATAGAATAGGTGGGCTACTACTTAAAGGTGTTTAGTCATGTTCGATATTTTTGGACATAAGTTCATTCTGCAGTGACTCACTTAAGAGCCTTGTAACTGGTGGTGGGGCCCATTTGTCCTTTCAGCCAGTTACACTGTAGGAACAGCTATACCCAAGGCTACAGCTTTCGCTCTCACCTGATTTCTATAGCGGCTCGAAGGATTTACCGCGCGAGGTCGTTCCCAAGAGTGATGTGTCTCTTGGCAGGCCTCTCTTAAAAAGATAAAATTTTGAGTGTTACTAACACTTTTCTCTTGCACCTAGGACCACGAAAGCCAAGGGAGAGGATAGTGTGTGTTAGAGGTAGGACCACTCGACCGACTTTGTGCACAAGCGTGCCAAACACGTAAAACACTTGTTCTTTTTAATCCATCATTTGCAAATGTGATCTAACTATTTGGAGATGTTGCTCCAACAGCCATGGTGTTCTTTTTAACTTCAAAAGCAATGTGTTTTGTAATCTAGAATTCGAAAATCCTGGTCAACTTAATGAAAAACACGTTTTTGCTTGAAGTAACATTTGTTTGCAAAAATCTAAGCAAATGGATTGTTCTTTTTATTTGCCCAAAAGTGAAGTGTGGCTTGTGATTCTTAAGTTTGATGCAATAAAAGAAACTTTGTGTGTTGATTTTAAGCACCAAAATAAAGATGAATCCTAACTAGAAAGCAATACAATTTTGTGGTTTTTTTTTTTTCAATTTTTTAAGCACCAAAAGACAAGTTTGCAATTTTTATGGTGAGTTTTTAACCTGCACAAACAAAAACATGTTAGTAAAATCGATGTTCAAGGGGGGCTTCCACAAGCCTAATAATTTCCATTTTTGTGGTTACAAGGCGATTTGGACGACACTCTATTGCAATAGCGCTAGTCTGCGTTTTAAACAGAAGCGCTATTTCACACAAAAGCGTTGAAAGAAGGTTTGAGACAGAGAGGCAAAAGCGCTAGACTTTTTCCAATAGCGCTAGAAGAGCTACCAAAGCACTAAAACAAGTGCAAAAGCGCTGAAACTTTTACAATAGCGCTATTTCAAGAACAATAGCACTAAAAGAAAAACTGTCAATAGCGCCAGAACGTGTTCAATAGCGCTAAAGCGCAACCTGTGTGACACTTTCAACAAGCAAACATGTTAGTTACAAAAAAAATGAGATGTTTTTGGTGTTCGATTCACGTCGGGTTCACCAAATGATGCCCTCCTAAATGGCACAAGGTTAGCAAATGATCAACAACACCAAAGACACAAAACCATTAGATTGTTAGTGTTAGTCAATCAAAAACTAATCTAAAAGGCATACCAAGAGAGATACTAAAAACATGCTAATGTATCTAACAAACGAAACAAATATTATGAGGCATCTCCAACTGCCTCTTAGCATGGTTTTGGTTCCTTTCTCCCTTGTTCCTCTCCTCTCCAAGTTCCAAAATAGTGTAACTCTCAACAGCTTTTTGCACTATGGATGCTTATGGAGGATTGAGATTGTAGTATTGAGCTTTGAATGTGAAATAAAAAGCTAATGTTATGCTATTGATGCTAAACTGATATATTTTAACCAAAATAACAAGATATTAGATTGTTTATGCTAAAATGCTCTCTAAAAATGTCTATAGCCTAAATGCATACAAGTTTTCAGGATCTGGATTATGAAGAAATGGGCTCTATTTATAGGAAAAATGGAGCAATGGATGGTTGAGATTGAGCAATCTCAACAAGGGTCAGGATTGAATGATTTCAAATCCATGTGAGGGCTTTCAACCCAATCCCAGGATGACAAGTGTCAATGTGAGATAGGTTGAGAGGGGAGGGAATAAGCATTAAATGCCTGACATGACTTTGGGATTTAGAGTCAAGGTTGGTTGAATGAATAAACTCTTTATTCAAAAAATAAAGCTTTTATCCAATGGATAAACTCTTGTGCAAATGTGAAATGGATGAATATGGTCAAGACAATAAATGTTTGGGGGGACAAGTTTAAAATAACCATAAATGGTTATGTAAGAGCCATAAATGGTCATGTAAGAGCCATTAGTGATCTTGGAAGACTTTGAGGGTTAATTTGTTGAACACATAAAGCATTAAATGCATTTCAAAGACTTTGGAGTCTTTGAGAAGTGACTCCATTTTGCTTAGGAATGTGACAATAATTAGGGGATGGATTAGGCTAATTAGGAAGGGGTTCAGATTTTGCAAGTGGATTTGGTGGGTGAGGGACAATAGGATTTTATTCAAAATAAAAATTCATTTATTTCAATAAAAGTGTGCAAGTTGCATTTGTAGGAAAATGCAAGTGGGGTGGGGATAATGATTTAAATAAATGTTTTATTTAATTTATTTAAAAGAGGAAAAGGGGATTTTAATTAAATAAATAGATTTTATTTATTTAATTGATTGAAATTTGATTTAATGAATTAATTAAAATAAATTGAATAATTTATTTAATTAATAGAAGAATGTTTGGGGATGAATTAATTAAATGTTAATTTAATCAACTGGTGGCTAGTGGATTTTTAATCAAATAAATAGCGAATATTTATTTAATTAAGCTGGACAGATTTGTGTGACTACAGCACATATTAACAATTAATTTACAGACAGTAGACAAGAAAATATCATGTTCCTTCCTTGTTCCTCTAGTCAAAGACATCCTTGAGTTACTTAGAAATCGTGATAGCGTTAATCAAGATAAAATAGTTGAACCATTATTGTCATAATGTTGAAATCATTAGTCAAAAGATATCATCCATTGATATATGTTTGTCATGTTTAGATTGATAGTTGATAGTTGATGGTTGATAATTTGATCTTGTGTTCAACGTTGGATGTGTCTCAGTTTTCACTTGACAAGAGTTGTCTAACTATTGTTCTACATGTTTGATTAAGCTCAAAACGATGAATTTTTTTGCCCCCGATCTATAAACAAACTTTTATTATGGTAAATACAATGATCCAAACCATGGTGAGAAATCACTCGTGATGCATGCATACATACAAAGGCTTTATTATGGATATGAACAGCGCTGATGGAAATGAATGCAAGCGGAAGGATGCATGAACCAATAGATGGAAGAGATAGCTGACAGATAGCGCCTGTTGCCAGGTTCTCACCATCTGTTATTATTGCACTTTTTCTCATATTTGATTTTTTTTTTGTTTTCATTGTCTTTCGTTGTTTTTGTATTTTTTGATTTTCCACTATTTTTGAATTTTTCTGCTTTTGCACTATTTTTGGATTTTTTTGCTTTTCCATTGTTTTTTGGATTTTTTTGTTTTTTCACTATTTTTGGATTTTCTACTTTTTCACTGTTTTTTATTTTTCTACTTTTTCCAACATAAAACTTATTCAGATGCATGCTATTGATGGGTTCCTCGAGTTGATCCCCGTCCTGTGTTGATAACTGATAGGCTCCTAACTCAAATGTTATTATGACCACAAACAGACCCAACCAGTTTGGTTCAAACTTCCCTTTCTTTTCTCGATGTGACTGGTTTCATGGATTTTCCTTTAGTACTAGTTCTCCAACTTGAAAGGCTCTTGGTTTGACCTTGTGATTATAACTTCGGCAAATTCTTTGTTGATACACCTTTAAATGATCAAAGACATTTTGTCTTTGTTCATAGATCAATTCTAACTCTTGTAGTCTAGATACTCGATGTTCTTCATCTGGGATAAGGCCTTTTAAGGATATTCATAGAGAAGGTATCTCTACTTCTATTAGTAGTATTGCTTCTGATCTATAGATAAGAGAGAAAGGTGTGGCGCTTGTTGGTGTGCGAATACTAGTACGATAGGCCCATAGAGTAGGGTTCAATTGAATATGCCAATCTTTGCCAGCATCATTCATTGTCTTTTTGAGGATTTTCAAAATTGTTTTGTTTGATGCTTCTGCTTGTCCATTCCCTTGTGGTTAGTAGGGTGTGGAGAATCTATCTTGGATCTGAAATTTCTCACAAAGCTCTTATACATCCTAGTTCTTGAACGGTCACCCATTATCAATTATAATGGTCATGGGTATGCCATAGTGACATATGATGTAGTTCAAGATAAATGCAACAATTTGTTTTCTTGTGATATTTGTGAGAGGTACCGCCTCAATCCATTTTGTAAAATATTTTGTAGCTACAAGGATGAATTTGTGACCATTGGATGAAGGAGGATTTATCTTTCCTGCTAGATCAAGACGCCATTGGCGGAAAGGCCAAGATGTTGCCAAAGCATGAAGTTCTTGTGTTGGTGCTTGAATTAAATTTCCATAGATCTAACATTGTTTGCATGTTTTAGATATCTGAAAAGAATCTCGTTCCATAGTTGGCCAATAATAGCCCAAGCGTATGAGTTTCTTTGAAAGGGTAAGACCACTTGAATGAGTGCCACAAATGTCGTTATGGACTTCATTTAAGTCTTTCTTAGATTCTTCTTGCTTGAGACATCTTAAAAGAGTACCATCCAGACCTCGTTTAAAAAGGGTATCCGCGACAAGAGTATAATGGGAGGATTGGCAGATGAAATTTCTCTTTTGGTTTTTTGACAAGTCGGGAGGGAGGGTGTTATCTTTCAGGCATGTATAAATTTGGCCATAGTGGGAGGAATAATGCCCAACAAAGTGACAGATAGTTTGGGAATCGGGACAATTATGAGCAGGGTAAAACAACTCTTCCACCAGGATTTCATAATGCTCTTGATTTTTCTGTATCCAAAGTAGAGAAGCAAGTGTTGCCATGGCATCTGCTGCTTTGTTGTCATTTCTCATAATCTTCTCAAAAGTAATTTCTACAAAATACTTCTTGAAATCATCTACCATCTATTTATAAGTCATTACTTTGTCATCCTTTGTTTGGTAATCATCATTGATTTGATTGATAATGAGCTGAGAGTCTCCAAAAACCTGTAATTGTGTGATGTTCCATTCTATGCCCATCTTGATACCTGTGAGAAAAGCTTCATATTCTATTGCATTGTTGGTACATGGAAAACTCAATTTATATGCCTTTGGAATTGTGTGACCTTGCGGTGTAATGAAAAGAATGCCTGCTCCTGATCCATGTTGGGTATATGAACCATCAAAGTACAATTTCCATGTTTTTGTGGTGACCGTTAGGATATCAGCATCTGGAAATTCAATGTGCAAAGGACGATCATCTTGAAGCGGTGCCTCTGCTAGTTGGTCTGCAATGACTTGCACCTTGATAGATTTTTTGTCCACATACTTAATATCAAACTCACTCAGGATCATGATCCATTTTGCTAATCTTCTTGTTAATGTCGCCTTGCTGAACAAATACTTCAATGGATCAATTTTAGCAATCAACTTGATGGAGTGAGATAGTAGACTAGTGTCTCAATTTTTTAGAAGCAAACACTACCACCAAGCATGCTTTTTTTGTTGGTGAATAGTTGAACTTGTATCCTACTAATGTTCTGCTGATGTAGTAAATAACTTGTTCTTTTCTTCATTATCCTATTGTGCGAGCAGAACTCGTAATGATACTTTGGTGGCTGATACATATAGTAACAATGACTTTCCTTGAATTGGTGACATTAGGACCAGTGGATGCATGAGATATTATTTGATTTTGTTGAATTATTCTTCACATTGATTATCCCATTTGAAATGGACATTCTTGTGCAACAGATGAATAAATGGTTGACATTTATCTACTAGTTGAGCAACAAATCTTTTGATTGACTATAGTCTTCCTTGGAGTGATATGAGTTGACTGATATTCCTGAGAGATGTCATTTCCATGATTGATTTGACCTTGACTGGATCAACTTTGATACCTCTAGCTGAAATAATATATCCCAATAGCTTACCTAAAGTGACACCAAAGGCACATTTCTTTGGATTGAGTCTTAGCTTGTATTGTTCTAACCCGTCAAAGATATTTTCCAGTATTTCCAAATGTTCTTCTTTGTTGTATGATTTTGCCAATATGTCATCCAAATAGTCTTCCACGAATGTATGCATCATGTCATGGAATATTGTTGTCATGGCTCTCTGATATGTAGCATCTGCATTCTTTAGTCCAAATAACATGACGTTCCAACAGAAAGTACCCCATGGACATGTGAAAGTTTTCTTTTCTTGATCTTTTGGAGCTATTTTAATCTGATTATATCCTCAGAAACTGTCCATTAGAGAAAACATGGAATGTCCAGTAGTTAAATCCATAATGATGTCAATATTAGGCAAAGAAAAGTCATCCTTTCGACATGCATTATTGAGATCTCTGAATTTTGTGCATACTTTGATACTTTTATCCAGTTTAGAAATAATAACTATGTTTGATACCCATTGAGAATATGCTACAAGTCTGATGAATCCTACATCCAGTAATTTCTTTAGATCTACTTTGACAAGAAGAGCGATATGAGGATGCATCTTCCTTAATTTTTGTTTAACTAGTCTAGCTCCTTGACTGATATTTAAGTGATGCATAATAAGATTTGGATCCAACCCTGGAATGTCTTCATATGACAAGGCGAAATTGATTTGTCGTCGTTTAAATAGTTCCATATATTGTTGCATTTCTTGTTTTGATAGAGAAGTTGTTGGATGTAGAATCTTTGGTTGCTCTATTGTCTCAATGTTAACTTCCTCTTTTGGTTCAATCAATATGGATGACCTTTCTTAATAGTATTCAGGTAAGGTGTCAAATCTCCCATCTTTCGGTGCCTCGAGGAGGTTTTCACCATTAGATGTGTCCTTTCTTTTTACTTTTTCTTGGTCTAATGTTGTCAATAAATGGTTTTCAACATTAGACCTGATATTGTTTTCTTTATTTTCACTTTTGTGACTAAGAGATTTGGCACCCACTTGATTGGAAGATGCGTTGTTGAAATCCCTGGTGAAATTTGTTGCGGGTTCAATTGCATTAAGATAAGGATATGGCATGGTCATTAGGAAAGGTATCAATGGCAGAATGTATTTCATTTTCCCAGTCAATAAGTTCATGATAGATTAGAGGTAAGGGGTCCTCAAGTTGAGATGCTTCGAAGGTATTAAGGGTCATGATAGAGATGTCAAAGTTTTTGATATGTATTTCAATGTCTAGAACAATACTCTTGTCATAATAACCTCTCGCAAGTAGCTCTTGATCATCCTCAATTAAGTCCAAGTCAATCGAATGTGATTTCAATTCAAGTGGGCTAGTTCCTAACGTTTGCCCTGCATACGCATGAACTACATCAACACTTACATCTTCTTCAAAGCAAGTTTCTTCAGCTGATTGTTCAGAATGATAGGAATCTCATTCCCAATTATTAGAATTTGTCTCGCTTGCAGCTTGCAATCTGCAGATTTGTTCATATAGCGTTTGATTTGTTTCTTCTATTTTTCTTGCTATATCTTTTCTTCTCTCATATTCAGCTTCCTCTGGGCTAATATTGAATTTAGTCAACCTTGCTATCATCTCTCCTTGATTTGTACCAGCTTCTTGTCTATTTTTATTAGGAGTTAACTCTGCTTGGGAAGTGCCTTTAGTTTGTTTTTCCTGTTGATTAGAAGCTTTTATCTTTTGCCATTTCATGTTTGTTTGTTCTTGTTGTTTGGCAGATGCTTCTTCCTTTTCAATTGTAAGTTTCTCTTGTCTGTTATCATGTTCATCTTTTTGTTGCCTAGAAGAGGTGTCCTCTTGTAGAGTAGCTTGTCCATACCCTAAGCCTGATTTGTCTGTAGCCTGTTGAGTATGAGGTTGTATAGGTTCTAAGATACCTTCTTTTCTTTTTCCTACAGGACCCGTTCCAGTGTATCCCATTTTCTGAAGGATGTTAAATCCTTTTCCATATTTTTCTATAGATATTCTGACATTATTGATCTTTTGTTGGACTTCTTCATCCTTGTATAGCCATTGTAACACATCTTTGTCCTTTGTTTCCTCTAATAAGGTCCCAACACTAACAAATGCTCCATCAAATATTGGAAGATGTTTCACAGTTGGTTGTTGTTTAGAGTTTGATGGTTTTCCATAGGATTTAGGAGAAACTGATAACTGTGACAGTGCATATTCTTTGTTCTCTCGATCTCTTAGCTGCATTTGTTTTTCCATATTTGACAAAATTGAGGCAAATGATTTTTCCTTGGATTGTGTGTTTGAAGACGATTCCTCCCTATTATGAGGAACAATGACCTCTTGAACCAGTTTTACATTATCACAGTACTGGAATGGATTTGAATCTTCTGAGATCGTGATTTCCTGCCCATTATATGTAAAATTCAGGCACTGATGATATGTTGATGGAATAGCTTGTATGTCATGTATCCATGGTCTTCCCAAGAGTATGTTGTATGATAAGTCCAAAACTAGAACTTGGCATGTTGTGTCTTTCTGCAAGGGTTCCACTTCGATGGGTAATACCACAATTCCTTTGGAGGAACGCTCTTCTTTATCATATGCTTTGATTGTGATCTTTTTATGAGGATCAACTGCATCTTCAAAATAAACTAGAGCACGAACAAGACTTAATGATTAAATGTTTAGGCCAGCTCCCCCATCTATTAGGACACATTTAATGTGTGTCTTATGAATGAGGACTTCAATATGCAAGGGATCATTATGGGGATGTTGCAAGGACATGGCATCTTCTTTGGTGAATGATAAGCAATGAGGGGTTGTGAGGTGTCCCACCATGGTTTGGAATTAATCTACATCAAGATCTTTGGACACTGTCATATCTACTAATGCTCTTTCTAGAATTTCTTTGTGTGCAGGTGAAAGCCTTAAAAGTTCTAAGATGGATATTTGCACGGGAGTTTTTTGTAGTTGATCTACTAGACTGTATTGTTTTGAAGTGGATGACGTGTTAGTTGTAGGACCCAGCAAAACAACTTTGGTTTTGCTTCTTGTGATAGCATGAGTAGGTTCTTGATGTTGTTTCTCTTTAACCACAATCACATTTACCACATTGTCATATGCATGAGCATAGTTCACCTTTTCTTTACCTTTACCATTATGCACTATTGATGATTCACCCTTCTCATAGTTAGGAAGCAGAGTTTTGAAAGTTGTGTGAGATTCATTTGTTGTATGTCCATCCATAGTTATCACTCCATTATCAATCAAATCTTGGATGACATGTTTTAACCGTTGACAATCATTTGTTTGGTGTCCTTTATTTTGATGGAAATCACAATAATGGTTGTCATTCCACCAAGCAGGTTTTACCTTGGGTTCAAATTTTCTTGCTTCTGGAAAGGTAATCAACTTGTTTGCAAGAAGTGTCTTTAATGTTGACCCAAGTGGTTCACCAATGTTGGTAAATTTTTTGTGAAAGAAATTATTAAAAGATGATTTTTGTTTATTGTTATCTTGTTGAACCACTGCTGTGTGATTCAATAAATTGAAAACCGGTTGCTTTGGTTTTACATTGTTGTTATCCACTACCCCATCATTGACAATATTTTGATTTCTATTCCAAAATTTGGGCTTATTATTGTTGTTGTTAGCATTGTTTTTATTAGGATGAACTCCTTCTTTGTATAGCTTCAACTCACCCTTCTTTACCATAGCTTCCTCCATTCCATTATCAATCATCTTTTCAAAATTTTGATGACATTGCATTTTTAGATGATAACTCATTTGTTCATTTAGGTTGTTGATGAATATATCCATTTTCTCGTATTCTCGCACCGTACGGGGATATCGTGAAGCTAATCGTCATCATCTCTATAGAAACATCATGAAAGGTTATTCACTCTTTTGTTTAGTATTACATATGTCTAGCATTGTGACCTCATGTTGTATGTTATAAGAGTATTGTGAAACAAACTTATCCACCAATTTTGCGAATGATCTAATTCTGGGTGGAAGTTTTGAGAACCATTCCATAGCTAGTCTGCTTAAGCTCTTTGGAAATAGTCTCATCAGGTATGTATCCTCATGTGAAAACTCCATACTCATCATGCAAAATTCTCGTATATGATCTTGGGGATCAGTGCTTCCATTATATTTATCATATCTAGGAGTTTCACAACCTGTAGGAAATGGTGTATGTTTAGATTTTTGTCAAATGGGTAAGGACAGATTTCCTGAAGTGAATACTTCTTAGTGTTTCCTCTTTGTATATCATGGATTTGTGTTTGGAGAGTTTCTATTTGTTGTGTGAGAGCTAAGAGAGGATTATCAACACGATTTCTCCTCATGTCATCATGAGTTCTTGTGTGATCATGATCTCTTCTTGTATCATCATGATTCCTTCTTGTATCGTTATTAGTTCTTTGTGTGTCCTCATGAGTTCGTGTATTATCAGGAATTCTTGTGTCATCCATTTTGCGACTGAAAATTTCTTCATTTTTCTCATTCTTATTGTAAGTGTCACTTGATCCTCTCCTTTGTCTTAAATTGTTCATGTCAAAATCTTGGGGAAGTTTAGCACCAAATTTGGCTAACATTAAGAAGTATTTTTCTTTTTCACCCTCCAATATTTTCTCCATTAATTTTTCAAATTTAGGATCTTGCTTGATTTCTTTGATGTATTGATTAGTTATTTCTTCTTCGTGTATTTCATTTTCATGTCATTTCCTCGTGATCTTCAGCCATTTCAAGTGTTTCTATTCTTTTTTCTTCGATCTTTCATCTCTGAGCCCTGGTTAAAACAGACATACACGTGTTTTAAATATTTTGTGAGGTTTCAATTTTCTATAATGTATCGTAATAAGTGATCAATTGTTGAGGTAAATATGATAGATTGATAATACACGAAATGGTCATTCGAGTATTCGCCAGTTTGCAAGTTTTTTCAATCTTAGTTTGGAGTACAAATTTTGTGATTTTTGATATGACCAAGTTCAATAGGAACAATATATCCTATTGGAGTTGAGAAAAAATCAACTCTACAGCTCCTGAAGATCACTTGCATGCAAACCTGTCATAGAAGGAGAGAAGCAAAAAGCTATGGAGGCCAAAATTCAGAGATCCAAAAAAGAGGAGTCATATTGATTGTGCAACAAGAATACAATTCAATAATTACAGTTGTTATTAAAATACAAAGAGAGAATCCTTATAAGAGGATACTCAAAACCCTAAAGTTGAAAACCCTAAAGAATTATAAGATTCCTAAGTTTAGCTTAAGCATAGAGTATAATAGACTAATAATTAAATAAATAATTATTAGATAATAAAATATTACTCTAACACCCCCCCTTAAGATGAACTTAGGGAATAGCTAAAAAATAACTAAGAACTAAAAAAGCATTCAAAAAATGCAGGAAAGCAGCAATGGGTCCTGGCAACTAGGCCTGATGAGGTACCCAAGTACAATAAAATCTCTGTAAAGTGGAGAAAAAAGGAGAAAACCCTGAGGGAAAAAAACTTCTCTCCAAGAATAGATGAAAGCTCAAGTGAAGGACTAAAAAGACTCCAAACAAGAGTGTTCTAGAAGATGGGAACAAAAAGAAGAGAATGAAGAACACCACTGAAGCATGAAATAGCTGCAAACATTGTCAAAGAGTAAATGTTGATCTGGAGAACCTCCACTGAAATAGAGCATGACTAGGTAGAGAAGACTGTAATCTGCATGAGTGCCCTCAAATTACACTACTGGGATCAGATGGCAAACAAAGGCAAACAACTGAACTCGAAGATACAGATGGCATGAAATACCAAATCCTGAAGAGCTGATCAATCGAACCAAGGAAGCATTAAAACAACATGACAAACCTCCCCATAATGCTAAAAAGGGAGAGAGACAGGTACACTGAAAAGAATGACCAACAAGAACTGCATGACGAAGAACCAGGAACATCGAAGGTGCAGAGAAAGTACATAGTATCATGGAAGGAACACTCACTTGACACACATCATGAGGCTAATGTCATGGAAGGAACACTCACGTGACAAAGGTAGATGGCAAACAAAGAAAAACATCAACCCCCCATGGCATTTTATAAGTAGTGCATGTACAATAAGGCACAAGATATGCAAGATCCCAAGTATACAATGCATGGTAGCACTTTATCTTAGTGAATTTGTATAAATAAAATGCTACAATGATCAGAAGAGACAAAAGATTGGAAACGAAAAGAACAACCAAAGACGAGACATCCTGCTCAAAGAAAGAGATCCCAGGACCTTAAACATCCAAGATATTCACTAGAGTGTTGAAAAACAAAAAACTAAATAAAATATACCTAAAGCAGAATCTGGAAATAAAACTCATATTAATGGAAAGAACACAGAACAAGCTTTCCAACGATATAAATTTTCTGAAAAATGGAGGTCAGATGCTCAAGTTATGTCTCCCGGAGTGTAAAAAGGAACTTTTGGCTTTGACAGAAAAAAAAAACCCATCAAAAAAGAAAAATAAAAAATTCAAACCTCCAGATCTGGATAGAGCTCAGAAAGAGCTTTCCTACGATATAAGGTTTGTCGAAAAATGTCTCCGTATGACCAAGTTATGGCCAAAAGAAAAAACCCCATCTTTTAGGGCATAAAGAGGGTTTTTTTTACGAAAATTTTCTAACGCATTTGTAGGTACAGTCGTACGGATTTGTGTGCCTTGAAAAATGTGCCAAGAAAAAATCATGTCCCAGATGCCCCTATCACCGAAAATAGGAAAATTATATATCAAAATTCATGGAATTAGCCTTCTGAATCCAACTATGATGTCCTTTTGGCACCAAAATGTATCAAATAATCAGCTACCCCAAGAAATGGAAAAAAACAACTGCACAAACCCCCGAATACACAAATATGAAGAACAAGGCCCAAAATCTCTCATGAAGAGAACAATGGCATGCAGATATGGATCTCTAATACCATATTGGAGTTGAGGAAAAATCAACTCTATAGCTCTCAAAGATCACCTGCATGCAAACCTGTCACAGAAGGAGAGAAGCAAAAAAGCTATGGAGGCCAGAATTCAGAGATCCAGAAAAGAGGAGCCATATTGATTGTGCAACAAGAATGCAATTCAATAATTACAGTTGTTATTAAAATACAAAGAGAGAATCCTTATAAGAGGATACTCAAAACCCTAAAGGTGAAAACCCTAAAGAATTATAAGATTCTTAAGTTTAGCTTAAGCATAGAGTATAATAGACTAATAATTAAATAAATAATTATTAGTTAATAAAAGATTACTCTAACATATCCTATGATAGAGAACAAGGTTAATCTGATCAAGCGTTGTAGTTTCATGATAAAGGATGATAGATCATGATGAGAAACTATGTTTGAATGATCAGATTATCAAATAAAATATGATGTCGCACTTTGAGATGTTAGATCTTGAACTTGTTGGAGATGAATACTTGAGAAGCTTAGTGTGTCTATTCTTGAATCTGTTTTGACAGAAGATAACATGACTGAGTGACTCGAGAAGATGACCTAGTCTCTATGTTTGACTGTTTGAGAAATGGGTTATTTTTATTTTCTGATTTTGGTGCAGTTTACTAGAAACGTTGCTATACTGGCTAGAAACGCTGACAAACTTATCAAAAACACTAAGGAACAGACCAAAAATGCTGCTATACTGACCAGAAACACTGACAAACTGACCAAGAATACTGAGGAACATACCGTAAAAGCTATTATACTAACCATAAATGCTACAAGACAGACCAAAAATGTTGCAAGATAGACCAGAAACACAACTACAATGCAGTGACTCTAAAGTTCAAAATAGTGATGTTTAGACTAAGCAAATTTGGTGTCTGAACTTAGAAGATTATTATTTTGACCCAACTTTTTGATTTTCAGACTCAGATGACTGATGTTTAAACGTAGCAAGTGCAAACTGAGAGATCTAGTGTTGAAACATGATAAATTTGACATTCAACCCAAAAGAGTTGTTGTTTAGACCAAGAAAGCTCACATTTAGACTAAGGGAGTTGTTGTTTAGACCAAGAGTGTTGTTGTTTAAACCAGAAACTCTATTGTTTAGACCAAGAGATCTGTTGTTTGGATTAGAAACTTGTTTAGACCAAAAACTCTATTGTTTAGACCATGAGGGTTGTTGTTTGGACTAGAAACTCTGTTGTTTAGACCATAAACTTTGTTGTTTAAAATAATGATGTTGGAACTTAGACAATGCTTGTTTTGACTCCAAGCGTTTATGTGTAGATTGAGAAAAATGATGTTTATACCTAGTAAGCTCAACCTTGGAGAGTTACTGTTGAAATATGAGAAAGTTAACATTCATACCAAGAGAGCTGATGTTTAGCTTTTTTAGTCCAAACAGTAGCTCTCACGGTCCAAATATGAGAAAGTTAACATTCATACCAAGAGAGCTAATGTTTGGACTGTGAGAGCTACTGTTTGGACTGAAAAAGCTACTATTTGGACCATGAGAGCTACTGTTTGGACTAAAAAAGCTATTGTTTGGACCGTGAGGACCAAAAGAGCTAATCTATTGTGAAACTTATAAATTTGACAATTTGAAGTTTGAGTTTGCAATTTCTATTGTATTTCAATGGATGATAGCTTGACCTGACTTACAAACACAGAATTCAGATTGTATTTTGTCCCAAAGGACACATAAAGTGTATGTTCAAGAAGCTTTAAAGAAATCCCAAGTTTTCACAGGTTTTAAACAATTGAAAATACATCATTCAGCTTATCCTAAGGAGATTGGCTTCTTTATTAGTTCTTCGCCCACACTTGGTACCCTGTCATCTCACACAGCACCTGTGTTTTTGCCTTTGTGAGAGCTAGTGGAGTCCCATTATGAGCCTACCAATAAGGTCTCAAAAGGGGAGTTCGCACATACGCTCAAGAGGGACATATGGTGAGTGTCTTAAGGAGAGATTCTTCCCCCTCCATGCACTAAGAATTTAATAATGTTTGGAGGTAAACCAGGTAGCTTCTAATTTTAATTGGAACTGGTAAGGGATTTGTTCGGCGCGTTGGGGTATAAACTCAATTAAGAGGTCTCCCAGCCTTGAAAACCAAGGTTTGATATACCCGAAGGTACAGAGGAGAGCTATTCCCGAGCACTGTCGTTGACTTGATTTTCATCAAATCATGTTTATTTTATAGTGGTTTGGAGTACTTGGTATTAATCATTCCCACTTGGGTTGTTCCCCTCTCACCGACCTTAATGGCTTTGGCCTTATAGGCTCCTTGGAAGGGTAGGCCAGCTAAAGATGTTCACTATTGAAAAGAAAAGATGAGTCTAGTTTTCTGATCACCTAAGAAAGGTGTGAGCATACTCGCCTATCATCAAAAACACATAAGACATGTTTGTTCATTTTCATTGTAATTAGTCTATGTGCCTAATTTATCAAAAATAAATGCAAAATCCAATGGCTGCAAACAAAGTAAGTAGTTTATATTATAATCTTTGGTGACGAAATGGTTTATAACTCTGGTCTTTCACAACGAAATAAGTACCTGCAAAATTAACAAACTGCAGATTAGGTTCAGGAAAATGACAGTCCAAAGCAGAAATGAGAAATGCAGAATACAACATTAGAAAAATCAATGAAAAACTGAAAACGCTATCAAATTGACCAAGAACGCTATCAAATGGACCAAGAACGCTATCTAATTAACCAAAAATGCTATTCTGAACACCAAGAACGTTGCTTAATCGACTGAGAACGCTACCAAATGGACCAAGAACGTTGCTAATCCAGCTGAGAACTTTGTCAAATAGACCAAAAACGCTAAGGTATAAACTGAAAATCGCTAAAGTATGGAAAAACATAGAAAATAGAGTTGAGGAATCTCCCATAAACACCATTTGAGATGTCTGAACGCTACAATGGATACCAAAAACGGGAATCAGAAGCCCGAGAGAGCTAATCTGTGCATCGAAAGAGCTAATCAACCTCTCAATGAGATTTCTTGCAAGCAAACTTGTTAAAGATCAAAGGGGCTAGGCCCCATGGTGGGCACCAATTAATGTGATGCTAAAAAATATGGTTAAATGAAACAAGCATACGCATAGATGAGACAACATCATGAAATTACGAAGCAAATAGAAAGCTAAACAAATGCAAACCAAATAATTCTTTGAGATGTCCCATCTTCCTCTATTCTTGAGGACCTTGAAGGTTGAAGAAGTGTTGGCTCTCAGCAAAGCAATGACCTCCAAAGTGGCAACTCAAGAGTTAAGTAGCTACTTCATGATTATGCAAATGGTATGAAAAATATGATTATTATGCATGATTAATCTAATATGCTAATTATGCTAGCTTATTGAAATGAAACTGCCTAGAGTAATGATGCTAAAACTATGAATGCAAGGGATCTTTATTGCTCCAAAATGAGGGGTATTTATAGGAATTCCAAGGCCAAAGCTAAGGTGACAGGAATTGACGATCCAGATTTGATTTGAAGATATCAAGGGTCAAGATTGAGGAAGTTGGAGAAGAGGTTGGAGGAAGGGACACTTGTCATCGCTGTGGTGACAAGTTCCAAGGAGCCTTACTCATAAGAGGGCAAGTGTCCAAGGGAGGAGACATGTGGAAAAAGTGCCATGTGTCTCAAGGGGAGAATATCCAACCCATAAGAGGCTAGGATAAAAGAGGTTAGGATGTGCAATAGGATAGGGTTAGTTAGACCCTAGGATTATATATAATGAGTTAGGTTAGGGGATGGTCAGGTTAGGTGGCTAAAAGTTAGGATCCATGTGCTCATTTGAATTTAGAAATTAAAATATTTAGAAAAAGAGAATTAATTTAAACAAATCGGGATTTGATTTATTTTAACTAATTATGATATTAGAAGAATTAATTTAAATAGGGGGGGATATTAATTAATCAAAAGGGGATATGAAATAAACTATATAAATCACTCATGTAGATTTATTTATTAGTAGATGAATAGGGAAAATTAATCAAATTGCTTGTGAATTCAATTAATTGGGAAGGGGGATAAATTAAATAACTGCGTATTTAATTAACTATCTTCAGACCATTTTTAGGTGTACACACACACACACACACACATATGTATATATATGTATATATATACATGTATACATGTATGTACATACATGTATATATACATGTACATACATGTATACATGTATATATACATGTACATACATGTATATATACATGTATACATGTATATATACATGTACATACATGTATATATACATGTATACATGTATATATACATGTATACATGTATATATACATGTTATACATGTATATATGTATATATGTATATGTATATATTTATATATGTATATCTATACATCTATATATGTATATATATACATACATATGTGTGTGTACATGTCCACACACACACACACACACACACACATATGTGTGTGTGTGTGTGTGTGTGTGTACATATCTATGTATGTATATGTGTGTGTGTGCGCATATATGTACACATACACACACACACATGTGTGTATACTTATATATACATATATTTATATGTGTACACACACACACACATAGATGTACATACATATATATACATACATACATATGGGTGTGTGTGCGTAAATATACATACATGCATGCATGCATGCCTGTATGTATGTATGTAAGTATGTATGTGTGTGTGTATGTTTGTATATATACGTGTATATGTATGTATGTATATTTGTATATGTGTGTGTGTGTGTGTGTGTGTGTGTGTGTGTGTGTGTGTGTGTGTGTGTGTGTGTGTGTGTGTGTGAAGTTAGGCCTTCAAAACCTGGATCTCTATCAACTCAAATGTGTAACACTTTAAGGAGTATAGGGCATTATCATCTTTTTGAGAGAAGACAAATAGGTGGATCCAAGAATAGAAGCATGACCCAATATCATCCTCTCCCTAGAAAACTATGTATAGCTTATGTTAAGCTAGGGATTTTTGTCTCATCCCAAGGGAGTCATATGGTGAGTAACTTCAGGGCATGATCTACATCCCTTGCACCGACATCAATGCAATGTTCAATCAATAAAAAATGGTGGGTCTCTAAATACAAAGGTGTCTAGTCGTTGTTTGAGAGACTTGTGTGCTTCACTCAATGGTAAGCCACTTGAGGCTTTAGTGAACCTTGTGTGGCTCTAAGTCCACCCCAAACTGATACTAATGACATACACCCCCAATTTTGGCTCCAATTTCACCTTTGCCACTTACATAGTAGGCCAAGGGAAAAGCCACTTTGGGTCATTCCCCTCAAGGTGTAAACGCCAACTTGAAGGTAGGCCCTTCTAAACAGAAATGAGATATGGTGAGTTCTCTTGCACCCAATGATATGGAGGCTACCTAGTTTCCTATAAATTAGATTTCTTGATGGTTTTCTTCTATCCCTTCCTAGGTTCCAAGTCTACGCCTCTAGACTTCTAAGTGCTTCCCTACCAGTATTTTCTCACCACACTTGATACAAGCTCATAAAGAAGCTTGTTCTCCATGCTTTTAGATTTTGTCACTATGTTTGCAGAGGTGTAGGACTACCCTTGCTTACTCGTAGTCTGCAAAGTCATCATCTTGTCTGATTTTGCAATCAAACTTCTACACCAGTCCTCCCCTGCACTTACTCCTTTACGGTCACTAAAACCTAGCTGGACTTCTTCCAAGCTCGCCTAGGCTCAGTATGCAGAAATGGCTATGGCCATTTCCTAGTTTCCTCTTACTGCTACTCTACTCTGACTGTACATTTTTGGCTCTTCCTGAAGAACTCCAATGGCCATGTGGATCCCACGGTGGAGGTTCAAGACAGAGCCATATTTACATTATGAATTCAAAACAAAGAAACGAACAACAAAAAGGAAGCTTTAATTACATAATTGTAATGAAACTTAACAAAAACAAGACAATACGACACTCAGAGATAGAAAACCAGAAAACAAACTTGTATGTATTTCTTGTGTGTTTCCTATAGTATCCAAACAATCCAATTCCTTACAATTGGTCTTTTATAGATCATCCATCCGTCATGAAACACATACGGTTACAAACTGGAGAAAATAGTTTTATAACGAGTCATCGGCATAGCCTCAAAACCTGGCTTTCAATGCTCGTTGGTGACTTGCAAAGTTTACACTTTTCCATCGGGTGATCGGGGTAACCAAAACACACCTTCACCGATGGCCGATAACCATGTCCACCACTCACACTTTTCTATCAGGTGTCGGGATAGCAATAAATCCCTTCTTCTGATGGCCGATGCTTTCCTCTGCTTCCTGGGCATTTCCAGGGTCATCGGGACCCCTCCAAACATGTTGGCCCGATGGTCGATGCCATCTTCCTCCACTTTGTGATGTTCCATCGGGTCATCGAGTAGCATTACATTGTGCTTTTCTGATGGATGATGTCTCCAATGTCTATCTCCTCCGCTTGTGCCTTGTCATCAAGTCGTCGAGGTAACATTGAAGCATTCCTTTCGATGGCCGATGACTATCACCTCGACTAGCACTTTCCTATCAGGTCCGCGGGATAGCTACCAAAACATGCCTTTCGCGTTTTCCATTGGGTCATCGAAAAGACTTCAAAACCTGACTTCTGATGGCCAACGACAACTTTTTATGCTCCGCACTTCTTATTGGGTTATCAGTATAACATTAAATAGCTCCTTTCGATACCCGATGGCTCCACTCCACGCCTATGCTTTCTAATCGGGTCATCAGGGTAACTTGAAACTACTCCCGTTGATACCCGATAACAATACTCTGAGCATTGACGACTTATCGGGTCATCGGGGTAAGTGTGAACCACTCCTGCCAATACCCAATACAACCACTCCATACTCTGGCGACCTCATCGGGGTAAGACTTGTTGATCAGGGTAGGTCTTACCGATAAGGAAGTTTTCAAAAACTGCAAGTAAACGACCAAACAAATGGACTAGAGCCAGTCCTTATGTATTTACATGACCACTGGAAGGTATCACAAGCCAAAATTGGTTAAGGGCATTTCAACCCTTAGGTGCTCCTGTACCATACTCCCCCCAAAACAAAGAAGTCAAGTGACTGCGCTCGGCAGCAAGGAAAGATCAATTCGTGACTTAACAAAGTCTAATTCAGGGACCCAGGTCGCTTTAGAATCAGGTTTATGCATCCATTTGACCAAATGTTCCATGTAGACCTGATGTCTAGTCTTCTTGAGAACGTGGGAATCCAACACTTTCTCAGCCTGAGGCATGGAAGAAGAAAGTAAGGGTAGGTCGGCAAGTGACTATTGGACATCTAAAACTCGCGCATCCTCGTTGGGAAGTTGTGCCTTGTAGACAACCAAATCTGCGACATTGAAAATGGGAGACAAATCAATATCAGATGGCAAATCAATCTTATAGGCATTAGAGCCATACTTGGCTAAACTTTACATGGGCCTATTCTCCTCATTTGTAGCTTGCTGGGAACCCCTTTTTGAAGTCGGGCCTTATTCAAATGTACCATCACCAAATCTCCAACTAATTTTTGCACATCTCTATGTGTGGCATCAACTCTGGCTTTAACTTTTTGTGAAGAATCTTGGAGAGCTCACCTGACTTGGTCATGAACCTCCTTCATGGATTGAGCGACATCATCAGCTTGACCACTTCTATGCGACAGATTACCAAGATCTCATAATTCCATAACACCTCGTGGGTGCATACCATACACTATCTCAAAAGGACTCTTCCCAGTAGACCTGTTATCACTATCATTGTACGCAAACTCTGCCTAGTGAAGAACCTGATCCCAACTCTATCCATATTCCTTTGTCAAAAACCTTGAAAGGTTTCCAAGTGTCCTATTGACTACCTCTATTTGACCATCCGTTTGGGGATGATAGGCTGAACCAAAAGACAAATTGGTTTCCAGTCTTTTCCAAAGAGTTTTCCAAAAATGTCCAAGGAATTTGACATCTCTATCTGAAACAATACTAACCAGCAAACCATGGATTCTAATAACCTCTTTGAAAAACAAGTGTGCAATGTGACTAGCATCATGAGTAGTTTTACAAGGAACAAAATGTGCCATTTTACTGAATCTGTCAACAATAACAAAAATGCTATCACAACCAAGCTTTGTTTTGGGTAATCCAACCACAAAATCCATACTTACACATTCCCATGGCCTTATAGGAATAGGTAATGGCTGATAAAGACCAACATTAGTAGTTGTACCTTTAGCTTTCTGACAAATCATACACTGCTCAACATACCTTCTAATATCCCTCTACATTTTGGGCCAATAGTAGAACCTTTGAACAAGTTCCAATGTCTTATTAAGGCCAAAATGACCACTCAAACATCCATTGTGCTTTTCTTGGATCATATTTTCCCGCATCAATCCTTTGGGAACACACGGCTGTCCACCTTTAAACAACAAACCATTCTGCAAAGTAAAGTCAGCATATTCACTATGAAAGTGATTCTGAAATTCTTGACAAACCTTGTAAATGGCTGCAAAATATTCATCATTGGGGTAAAAATCCTTGAAGTAATCAACTCCAATACTCTGAATCTGCACTTCTTGCACTGTTAGTAGCCTTCTACTCAAAGAATCTACTACTTTATTACATTTTCCTTTCTTATGCTTAATAGAAAAAGTATATGGCTGCAAATACTCAACCCATTTAACATGCCTATGACTAAACTTATCTTGTGAATTCAGAAAACTTAAAGCTTGATTATCTGTGTAAACAACAAACTCCTTAGGTAACAAGTAGTGCCTCCACTTCCTAAGACCTTGGACAAGAGCATACAACTCGAGATCATAGGACAAATACTTCTTCTTGGCATCATTGAGCTTCTCACTAAAGAAAGCTATAGGTCTATTCTCTTGACTCAAAATAACACCAACTGCTATATTACTTGCATCACATTCAATTTGGAACAACTTATCAAAACTAGGAAGAATGAGTACTGGTTGTGTAGCTACCTTTTGTTTCAAAAGTTCAAACCCTTTGTTAGTTGCATTGGTCCACTGAAACTTAGTCTTAACTCCTCCTTTGATGGTATCCAGCATGGGTGCACAAATCTCACTGAACCCTCTGATAAACTTCCTTTAGAACTGTGCCAAACCATAAAAACTTCTTACTTCACTTGTTGTCTTTGGTGTTGGCCAACTTGTGATGGATTCCACCTTTGATGTGTCCATCTTCAAATCTCCTCTTGAAACTACAAATCCAATATAGACAAGTTCCTACTTCATAAACTCACACTTCTCTGAGTTTATAGTTAGTTGTTTATTGTACAATTTTTGCAATACAATACTAAGATGCTTTAGATGTTTCTCTTTAATTCTACTAAAAATCAAGATGTCATCTAAGTATACAACAAAAAATTTACCAATAAAATCTTTCAACACTTCATTCATGAGTCTCATGAATGTACTTGGAGCATTACTAAGACCGAATGGCATAACAAGCCACTCATAAAGTCCTTCATTGGTTTTGAAGGTTTTTTTCCATTCATCACCTTCTTTTATCCTAATCTGGTGGTATCCACTCTTGAGATCAATCTTAGTGAAGTACTTTGCACCTCCCAATAAATCCATCAAGTCTTCGATTCTTGGGATAGGAAAATAGTGATTCTATTTATGACTTGAATCTGTGCATAACCTCCATGTTCCTCCTTTCTTGGGTGCTAACACTGTAGGTACGACATAAGGACTCATGCTCTTCTTTATCAACCCTTGGTCCAACAATTCTTGGACTTGTCTAGCCACTTCCTTGTTCTGTTTGGGAGTCATCTTATAGGCTGCTTTGTTGGGTAATGATGCTCCTAGAATAAAATCAATCTGATGGCTTATGGCTCTAATAGGAGGTAGGGTTGTTGGTACTTTATCACTTATGATTGCTTTGAAGTTGTCTAGTAGCTGTTGCACTTCATGAGGTATTTGAACCTTCTTTTCTTGCTTTGTTTCCTTTGGTTTCACTATAAGAGCAAACCCCACTCCTTCTCCTTCCTTAAGAGTGTTAATGAACTCTTTTTCACCTACCAGTAATGATAACTCAATGATGAATAGTGAGTACCAAACCGGTACTGAGAGGGGGGGGGTGAATCAGTACAAGCACAAAAACTTTTCCTGAACAGGTTTGATTGCAGACTGTAAACTACTGGCAATCCCTAACACCGGTCCAAACCAGATTACTACCGGTTAAACATAGTGCAATTGTGAAAGACATGAACCAGTCAATCTTCTTAGCTTTTCATACAACCTACTTCCTCATTTCCACTTTGTCCTTATGCATAAACAAATAATCTATCATCAGAGATATAATAACTTGCTAGATCAACATGATTCACCACTTGATAGAAAACAACAAAACATCACATGAAAAGGACATCACACATGACACACATAATTTTCACGTGGAAACCCAACTGGGAAAAACCACAGTGGGGATGAATACCCACAAGTTGTTTTGAACTCTTTAGAAGTCCGCTCTGTTAGGAGCCTAGTCTTGATAAATACTATTACATCAGGTTCTGTTAGGAACCGATCTTGTTAGGGATCACCCGGTTAAGGGATGGCTAGAATACCTGGTTAAGGGTTAAACCCTGTTAGAGGTTACCTTGTTAAAGGATTTTATGAACTCAATGGATTTGAGTTACCCTGTTAAAGGATTTACAGCAAGCTGGTTAAAGCTACCCTGTTAAGGGATTTTCCAACTGTTGAAGTGATTAGAGATGAACACGTATTATAATGATCTAGTAATAACACTCAATGCCAATGTAGATCCGCTTTAGTTCCTTCCTTCTGCACACACACTATGCAGGTATCAATCCTCTCAACTGGTATGGCAAGAATCGTGTATCTCTGCACATAGATACACACACAACATTTTCCAATAACCTCAGCATGAAACACCACATCGACCTTATAGGAAACAGATAGGTCGGTAGCATAAACCCTAAATCCTAAACACTTAGGTTGAGAAATTTAGTCGGTTCAATCCTAACCATTGAACACTTTGCATTTGAATACAATGGTCTTGAACAGATCTCAAGACATTCTCCATCGTTCGTTCTTCACCGCTTCTCGGAGGTGATAACCCATCACGCGTTCTCCACCATTTGCAGAGACTTCGCACATTCTCAAGGTAGATAGGATCAATCTCCTTCATGCAAGATCCTTCACGTACATGAGGCTGACGTGGCAACATGATCTGATCTCTATTACAATGCTAACTCATCACACAATGCCATCGGTTGAAACACACAGGCTCGAAACACTTCAACCGGAAACCCTGAAGCTAAGACTACCAACATAACCCTAGATACAAAACATTCCTTATACTGGTTCTCATTCCTACATACCAGTTCCGGTTCACAACATCATACCGGTTCACTTGGACAAGCATACCGCTTCACTTTTTCACATATTCCGGTTCACAACATCATACTGGTTCTCTTTGTCAGTTGCTTACCTTCAATAATCATGTTCACTCTTCATCATGTTACCAGTTCACTCTTTAGCATATTACCGGTTCTCTTTTAGCATATTGACATCAATGACAACACAATATCATCATGTCAACGTATTCTGCACATATGCCAACAATCTCCCCCTTTGGCATTGATGGCAATATACAAAGATATCTCTCTTTCTACATCACATCTTCTCCTTAATACTGCAAATATCTTTTCCACTTCACATCTTCTCCCCCTTTGACAACAATGCCAAAGTGGAGGCACAAGTTTCCCTGTTCCACTATGTTGCTCCCCCTGAGGAGTAGCATCCTTGAACACATCAATCCTGAAAAGATATAGCAAAAGTAAGATCGGACTGATGCGGAGCACAAACCTTTAGATTACCTCTTGAAGGGGCAGCACCCCTAACTCACCTCTCAGATAGGTAAAAGTAGCCTTCGGTAGAGGCTTGGTGAATATGTCTGCTAACTGCTCCTTACTGAAAACATGTTCCAATACCACCTCTTTGTTCAAAACCTTTTCCCTCAAGAAATGATACTTGAGTTAAAAATGCTTGGTTCTAGAATGTAAAACCGGATTCTTGGATATGTTAATTGCACTTGTATTGTCACAAAATATACTTACCAGTTCAGATACAGGAACTTTGAAGCCTTTCAATACATGCTTCATCCAAATAGTCTGGGTACAGTTCATAAAAGCTGCAACATACTCTGCTTATGCTGTAGACTGAGAGATACAACTCTGCTTTTTACTCATCCATGAGACCAGTCTACCACCGAGAAAGAATGCACCACCAGTTGTGCTCTTCTGGTCATCTACATTACTAGCCCAATTAGCATTTGTGAACACTTTCAAGTTGAAATCATTATTGTATGGATACCATAACCCATAGTCAATAGTTCCCTTCAGATATCTAAGAATTCGCTTGATTGCTACCAAGTGGGATTCTCTTGGGCTTTGCTAAAACCAAGCGGTAATACCCACTGCATGTACAATGCCTAGTCTGCTATGCACTACATAATGCAACTTACCAATCATTGATCGATAATCCTTCTCATTTACCAATGTTGAGTCATCCTCTTTTGATAGCTTACAACCGGTCACCATTGGTGTACCAACCGGTTTACTATCTTCCATGCCAAAGGTCTTCAACAACTCTTTGACATACTTGGACTGAGTAATAAAGATTCCATTTTTCATTTGTTGAATCTGCAGTCCAATGAAGAACTTAATTTCCCCTATGAGTGACATTTCAAACTCCTTTTTCATCTCATCTGCAAAGGCATGACTCATCTTGTCATCTCCACCAAATATTATGTCATCAACAAATACTTCGCAGATCAGAACGTGATCTCCTTCTGATTTCAAGTAGATATTGCTATCTTCACTTGTTCTTTCAAATCCAATCTTCACAAGATGGGAATGCAAGCGTTCATACCATGCTCTTGGTACCTGCTTCAGTCCATATAAGGCTTTATGTAGCCTACACACCATGTCATTGTCTTCTGATAGGGCAAACCCATCTGATTGCTCTATATACACCTCTCTTCAAGTATTCCATTTAAAAATGCAGATTTTACATCCATTTGGTATACCTTGAATCCTTTAAAAGTTGCATATGCAAGAAGCATACGAACTCCTTCCAATCTTGCTACTGGAGCAAAGGTTTCACCATAGACTTCTTCTTCTTCTTGGGCATATCCTTTACACACTAGTCTAGCTTTGTTCCTTACCACTGTGCCATCCTCATTTAGCTTATTTCTGAAAACCCATTTGGTTCCAATGACATTTTTATGCTCCGATCTGGGTACCAAAGACCATGTACCATTCTTTTTTATCTGGTCAACTTCCTCCTCCATTGCCTTGATCCAGTCTTCATCTTTATGTGCGTCTTTGAATGATTTAGGCTCAAATTCAAAGATCATACATGAGCTTTCTCTTACCTTTCTTCTTGTAAGAATTCCTGCATCTTTATCTCCTATGATATGCTTTGGATCATGATTAAGTTTGACATACCTAGGTATGTTCTTAACAACTTCCTCTTGCTTTTCTTCATCATCCTCATCTTCATCAGCATCTACCAGTGTAGGAGCACAATTGCTAGTACTGGGCTGATTTGCAACCGGTTCCCAGAAGGTTACTACTAGTTCATCACCTACATGCTCTCTGTCGGTTTCCTCTGATTTCTCAGAGTTTTCATCAACCCTAACATTGATGCTTTCAACAATTCTCTGAGTCCTATTGTTGAAACATTTGAGAGCTTTGCTCTTAGTGGAATACCCTAGGAATATTCCCTCATCACATTTAGCATCAAACTTGCTCTAATGCTCACTCCTTTTGATATAACATTTACTACCAAACACTCTGAAGTAGCTTACCACTGGTGTCTTACCAGTCCAGTACTCATAAGGAGTCGTATCCTTTCCTTTCATGATGAGTACCCGATTCATTGTATAGACTACAGTGCTCACCGCTTCTCTCCAAAAGGTGTGAGTGACCTTTCCTTGGATCAACATAGTTCTAGCCGCTTCAACCACAGTCTGGTTATTTCTCTCTGCTAGGCCATTTTCCTGTGGAGTCCGGGGGTCAGACAGTTGCCTCTTGATGCCATTCTCTTCACAATATTTGTTGAATTCACCGGAAGTGAATTCCCCTCCTTGATTAGTTCTAAGGCATTTGATTCTTCTACCACTTTCCTTTTCTACCAGTGCTCTGAAAGATTTAAACTTTCCAAAGGCTTTAGACTTGTC
The DNA here is from genome assembly GCF_030272615.1 of Cryptomeria japonica. Classification (NCBI taxonomy): domain Eukaryota; kingdom Viridiplantae; phylum Streptophyta; class Pinopsida; order Cupressales; family Cupressaceae; genus Cryptomeria; species Cryptomeria japonica. Next base: position 626,385,382 of record NC_081415.1, on the reverse strand, counting down.
CTTCAAGAATGTGACCCACATCATTCTTGAGCAATCATCTATAAGAATCATAAAATACCTATCTCCCTGCACATTCCTAGTTTTCATAGGACCACACAAATCAGTATGCACAAGATCAAGTAAGTTGTCAGCAGTGAAAGATTTACCTTTGAAGGTTGAGGAAGACATTTTCCCCAGTTGACATCCTCTGCACAAAGGATTTTCCGGTTTGCTCAGCATTGGCAGTCCTCTAAATGCCTTGATCTTACTGGCCTTTACTATGTTATCAAAGTTTACATGGCAGAGTCTCCTATGCCATATCCAGCTATCATCAAACTTAGCCATAAGACATGTACTTATATTTGCATTCAACTGAAATAATTTACCTTTGGTCTGCATACTGGTGGCCATCAGTTCACCATTCTTTCCTTTGATTTTGCAGACTCCATTTTTGAATTCCAGAGTGAGTCCACTGTCATTCAGTTGGGCAACACTCAATAGATTATGTCTAAGACCTTCCACCCAATACACATTGTCAGCACTGCTCTTTCCATTTAGAGAGATGGACCCTCTGCCTTTGACCATACATGGTGCATCATTACTAAAACGAACCACCCCACCATCATACTCTTCCAGAGATATAAACTTGCTCCGGTCACCAATCATTTGGTGAGAACAACCACTGTCAATAATCCACTCATTGGAATCATCCAAGCGGGAGACAAGAGCCTTTTTGTCTGACACATCCTCTTTGACTGCAACAAACACAATATCTTCATTTTCTTCATCTTCCGATTCCTCATCTGTGACACTTTTATCAACTGCTACAAAACAGTTTCTTCGGTTTCCTCCTTTGAATTTCTTGAACCTTTCTGGTTTGTCCTTGTTATCACCATTAGGATAGTTTATAGCGATATGTCCTATCCGGTTACAAGAGAAGCATTTCAAATGAATCTTACCTCTGTATTTGTCGATTCCCTTAGGAAGTCTCTTGGAAAGAAGAGCTTCAAATTCCATCAGAATCTCCTCATCATCCATTTCTCTGCTCTATCTTGGTTCACCATTGGTGCTTGCTTCTTTTCCTTTTCTGGATAGTGCAACAGATGCTCTAAAAGCTGATTCAGTCTTCTGAACACTGCCATCAAAGATATTTAGCTCATAGGCTCTCAACTTTGCAATGATGGAGTCTAGGGATACCTTAGTCTTGTCTATTAATCTCAACTCCTGAATAGCAGCAACCCTTATTGCATAGACCGGTAATAAGGATCTCAAAACTTTGCTAACAATGGTGGAATCTTCCATTTTACCATCTGCACTCTTGATATCTCCAACAACAGTTTTGATTCTTATTCCATATTGTTGAATGGTCTCACCTTCAACCATCCACATGTCTTCAAACTTCCCTCTAAGGCTTTCTTCCTTAGCTTGTTTTACATGCTCATCACCGCCATAGATATTTTCAAGAGTATCCCATACTTCTTTGGGATTTTCTTTATCCTGGACATCAATAAACTCAATGTTAGATAAACTACTGATTAGGGCTTCCATAACTTGCCCATTCTCCCGAATCTCTCTCTTTTGGTCATCGGTGAGAGTACCGGTAGGGATAACATAAACATTCTCAACATAGCTCCAATGTTGAGCACCCATGCTTCTAATGTATATCTTCATTCTATCCTTCCATATTTTAAAGTTATCTCTGTTGAGTTTTGGACCTTCCCTCTTCATCATTACAATAGGATCTTTCCCTCAAGCGGTTAAGCTTACAACACAAAGGACCTGAAGGACGCTCTGATGCCAATTGATAACTCAATGATGAATAGTGAGTACCAAACCGGTACTGAGAGGGGGGGGTGAATCAATACAAGCACAAAAACTTTTCCTGAACCGGTTTGATTGCAGACTGTAAACTACTGGCAATCCCTAACACCGGTCCAAACCAGATTACTACCGGTTAAACATAGTGCAACTGTGAAAGACATGAACCAGTCAATCTTCTTAGCTTTTCATACAACCTACTTCCTCATTTCCACTTTGTCCTTATGCATAAACAAATAATCTATCATCAGAGATATAATAACTTGCTAGATCAACATGATTCACCACTTGACAGAAAACAACAAAACATCACATGAAAAGGACATCACACATGACACACATAATTTTCACGTGGAAACCCAACTGGGAAAAACCACAGTGGGGATGAATACCCACAAGTTGTTTTGAACTCTTTAGAAGTCCGCTCTGTTAGGAGCCTAGTCCTGATAAATACTGTTACATCAGGTTCTGTTAGGAACCGATCTTGTTAGGGATCACCCGGTTAAGGGATGGCTAGAATACCCGGTTAAGGGTTAAACCCTGTTAGAGGTTACCTTGTTAAAGGATGTTATGAACTCAATGGATTTGAGTTACCCTATTAAAGGATTTACAGCAATGATTAAAGCTACCCTGTTAAGGGATTTTCCAACTGTTGAAGTGATTAGAGATCAACATGTATTATAATGATCTGGTAATAACACTCAATGCCAATGTAGATCTGCTTTAGTCCCTTCCTTCTGCACACACACTATGCAGGTATCAATCCTCTCAACTGGTCTGGTAAGAATCACTTATCTCTGCACATAGATACACACACAACATTTTCCAACAACCTCGACATGAAACACCACATCAACCTTATAGGAAACAGATAGGTCAGTAGCATAAACCCTAAATCCTAAACACTTAGGTTGAGAAATTTAGTCCGTTCAATCCTAACCATCGAACACTTTGCATTTGAATACAATGGTCTTGAACAGATCTCAAGACATTCTCCATCGTTCGTTCTTCGCCGCTTCTCGGAGGTGATAACCCATCACGTGTTCTCCACCATTTGCAGAGACTTCGCACATTCCCGAGGTAGATAGGATCAATCTCCTTCATGCAAGATCCTTCACGTACACGAGGCTGGCGTGGCAACATGATCTGATCTCTATTACAATGCTAACTCATCACACAATCCCATCGGTTGAAACACACAGGCTCGAAACACTTCAATTGGAAACCCTGAAGCTAAGACTACCAACCGGTAGTTATGCCATATGAACCCTAGATACAAAACATTCCTTATATCGGTTCTCATTCCGACATACCGGTTCCGATTCACAACATCATACCGGTTCACTTGGACAAGCATACCGCTTCACTTTTTCACATATGTCGATTCACAACATCATACCGGTTCTCTTTGTCAGTTGCTTACCTTCAATAATCCTGTTCACTCTTCATCATGTTACTGGTTCACTCTTCAGCATATTACCGGTTCTTTTTTAGCATATTGACATCAATGACAACACAATATCATCATTTCAACATATTTTGCACATATGCCAACAAGTAACGCATTTGGGCCTTTAGTTTTGCTACCCTCTCCTTCATCACTTAGGGACTAAATATGGTATGTAACTCCATCCTTTTGAAAAGAATAATAGTTCTTCTCTCCATTGTAAATGGCCTTTCTGTCAAACTGCCATGGTCTACTAAGAAGTAGATGGCAAGCATCCATAGGCAGGATGTCACACAAGACTTTATCCTTATAACTACCTATGTTGAACTCAACCCATGTTTGTTCATTTACTACTGCATGATGCTCCTTGTTGAGCCAAGTGACCCTATATGGATTACTATGTGGAATTATTTTCAACTTAAGTTTACTTACTACTTCCTTTGACATAATGTTGTCAGTAGATCCTGAGTCTATCACCACTCTACAAACCTTACTAAGGACCTTGAATTTGATTCTGAACAAAGCTCTTCTTTGAGTTGGATCTTCTTTGATTGGCTCCTTAATCAAGGCTCTTCTCATCATTAAATTTTCTCCATCTTCAGGAGCTAAGCTCACATCTTGTGTCTTGCTACTTTGTGCATCTTCTTGTGCATATGTCACTCTTCTTTCACTTCCTTGAGAAGAAGAGGATTTCTCTGGACATCTATAGGCAGGGTGACCCAACTTTTGGCAATTGTAACACTTCATGATGGAGAAATAGGACCCTCTTCCCGGTCCACTAGATCTACCTCTTCCTGTGTTGCTAGATGATACCCTTCCTCTATAGCTTCTCTTGCTATATGAATCCTCACTTTTCTATATAAGTTTGGACTCTCCTTGGGACCTTTGATCTGCTCCTCTTCCACCAAAACTGCCTCTTTCGCCTCTACCATATTTTCCTTTGCCTCTTCCTCTGTTGCTTTGTTCTTGCTTCTTTTTTCTCTTTTCCTCCACCTTCAGTGCCAATTGATAGAACTTATGCATGGTGTTAGGACATAACAAAATCAACTCCTCTTGAATATTCCATCTCAAGCCATTCAAGTATCTGGCTACCTTGATGCTCTCATCCTCTACCAACTTGGATCTCAAACACAACTTCTGAAATTCCTCAGTGTAGCTACTCACATCCAAGTCTCTTTGCCTCAAGTTTTGTCTCCACTTTTACAACTGTATTTCATAATCTTCAGGGATGTGTGCCTCTTTCACCTTGGCTAACATGCCCTTCCAAGTGGCTATGGGGTTCTTGCCCTCTTTTTGCCTCTCTTCCTAGATAAACTTCCACCAAGTCAATGATGCCCCTCTCAATCTAGATTTTTCCACCTTCACCTTTTGTGCCTCACTGATTCCATCATATTTAAAGTGATTCTCCAATCCCTCTATCCATTCCAGGACTACCTCTGGCTCCATTTTTCCACAAAAAAGTGGCACTCCTTCTAGGGATTTTCCTCCTAAGGCTTTAATTGCTTTAAGGAAAGGTTCTTTAGATAGAATAGGGTCTGGTTTAGGAGACCTATCCTCTTCTGCAACTTCTTTGCCCTTCCCCTCATTGACCTTGATTGTCACTTTCTCAGTTTTATCTTCAACTACGTCTAGTATACTCTCCAATTGTAGCAATCTTTCTTTTAGGAGTCTATTCTCTTCCTCATGATCTTCTACCTTCTTGGCTAACTCTGCATTAGTCACCATTCTGAGACTATTTTCTCCTACCAATTCATTATTTGACATCAACTACTTTCTTCCCAAGTCTAAACTTGCTTTGATACCAATATGATAGGGAGGCTACCTAGTCTGCTATCAATTAGATTTCTTGATGGTTTGCTTCTATCCCTTCCCGGGTTCCAAGTCTACCCCTCTAGACTTCTAAGTGCTTCCCTACCAGTATTTGCTCATCACACTCGATACAAGCTCATAAAGAAGCTTTTTCTCCATGCTCCTAGATTCTGTCACTATGTTTGCAGAGGTGTAGGACTACCCTTGCTTACTCGCAGTCTGTAAAGTCATCATCCTGTCTAATTTTGCAATCAGACTTCTACACCAGTCCTCCTCTGCACTTACTCCTTTACGGTCACTGAAACCTAGCTGAACTTCTTCCAAGCTCGCCTAGGCTCAGTATGTAGAAATGGCTATGGCCATTTCCTAGTTTCCTCTTACTGCTACTCTACTCTGACTGTACATTTTTGGCTCTTCCTGAAGAACTTCAATGGTCATGTGGATCCCACGATGGAGGTTCAAGGCAGAGCCATATTTACACTGTGAATTCAAAACAAAGAAACGAACAACAAAAAGGAAGCTTTAATTACAAAACTGTAATGAAACTTAACAAAAACAAGACAGTACAACACTCAGAGATAGAAAATCATAAAATGGACTTGTATGTATTTCTCTTGTGTTTCCTGTAGTATCCAAACAATCCAACGCCTTACAATTAGTCTTTTATAGCTCATCCATCTGTCGTGAAACACAGATGGTTACAAACTAGAGAAAACAGTTTCATAACAGGTCATCGATGTAGCCTCAAAACCTGGCTTCTGATGCCCATTGGTGACTTGCAAAGTTCACACTTTTCCATCGGGTGATCGGGGTAACCAAAACACACCTTCGCCGATGGTCGATAACCATGTCCACCACTCGCACTTTTCCATTGGGCGTCGGGATAGCAAGAAATCCCTTCGTCCGATGGCCGATAATTTCCTCTGCTTCCTGGGCATTTCCATCAGGTCATTAGGACCCCTCCAAACATGTTGGCTCGATGGTCGATGCCATCTTCCTCCACTTTGTGATGTTCCATCGAGTCATCGGGTAGCATTACATTGCGCTTTTCTGATGGCCGATGTCTCCAATGTCCACCTCCTCCGCTTGTGCCTTGTCATCGGGTCGTCGGGGTAACATTGAAGCGTTCCTTCTAATGGTCGATGACTATCACCTCATCTAGCACTTTCCTATCAAGTCCGCGGGATAGCTACCAAAACATGTCTTTCGTGTTTTCCATTAGGTCATCGAGAAGACTTCAAAACTTGACTTCCGATGGCTGATGACAAATTTCCACGCTCCGCACTTCTTATCGGGTTATCAGTGTAACATTAAATAGCTCCTTCCGATACCCGATGGCTCCACTCCATGCCTATGCTTTCTCATTGGGTCGTCGGTGTAACTTGAAACTACTCCCGCCGATACCCGATAACAATACTCCGAGCATTAACGACTTATCAGGTCATCAGGGTAAGTGTGAACCACTCCTGCCGATACCCGATACAACCACTCCATACTCTGGCGACCTCATCAAGGTAAGACTTGCCGATCGGGGTAGGTCTTGCCAATAAGGAAAATTTCAAAAACTGTAACTAAACGACCAAACAAATGGACTAGAGCCAGTCCTTATGTATTTACATGACCACTGGAAGGTCTCACAAGCCAAAACCAGTTAAGGGAATTTCAACCCTTAGGTGCTCCTGCACCACCCAAGGTCCTCGAAGGCAAGGGGAGATGATACTTTCACCAATCTTATGAGATCTAATCTAAATAAAATATGTGAAGGCACAAGAGAGTCAAATAGAGGTTAATTGTACCTTAGAAATCCAAATGTTTTCTATACTACCAAGCATACAAGAGTGTAAGATAAATAATGAAATTAAATTGTCCTTCGGGATTCTTGCAAAGCGCTTGTTAGTAGTTTTAATGGTTGAATTATTTGGTTCACTATCACCACACATTAGAAATTAGAGTATAGTAACATAAAAAAATCCTATTCTAAGAACAAAGTAAGATAGAAAACAAAACTAAAAAAATAACAAAAATGCAAAAATAGAAAGGACCAGATTTGAGATTTTTTATTTCTTAGTTTTTTTGTTTTTTTTTTAATGTAAACTTTCTAAAAAAGAAAGTTTCTAAAAATAGAAATCCACTAAAAATAGAAACCTACTAAAAATGAAAACTTGCTAAAATGGAAACCTACTAAAAATAAAAACCCGCTAAAAATGGAAACCTACTGAACATGAAAACATGCTAAAACTATAAAATTGCTAAATATAGAAACTTGCTAAGAATAAAAACTTGTTAAAATGAAAATTTGTTGTAATGGTGACAATATTAGGGTTTCTCCCAATGATGTAGTAAAATTGCTAATTTTTGCTTAGGGACCACCACATTAAAGAAGGATGAACCCACTAGATCTACCTTTAAATCAGCAAGGATAGGGTTGAGAATTCTTAGTGGATTTACTGGAATGAAGATTGATACCCTCTTTTAAGTTGAATTGTAAAAATGTTGAAATTAGGGTAAATGTGTTGGAATTGAAGTAAAAACGCATGAACACTGAGCTAGAGTCGTCAAATCGAGACACGAACCTAGATATGAGAAATATAAGAGTGTTTGGATATGTTCTTAGAAGGAAATCCTAAAATGTCAGGACCAAAATGTCCATCGCTTTGGTCCTGTGCACTTTTCATCATCCAAAGGGGAACCTATTCGTCTTTGTAAATAAAGCCAATGCTGAGAATCGTATCTCTGTACCTATTCCTACCCATGATAGAGAAGGAAAAATGGTTGGGATTAGGGATTTGCCTTAGGTAAAACCCTGGTTTTGGAATCAACCATGAAATAAAAATGAAATGTTGAATAAAGTCTAAAACACCAATGAAATACATTTTAATGGAGTTTTGTTTGTCTCCACAAGGAATTAGGGTTTCGTGAAGTCTTCATAAACATAGAACATGAATGTCAACTCCAATGCTTGAATCTTGGCCTTACTTCTACTCCAATGCTTGAAAGAAGACTGATTTCTTGCTCATTTGAATTTGAATGCTTGATTGCATGAATATCTTAGGTTATTATCAAAATGAGAGGGGTAGACCTCATTTTATACATGTTAGTTGAAAACAACTTAATTTTCCAACATGAGCCGACATGGGATCTAGGTTCCCACATAAATGATGTTATTGTGAAGGAGCCCCAAAATGGGCCTTGATTGGGAGGACCAGAGCACTGGGCACTATACTCCCTCAGGACTAGAGTGCTACCACTCTACTCTTGACTAATTGGGGACCAAGAAATGGGGTCAGAAAGTGTGCATGCTGAAAAAGGTGAACTTATTACATGGTGTGAGTAGAATCAAGGCTCCAATCAGGCCTCGAGACACGAACACCAAGGTGAGGGCCCAAATGAGGACAAAATTTTAAGGGAGTACAATTTAGGACGCTACACCTACTAAAAATATAAACCTATTAAAAATGAAAATATGCTAAAAATAGAAATTTCCTAAAAATAAAAACATGTTAAAAATAGAAACCTACTAAAAATAGAAACTTATTAAAAATAGAAACTTGCTAAAAATAGAAACTAGCTTAAAAAAACCAGATTTTTTTAATTTCAAGATAAAAGCATAGGTATACTTGATAGATGCGTGAACAGAGAATTCACCTACGCAATAAAAGAATTGTTTTTTTTGCAATTTGAGGATCTTGATAAAAATTGATCTCTAATACCACCCTCAAAGAAGCCTTCAACTTGCAAGATCAAACTCACCAAGACTCACAACAACAAGCATTAAATGGATCAATTCACGCCTTGTTCACCAAATGTCTACGGGAGAAAATCAACATGCTAACTAGATCAACTAAGAAACCACTAAACCCTAGATGTAAAGCAAAATCCAATCATATACTCACAAGAGGAATACTTGAAAGAAATCAATAAAATCAAACAATTACAAAACAAAGCAAACCCATATTGATGCTGAAGAACTTAGCCTCCATTATCCTTCTTCTCCTTGCATCATATGTGGCTCTTAGAATCGTTGTATGAAAACCTGCAATATTTATGCACAAGAATATGAAGATAGTGGTAGTTGATAATTGAGAATCGATGTTGATTTTATAGATTTTCTGAATTGGGATGAATGGTCAAGTTTGATTTTACAAAAGAATTGATCTACAGTTGAGGATTGATGAGACAAAATAGTTGGAGATAATTATTATACAGAATTAACTTCATAATCGAGATAGACTGAACTGATTGATTAGTTAGAAAAAGGTGATTGATGAGTGTAGTGTCAAAAATTACATACTCCTTTGTAATTTCACCTACGCTTTTGCGACCCCATTAGTGTCCATTCCCCTAGCATTTGGGTAGGCTCATTTAAGCCCTTGCATCAGCCTTTTCCCTCTCAGGATGCTCGAGACACCTTTTGATAGCTATCCTTCAGCTTTTGTTTCATGTTACCCACGTATTTCTCTTCCCCCTTGTCATTTTTTAGCATGTCAATAATGTGTCGCGTGGACGTTAGCACATTGCGCATTAGTCTCACATCTTAACGTTCAAATGTCAGTTCTGAGCATGCCTTTCCACTTATCACCTATCTTGGTCGGTAGAAATGGCTCAAAATCTTTCAAACTGCTCAACGACCTTCTTTTCCCTCCTCTTCTCTTATTTTAAATCCATCTTTTCTCTCCATTCAAGCTCTCTAGATTCTCTCTTCTTTCAAGGTCTTTGGCTTCTCCAAGCAATTTATCTTGGCTTTTGGCTCTCTTGGTTATTCAACCTCTCTTGGCTCTTGCTACAACAATTTCTAGCTTGCTACAACACTCTCAAGATCTCACAATAATCTCTTGCAAACTCTCTTATCTTTCTCAAGCCTCTTTGGTAATATCTTTCTATCATTCTATCTATCTATTTATCCTATCTTTGAGCATCCTAGGATTTATCGCATCCCCTATCTAGTTAGTCATTTTATCATTCTAGCTTTTTTTATCTTTTCGATCTATCTATCTATCTATTTGGGTTGTTCGTGGAGGTGGAAACACAAAAATGGGGGTCTGACTGAGGTGGAATCCAAAACACAACCCCCAACATTTTCCTTCTTGCTTGTGTGCGAGTTTATAATCATAAGAAGAAGATTATTTAGCGAGAGGCTTCAATCGTGGATTGGTTGTGATCTTCCTTCTTTTCCCTCTTCTCGAGTCATTCTAATATTTATCATTGTGCTATTAGCTTATCTTGTTGTTTTTCATTGTTTATTTAATATTATAATTGTATCTTCTACCCCCGTACGATTTCTGTGTTTTGTCTGTACTAGACGACAGTGCATAGCGCTAGTGTCCCAGCTCCGCGCATTCGTCCCGAGGACAAAGATTCAACAGAGTCGTCTAGGAGTCTCATTTGTATTCTATTAGCTTAGTTTCACTATTTTCATCCCCCGACTCACCTTAGCACCAATTTGAGTGAGGTATCAGAGGGTGGTTTTATTCTCAAGAATTAATCACCCCTAAGGTAGCAAATTTCCTTTGTTACAATGAGTCACTGAGAGTTAGTGGTAGTTAGGATTTTTAACATGTGCTATAAGAAATTGAATGAAATTAGCATTTAGATTGAATTCGGATGAATTTGGATTTTTGAAATGTGAAATTGAAAATGAAATGAGAGGAAAGGGAAGTTAATTTGAATTTGGATAAATAAAAGTAAATAATTTAAGAAATTAATTTAATTGAGAGGACATAATTAGCAAATTAAATAATTTGAAATAATTATTTAATTATGAGAATATAACAAAAATTGATTTAATTAAACAATAAAGATTGTTTAATCAAAGCAAATAACTGGTTAAATTATTTAATTAATATTAGAAGAGAAATGATTAAAGATTAATTGATTTTGAATTAGAGAGAAATTCAAATTATGAACTTGAAATGGAGGAACGATATTAATTGGAAAAAAAAGTTGGATTAATTAAATAATTAAAATGATTTAATTAATAAAGGAGAATAATTAGTAAAATTACTGTTCACATGCACAAGACAATTTTAGGTGTCTACAATAATTATATTATACAACAGAAAAAAAAATTCAAAGAAAAAGGATGACATGAGGATACATACCATCTTGTCAATGGGTATAAAAAAATCTTCACAATATTACTTTTGTACATTTAAATTAAAATTGAAAGAAGGATAAGAAAGCACAGAGAAGATTGCAATTACCTCTAAAATATTATATAGAATTTTACACGAATTGATATATTTATATGACAAGACTTTAAGGGCATGAATCAAATGCATCTATCAAATATAAATAGACAAGTAGATGGATAATTGCATTTCAAGCCCCTATAAAAACTACAAGACAATGAGAGTTGTTATTTTATAACAAAACAAGGTTGAAAATGCAATTGCAAATGGAAAGGGAAATACAAGTAGGTTCTTTGTACACATAGTTGTTAGTGGAAGAGGAAAATGAGGATGTGGTGGCATGATCACCATTGTAAAGTAATGCAGGTTCCCTGACATAGTCTAAACAAGTAGAATTGCAAATAAATCAAATGTTAGAGCAACTTCATACATGTAATACAAACATGAATTTGATTATTATAACAACACATAATACTCATCCATGTCAATGCTAAACATAAATAAAAACTCATAAAACACTCAAGTAGGTTTAATGTTTAATAGACAAGGAAGAACAAGAAGAATTACAGTTAAATCAAATGTTGGAGGAAGTTCATACATGTAATACAAATATCATTTTGTTTGTTATAACAACATATCTATGCACTTGTTCACAATGCTTAACATTAATGAAAAAACTCAAAATACTCAAGTAGGTTTTGATTTTTAATGTTGGGATTAATGAAAGTTGTTTAACAAATAGCTATACAAATTTTGTCTTTTTCACATTTGTTCTAAGTGTTAAGGATTATGTATGAGTACTTTCAAAGTCATCCATTCTCTCATGGTAGAGTGCACACTTGAGGCCTTGGTGTAAGAGACGCATTCCCTTGAAACAAGGCATCTTCCCTTCTAAACATATTTTTAGCTTCCATCATTGGGGTTTCTTGTTTTTTATTAAGGGAAAAACACATTTTGAAGGGACCTCAAAACACTAAATACAACAAGTTGCCATCAAGATCCAAATTGTAAAAATGAAGCATATCACCAATAAAAAGTCACAGAAAGATAAAAAAGAAAGGGACAAAAACTCTAGAAAATAAGGAGTAGGAAGGATCTATCCAAGTGGATTGAGGGCTTCTAGTGGGAAAGGTTGTTGATATCACAACTTGCACCATTTAATTTCTTTTAAATATTAAACTATGTGTGTCTAAAAGTTGTCTGCAATAAGGAAATTATTAAGGTTGGGGGTTTTTGCACAAGAAAACAATGACTTAGGTTTGGTCATGCTCCATCAGGAGCTATTGGGATCTCTCTTCTACGGTTTAGTTTTGAGACTAAAGACACTCTGTGAATCTAAGTTAGAGGAACTAAACTATCCTGAGGAAGATATTAGATCTGAAACCAAGAGTTTTAATGGGGTGTGATCATGACTTATCTATAGAATTATCTATCCAAAACTAAAACAACTTTTAATTTCCTATCATTTAAATCTTAAATTATGTGTTGAAAGGTAAATCTATTTTACGTTTGCTTGAAATAAAACCTATCTTATGTTTGTAGGAAATAAAATGATGTAGGAACATCAGACTAGTTCATCTGGTTGATGCAGGAGCACCAGAGTAGTTCATCCGGTTGGAGCAGTTAGCAATGGAATTGCTTAGAGATTGTTGCATATTTTCATGTTTGAGAATTTAGCATTGTGGATTTGGATTTATCACCTTGAGATCATTGTCTTAATCATGTTAGAGATTCATGGCATTTGTGTTTGATTCCGGTGAGATATCGATTATGGTATTGATCTGGTGTTGGTGTGTTCTTACCAGTTGGTCTTGCAGTGAGTAAAGTGAAGCTAAATTGGGTTGCAGATGGTGTTTTCGAACTGACCGATGTTCTTACATAGTTCTAAGCATTTTGGAGATGTTCTTGATGATTTGGGCCGACATATTATGGTTTGCACGTTCCATCATGAACCGATTGATCTTTGGCCAACTTGATTTAGTTGTTGTTGCTTGCAGATGGTATACAGAGGAAGTTTGGAGATTCATTTTGGAGGACAAGGGTCTGAGGAAGAAGAGATCCAGAGCAGATGTAGTTTCTCGAGAGATTCTAGTCTGAGGGAACTGAAGTCCAAAGGGATTGAGGTCTGGATCAATGCAGAACAATGAAGACTATTACCGGAGGCTGAATTGCTAAAAAGATGATTTGCGGGTCATAGATTTGAGCTGTAAGAATTGTTTTGTAATCTTGGGTTGTGGTCCAGCATGTGTAACGCCCGAGGGCATATATAATTCATTAAACTGTTATAAGGATTTCTCTTTCTGATTTCCTGGTTATATCTTGTGTTGTGTGAATCGGTTACTTGTATCTTTCATGGTGTTTGTGTTATAGGCTACAAGGTGGGGTTGTCCTTCATTGGATCTCCCTACCTTGTCTGCATCATAAAATCTATTCTATGTTTTTTCAGGATATAAAATCTATTTTATGTTTGTAGGAAATAAAATCTATTTTAACAAACATTGAAATAGACTAAATTCCATGGGTTAGTTCAATAATGTTTCCATTCTTGCTTTGATTTCAAATCCATCATTTTAACATCTACTATAAAGAAAAACAAAATGCATTGTTGAGTGAAATCAAATGAAATTATAGCACTAAGATTTCTAACATGCATCCATCCATTTAGGTACTTTTGCATGAAAGTAAATAGCTACGACTAGTGTAATCAATTTTTCCATTTGCCTAGGAATTCTTCACAATTTAAACTAAACAGAATGTAATGATCAATATGTAGAACCAGAATAAGAATGAAATCACACAAGGATCACCTCCCTTCGGTCGAGTGGGCCCTACTCTTCCTCTAGTGGGATCCGAAACACAGTTACTCTTAGATAAACTTTGAATTTTTATTGAAATGTATTTCCAGAAGGAAGAAAAATAGGTTTGTGAATTACAAAGTACAAGACTCTACTGCTAGCTAATTTACTAACTACTTGACTAACTAGCTTTCTGAAGAAAGCGAGGGGATATTTATGTTAGCATTGCATTATGTGTTATCATTGATGTCAAATCCTTTGGGTCTGGATTAAGTTTGGATGTGCTATGATGAGTAGGTGTGTTCAATTTAGGCATGTTGTGAAATTGAAGGTTTCTTGGTTTCATCGGATGCGTTTGGTATCTCAAAAGATGTTTTTTCTAGTATTATTTTTGGGTATGGCGTGATCCGGAGCTCGAGGCGTTAGATAGAATATTGAGGATGTATAACGTGCAGATATGTTTTAGGTTCATCTTTGGTGATGTATGTAGCGTATTGATATGTTCGAGGAGGAACGGTGTGATATGGTTCACTTTTCATTCCTTGCCACCACCAGAATGTTTAGTGGAGACCTATTTTAGATCCTTGTCTCAATCAACATTGAAAATTATAATTTCTAGTGATAACATATATTGGAGCATGATTTGGTGATTCAATATATGGATTTTTGTGTTGAAGACATGCGAGATTGAATAAATCCACTGATGGTGTGAGATATTTACCAGAAGCTGTGTTTTTCTTGTGGTGGGTTCTCTTTGTCTTTCTTTCTTCTTCAACAATGATCCTTTCAGGGCAGTGAGCCCATCTGTAGTAAGCATATTGGCAGTGAGCCTTTTAAGGGTAGTGAGCACATTGGCAGTGAACCACCCATTGTAAAAATTACCTTAATCGATGTTTATATATTAAGAATTAGCATTCTCTGTGGTTTTTCTCTTCTTGGGTTTTCCACGTAAATTCTAGTGTTTCTTGTGTCTAATCTGAATTCTGCATGTGTTTCCTAATCCTATTAATTCTGCTTAATATTCTAGATCTGTGCATTAAGGTTAAACTTGTTAAAAAAATTGTCAACCGATTCACCCCCCCCCCCTCTTAGTTGCTCGGATATTCAAGAATTGGTATAAAATCTATGGTTCTTGACATAGAGCTTAACCGCTTGAGGTAGATCCTGATGTTACGAATTGCATGCAGAAAAGATCAATTATATGCAAATAAATATTAAACAAAGGAATGAAAAACATAGAAATAATAACAGAGAGGAGACAATTTTAACGTGATTCACCCAAACTCGGGCTACATCCACCAAATAGAGAGTCCAATATTATTATCCAATAAATCAAACCAATTACAACCAACAATCCCTTACAACTCAATACCACTGCAAAATGCTACAAAATTCTCTACAGAAAACCCTAACCCTTAGCTTTATTTTATCAAGACTTATGTTAGTTAGAAAATTAGGGTTACAACATGTCAGCCAATAGAAAAATAACACCCAATGCCTTTATAAAATAATAAGTCTTTTTGGCCTCGCGGGGTGATGGGAGTCGTTCCTTGACCCCATCTTGGGGGCGCTACCCCCAAACCCCCATTGAAAAATATGGGGGGAAACTCCACTGATAGAAGTAGGTAAAATTTAACCTCCGAGTCTGATTAGGCTTCATATAACTGTTAGGAACCGGAAGGCAACTGAGAGGAGGGGGGGTGAATCAGTTGTCAATGAATTTCAACCCAATTATAACTTAATTAAACTTGATACTTAATACCGGTAAACCAAACTTAATGTCGGTTAATAGATTAACAGTTAATATCAATACTGGTGAAGCTTAATGCATGAAATAGAAAGAGAAACAACATCCACAACACATAACATAGACATTTTGATGTGGAAACCCTGTAAGGGGAAAAACTAGGGTGAAAAACCTTACCCATAATCAGATGATACTACTCCAGATAGTATGTGTATACAAATGGGGTCTGCACGTGCAGAAAGACCAACAGTCTAGAGCACACTGCTCAAATGGGAGTCGCAATGACTACAGTAGGATGGTTAAATCCTAGAATAATGTACTGCTCAAAATAGCATCTCCAATGCTAGATTCAGTACCGGTTAAGCTCTAATAATCACCTTCAAACCTTCCTTGAACCTTCTCTATGTTCTGCTTATATGATCTTCAATATTTGCACATACCATGTTACAATACCATACCATAACCTTACATACCATATCCCATATGTTATCTCACAAATGAGATCTTACATGTATACAAAACCTAAGACCAAATGTGTAGGTCAGCTCACTAAGAATATTATAATAAAATCAATTACAGATAATTCTTGATGCGATGCATCATGTCGGCTCAATACATTTACAATAATATCCAATCAATAAATCATCTCCATAACGTGTCATGCTGATCTGGAATAGATAACGCATACCGGTCCATAACCTAGACCAATCTACTGGTAACAACAAATATGTCAACTTGATTAGACCAAACACCAAAACCAAGTATCCAAACCATGTCTTCGACATAATCAAGTGATCTCCAAATGATAAAAAATCATCATCAGTGTCGGTGAACCATATAACCTACCAGCAAACAATATACCAATGACTGTGCATAAGTCACTAAACTTGTCGGTGAACACAATGTGTCGATTCAACAGTAAACCATTATAACCATAGTGCCAAATCAACAATGTCGATCTCTAGAAGGATAAGTGTTGACATCAATGACAAAACTAATGCAACACATCCATAATACCAACAATCTCCCCCTTTGGCATTGATGGCAACACTAGATGGAAAAACATCTAAGTGCCAAAACATAATGCCAAAAACCAAAAACCAACAATCTCCAGAAGAGATCAATACCAGAAATCAAAACCAAAATACAAAGAGTAAATAACTCTCCCCTAATGAATAATGTCTCCCAAATACAAAGTTTTTCCATAGATATCTCTCCCCCTTTGACATCAAATGCCAAAGCAATAAAAAAATACCAGAACACACAACCAACTACTCCCCCTGAGAAGTAGCTCTCCTCCATCAAAGCCGGAAAAAGGGTTCTATGTTAGTTTATGTCGGTTTCATGCCAATCTTCAACTGTCTAAGTCTCTACCGGTGGGGGTATTACCCCAAGCTACTCTTTGAGACATTCAAAAGTTTCCTTAGGCAGAGGCTTAGTAAAGATATCTGCAATCTCCTCTTTAGTATTCACATAAACCAATCTTACTTCTTTTACTTCAACATTCTCTTTCAAAAAGTTATATTTGATAGAAACATGCTTAGTCTTAAAGTGAAAGACTGGATTCTTTGATATATCAATTGTTGTTGAATTATCACAATAAATGATTATAGGTTCTTTGTATTTTACCTTTATGTCCTTCAACATTTGCTTAATCCATAATACCTGAGTACAATTAGTTGTTGCTGCAACATATTCAGATTTTGCTGTTGATAATGATGTACAACTCTGCTTCTTGCTCAACCATGAAAACAATCCACTACCAAGAAAGAATGCACCGCCAGTGGTATTCTTTCTGTCATCTACATCTCCTGCCCAATTTGCATCGGTGTATGCACATAAATCAAAATTTTCATCTTTAGGATACCATAAACCAAGATTTGTTGTGCCTTGTAGATACCGGAAAATCCTTTTTACTGTTGATTCATGATTTTCTCTAGGATTACTCTGAAATCTTGAAACAATACATACTACATTCATTATATTAGGTCTTGTTTGTGTCAAATACAATAAACCTCCAATCATAGATTTGTATCTTGTTGGATTAACAGGAGCTGAATCATCCTTCAATGTCAATTTATCAGTTGTAGTCATAGGAGTACTTACCAGTTTAGAGTTTTCCATACCAAATTTCTTCAGTAGTTCCTTCAAGTATTTTGTTTGACATATGAATATACCTTTATCAGTTTGTGAAATCTACAATCCTAAAAAGAATTTTATCTCCCCAATCATAGACATTTCAAATTCTTCCTGCGTCTTGTTATAAAAGTCCTTACACAATACATCTTCTCCTCCAAAAATGATATCATCAACAAAAACTTCAATAACCAAGATGTCATCATTAGTCGCTTTGAAATATAAGTTGTTGTTTGCATTACCTTTAGTGTAACCAAGCTTGAAAAGATATTTGACCAATCTAGCATACCAAGCTCTAGGAGCTTGCTTCAATCCATACAAAGCTTTCCTTAATCTACAAACCATATCTTAACATTTGTCAATGAAAATCCATCAGGTTGTTCAATGTAAACTTCCTTTTCAAGATCACCATTCAAAAATGCACATTTTACATCCATCTGATATACTTTATAGTTCTTATGAGCTGCAAATGCAAGAAATAATCTAACTGCCTCAATTCTAGCTACCGGTGCAAAGGTTTCATTATAATCAATTCCCTCTTTTTGTGAATATCCTTTACACACTAATCTTGCTTTGTTCCTGATTACCTTACCATATTCATTAAGTTTATTTGTGAATACCCATTTAGTTCCAATTACATTTTTGTCTTTAGGCCGGCGAACTAATGTCCATGTATTGTTCTTTTCAATTTGTTCTAGTTCATATTCCATTGCTTTAATCCAATGTTCATATTGACATGCTTCAATAACAGATGCTGGTTGAATTTGAGAAATTAAACACACCTCTTCATTTACCAGTCTTCCTCTTGTCATAACACCTTGATACTTATTCCCAATTATCTGATTTTCTGAGTGATTCGGTCTTACATACCTGGGTTTATTCACATGTTGTTGTTCTTTCGTCGCTATGGAATTCTCTGATGATGCCGGTGTGACTGAATCCACATTCTGTACCGGTGCACTCTGTATAGATTCATTTATGATCATCTCAACTACCAATTCAGAATCTATAGACCTTGAATTTCCTCTAAAGTGTTCATCTATCTTCACATTAACACTTTCAATGGTCTTCTACAATCTTTTGTTAAAACATCTATATTCCTTACTCTTAGATGAATAACCAATAAATATTCCTTCATCGCTTCTAGGATAAAATTTACCAACATACTCATCTCTCCTAATATAACATTTGCCCCCAAATATTCTGAAGTATTTAAGAGTAGGAGTATTACCAAACCATAGTTCATAAGGGGTCTTACTGGTTTCACCTTTGATGTGAACTCTGTTGAAAGTGTAAACCGTTGTATTCACTGCTTCTCTCCAGTACACATGAGGTAGATTTGCTTCCAATATCATGCTTCTAGGTGCTTCCAGAATAGTTATGTTCTTCCTTTCCGCAATTCCATTTTGCTAAGGTGTCTGGGGTGCTGATAGTTGTCTTCTGATTCCATTCACTTCACAGAATGTATTAAATTCCTTAGATGTAAATTCTCCTCCTTGGTCAGATCTCAAACATTTGATTTTCTTACCGGTTTCATTTTCTACCATTGCCTTGAATAGTTTGAATTTTCCAAAAGCTTCTGATTTCTCCCTAAGAAAAGTAACCCAACACATTTTAGAATAATCATCAATAATTAGTATAAAGTATCTATCTCCCTGTAGACTTCTTGTTCTTGCCGGACAACACAAGTTAGTATGAATTAAATCAAGAACATTATTGGATTTCTCATAAATACTCTTAAAAGTTATTCTAACTTGTTTTCCCATTTGACATTCCTTACATATCGGATTATGAGGTTTCACAATCTTAGGTAAATCTCTTACTACCTTAGTTGAACTGGTCTTTACAATGCAATAAAAATTCACATGACAAAGTCTCTTATGTCATAACCAACTTTCATCAATATGTGCAATCAAGCATGTCTTATCACTGTTATTCAAATGAAAGATATTGCCTTTAGTCTGATTACCGTTTGCAATCTCCAGTCTAGTTTTGTTCATGATTTTGCATTTACCATTCTTGAATTGTAACTGAAATCCTTTTTCAACTAACTGACCAACACTCAAAAGATTATGCTTCAAACCGTAAACATAATAAACATTGTGAGTATTGTGCTTACCATCCAAAGATATAGTGTCTTTTCCTTTGATTAAACAAGCTTTATCATCGCCAAATCTTACTAGACCTCCACTATATTCCTGAAAAGATAAGAATTTACTTTTATCACCAGTCATATGATGTGAACATCCAGAATCTATGATCCATTCATCCTTTTCTTCAATTTTAGCTGCCAGGGCCTGCTCTACCGGTGGAACAGTAGGTGTTAGTTGATCTTCTTTTATTGCAACAAAAGCCCATCCATTGTATGTCAGTTCTTCATCAGAATCATTAGTAACTCCTTTATCAACATAGTAACAAGATTTATCTCTGTTCTTCTTAAATTTGTATCTTTGATATTCAAGGTTAGGCTTATATGTTCTTTTAGCTTCCTCTCTCAATCTTCCATGTCTGTCAAGACATCTAGATGTTATATGACCAACATTATTGCAATTAAAACATTTAAACGGTGCTTTACCTTCATACTTACTTCCAACTGGACCTTTAGGCATTTTTTTTGCAAATAGTGCTTCAAGTTCTTCCAGTTCTTCATTTTCCCTTATGATATCTTCAAGTTCTTTTGCATACAGTGCTTTCCAATCAGATTTGTTAGATGATGATAATGACGTTGCAGATGATAATGCTCTGAAGGCTAAATCTGTCTTAATTGTAGCAACATGACCAAATTCCTCAAGCTCAAATGCTAAAAGTTTTCCAACCAAGGTATCTCTAGATACTAATGTATTAGGCATTGTTCTCAACACATTAATAGCAATTACTTTCATTTTGTATGCTAGTGGAAAAGCTCTTAAAACTTTAGAAACAATTTCATCTTCACTTAAGGATCCTCCACAACATTGTATTCCTAAAACAATTTCATTAACTCTTTCCATAAAAGAAAAAATTCTTTCATCTTCTTCCATTTTCAAATTTTCGTACCTAACATGGTAACATTCTAGTTTTGCAATTTTGACAGTGGTATCTCTTTCATTCAGTGTCTCCAATTTATCCCAAATATCTTTAGCAGTAGATCGGTTTGATAATCCCATGATTTGTTGATCTGATAATGCGCTCAAAAGTGCTTCTCTTGCTTTGCAATCATTTTCTTGATCTTTACCCAATGCTGGTGGATTAGGTTGATTCGGTGTAGGACCAACATAGCCATTCTTTGTAACTTCCCATATGTTTCTTCCAATGCAATTCAGATGTGTCTCCATTCTGATCTTCCATATACCATAGTTAGTTCCATCAAGTTTAGGATTGTCCTTCCTTAAAATGTTTGTTGCCATAGGATCTCCTTAAGCTGTTAGGATTCTGCAAAAAGAGGACTTAGCTCTGATACCAATTGCTAGGAACCAGAAGGCAACTGAGAGGGCGGGGGGGATGAATCAGTTGTCAATGAATTTCAACCCAATTATAACTTAATTAAACTTGATACTTAATACCGGTAAACCAAACTTAATGTCGGTTAATAGATTAATAGTTAATATCAACAATAACAACAATCTCCCACTTGGAGACTGATCAGACTCCACAAAATATCATCTCCCACTTGGAGTGATCATAAAACCGCTAACCCTATAGCTCCCACTGGCATGAAACACCTTGGACTTTGTTGTTCTATTTGTTGGCATTGCATGAAGATTGCATTAATGAAGTATAATGTTATCATTGATGTCAATAATAACGGGTAATGGAGTTGCATTGCAACCGGTAGTAATGCAGTAATGCAACCGGTAGTAGAGCAATGAAGGAAACCGATATTGGTATTTGAAGCAGAGTGATCAACCGGTAACCCTAACTTCTTGATATGCCAAACCCTAACCGATGGAGCTTGGTGAATTAGTTACGTTGATCTATGATTGAATGGTGATCAAAGATGAAGATGCCATGTATGCATGATGCATGTGATGAGTTTCAAAGTGGTTTTGGCACGTAGAGATAACTGTTTTATCTTGGGAATAAGCAAATGCATAGTATGAAGTGAATAACGCATGATGAGTTACAAGATCCAATGTGCGATGATCTAGGAGTGGTCAAAGTTGTCTTGAATAATGTGCAGTTGATTGCTATGTAATCCAACGGTCATGTTTCAACCGATGTGTTTGTAATCTCTATGAGATCTTAGGTTTTGTGATGTGTTACCGTCCATTGTATTTGCTTATAAGGTCGATGAGTTGTTTGTAATTGTGTTGGCAATTTGGTTAAGTGTGGTAGTGAGACTATTGTCGAACCAGAAGGAGTATCTGTAGAATGTTTTGAAGGCAGATAGAAGCATAAAAGGATCTGACTAAGCAACATAGTGTTATTACCAGATCAACAAAAACCCTGTTGTTCTCTAACAATTACAATAATTAAATCCCCTAACCGGGTAAGCTTTAACATGATTGGTGATATCTAAATCCTCTAATAAGGCGATCCATTAGCTTGGATTTGAAATCCTCTATCGAGGTTACTCCTAACAAGGTATTGCCTTTAACAGGATATTGTAGTCAATCCCTTAACCGGGTGGTCCTTAACCGGATCTATTCCTAACATGATGTTTTTGTAAAGCTTCTAACAAGGCTTGGCTCCTAACAGGGCAAACTTCAGAAGAGTTCAAAATACTTGTGGGTATTCATCCCCACCGTGGTTTTTCCCATTTGGGTTTCCATGTCAAAAATCATTGTGTCAAGTGGTGAATGATTTTGTGGTTATATGTTTTGATATGGTTGATATATTTAGATGACCATAAGTGATCTGAAATGAGTTATTACTGATGTTAGTAAAGTGGTTTAATGTTTTTCTTAAATGGTATGTGAGTTTTAGATCTGTTACATTGTATCATTGATGTTTTATTCAACCGGTATGCTTGGCAGTGCAGTATCAGTTTTTGTTACAGTGTCTAAACCAGTTAGTTTAGTGAATGGTTTATTAGTTGGGATTAAGTTTGGTGAAAGTTTAGTTTGTTTTCTATCTACTGATTCACCCCGCCCTCTGAATAGTTGACCGGATCCTTATTGTTTCATCATATTATCAATTGGTATCAGAGCTATCTAGGTCCTCTTGTGTTAAAGCCTAATCGATTGAGGAAAAGATCTAGGAGAACATGATGAAGAAAGAAGGTCTAAAGTTTAATAGGGAAACTACAGAATTTGGAGTGATAGGATGAAGATCTACATCAAAATCTTAGGAAGTCAATATTGGGAACATGTTGTTACTAAATATAACTTGCCTAGTGGGATTTTGTCAGATGATCAAAAGAAGGAGCAACAAGAGAACAATCAAGCATTGGAGGCCATTATCAATTTCTTGTCTGATTCAGAGTATGTTGATGTCCATGGATTGGAGACTTCATTTGAAGTATGCAAGAAACTCGAGGATATCTATAGCGATGATGAGCATGTTAAGATTGCCAAAGAAGAGAGTCTGAGAGGTAAATTTGATATGCGGATGGCTGAAGGAGAGAACATTCAATAGTATGGTTAGTGGATCAAGGAGATAGTCGGTGAGATCAAAAGTGTTGGTGGTATAGTGAAGGATACCACCGTGGTTAGCAAGGTGTTGAGAACCCTTCTACCGGTCTATGCTATCCAAGTTGGAGAACTCAAGTCTATTGATAAATCAAAGGTAACTCTTGACTCCATCATTGGTAAATTAACTGCATTTGAATTAAATGGTTTTGATGGAAGTGTTCAGAGATTAGAGTCTGCATTTAGAGCTTCAGTTTCAAATCCACCGGTAAGGAAAAGTAGATAAGCTAGTTACAGTCATCAGTTTAGATCCAGCAGAGAGGTTGATGATAAAGACAGTTTGATTGAGCTTGAAGCATTGTTGGCCAAGTGGTTACCCAGAGGTACCGATAAGTACAAAGGTAAATTACCTTTGAAGTATTTTGCATGTAACCGGATTGGACATATTGATGCTAACTGTCCAAATGGAGATAAGGAACAAAAATGTGAGAAGTATAAGAAGTACAAAGGAAAAGGTAAAAGAGATTGTCTCATTGCAGTAGATGGAGGAATTATAGATGAGGAATCTAAGGAAGATACAAATGAGGACATTGTCTTTGTTACCATTAAAGAAGAGACATCAGATCAGAAGGCATTAGAGCAAATCAGAACCCTAATTCTGCTCCCGGTCAATGTTCTAAATGCAATAAGAATGGTCATAAGACAAATGATTGTAGAATGAATGTAAAATGTTATGCATGTGGAAAATTTGGACATATGGCTAATCAGTGCATGTCGAGCAATTACATCGGTTTTAGTAAAGCAATTCAAAAGAACAATGTTACATGTTATGCATGTAATGAGGTTAGACATATTGTTAAGTTCTGTAGAAGCAGAAATCCATCGGTTGGTAATGGATGATCAAATGAGAAAGGGAAAGAAAAGGTTAATGAAATCCGACAAGATCATACGCAGAGATGGGTCAGGAAGTCAAAAGAACAATCAGTAGATGCACTGGTTACTCCACTGACATAGAAGGTTGCTCCTGCATCGGCATGAAGCTCATTCAAAAACTAAGGCAAATGACTTAGGGGTAGGCAAAATTCATGAAGATACTACATATGTCCTAAAAAGAGGTTCCAGAAGATGTTCAAGATATTGGAGATGCTTATCCGACATGAAGATGTTTGATCGAAATCCGGTATCTTCCACTGCAAGTCATTTATATCAATGGCAGATTAGGGTTTTTCTTGGAGAATAAAAGGTCGAATTCACTTCATTTTTTATCACTTTGCATTCAGAAGCGATTAAGAGCAATTCAAAGGAAGTCTAAGGCAAATTAGAGCGATCGATATCATCTTGAGCGATTTCACCAACGATTGGAAGATGTCTTTAGGATTTTTTACTAGCAATGATTCACAGGTATTTATCTTCAATCATGGAAGCAAGATCATCATCTATACCTATCTTTGTTGCATATTTGACTGTTGTTGAGGTCAAGGACCGTCCCAGGCCGAATTTCAAGCAATATCCGCATGTTGCTACCTTGGATGATTCAGTTGGAGCTTTTTCTCGTGGCCCGGAAGGAGTCGTGTATGTCAAAGATGTAAGAGCTTACATTCACTGTCATATCGAGGATTTGGGAACGACTGATATCAAGAGCATATACATGAATGATTTATTGGGAGATTTTGGAAAGATTAAACTTGAATACCAGCATATTGTTGATTTAGGGTTTATCGACATTCTGGATATTCCCAAATTTGAAGATGAAATTGTTAGGTATGTTTTGAGCATAGTGCATGGAGAGTTTATCTGGTTGGATAGACCATATAAGATTACGAAGAAGGCCATCAGGGCAATCACTGGTTTACCATAGGTTGGACAACATCAAGAGAAGAAAGTTTCAAATGATCAGGTCAACAAGATTACCGGTGCAACATCAGACAAGCGGTCAATGAGGATCAGTACTATCACTGACACATACATCAGATTCAGAAGTATGATCATTGGTTACAAGGTAACACAATCAAACTGACCAAATTTTGTTTCTAGCTCTTGCATTTATGCAGCTCATAAAATGATGAGGGAGAATGAGAAGTTGGATCTATGTGGTTAGATGTTGGATGAACTGTTGATTAAACCAGGAAAGATTAAAGGAGAAAAGAAAGGAACTTCCTGGTATGGCAACCTAATTGTTTGTTTAATGTTATTTTTCATCAATGAGACTCCCGGTTTTGGGAAGAGAAAATGGGCATTCGATATCCCGGTAGGGAGGCAACTAAAACAATCAATCGCTACATTGGGTAGTCTAAGAGATGACAAAGTATGGGGTTAATTTAAAGCATTTCAAAAGGATATGAATTCTAGGATAACAGTT
This sequence comes from Cryptomeria japonica, assembly GCF_030272615.1. Lineage (NCBI taxonomy): Eukaryota > Viridiplantae > Streptophyta > Pinopsida > Cupressales > Cupressaceae > Cryptomeria > Cryptomeria japonica. Next base: position 626,359,615 of record NC_081415.1, on the reverse strand, counting down.
CCTAAGAACATTATAGAGAAGTACTCAACCGACATAATCTTCATGATGGTCAAGAAAGATGAAACTTTGATGGAAGTTGTTAGGCCCCGAAAGATTTGGATTGAGGAAATGGGTTATGAAGTTGATGCACATATTCTTGATTCTTATGCACAAATGCTAATTGATGCATCGATAGATGAAACTGTATAAACCTTTGGCATTGCTAAATAGAAGAAGCAAGAGGTTGAAACTGAGTTCAACTAAAAGAAGAGAGAGAAGTAGGAAGAAAAGGCAAGAAAATTTGTGGAAAAGATTTCACAGGACATCAAAGCATTGATTGATGTTGTCCCGGAGAAAGGCAGGAAGAGGAAAGAACCATAAATATTCATTGAGCCTATTGCAGCAAAATCTACATCTGAGGATGACACACCCTTGGCATTCAAAAAGGTACTAAGGAAGAAAACTGAAGAGAACAAGGTAGAGGCTAAGAAGCAACCGGTTAGGAAAGTTACTATCAGGGTACCAACATAGAGGAAAGCACCAAAAGAAACACCTTCAGCTCCATCCAATACTGGAAGAAGAAAGAAGAAGGATGACATTGATCTTGCAATTGAATCTAGTAATGTAACTATTATTCCACCAAAGACTTGTGTAGAGTTAGTTGATGAAATTACTAAAGATGGTATGTTAAAGAATGTACAATTTTATTATGAACATTTAGATAATGATGAACAAAGAGAAGTAGAGGAAGTAGTTTTGTTATATTTGGATATTTATAAGAAAGCCTTGTTAGAAATTGAAGACCAAATACTAGCACAGTTGTATGATATGTTAGATGCTAGAAGACTATCAACAATGCAAGAGGACAAGCATATAAAGATTCAAGAGTTGTTATATGTTTGTGTTTCTATTGCTCCAAAGGAGATGGATAAGACACTTGAAGTTGCAGATAGGAAAATCTTTAACAACAAGCATAGAATAATCAATCTTATGTTAGGAAGGGTCAATGAGATAATCAAGAGACCCACAAGGCATGGGTTAAGTTCTTTGAAGAGAACCATGGTTTTTATACTTCATCACAATCTAAGACAGATACTGCAGATTGAAGGGAAGGGTAAAGGTGTTATGGGTACTTCACCCTCAATTTTGAAAAATATTAAGATAGTGGAAATTGAGCCCCGGGTAGATACAAATGTACAAAAAAATGTTGAGATGCTGAGAAATACAGAGAGTGTAAAGGTTGATAATGAATAGGTTACTAATGTTGAGGAAAACAGTCCTACAGATACAGATGTATAGGATGAGGTTATAGTTCCTAGGGAGGAACCAATAGTTATTGAGACTGCACCAAGTGGTGAAGCCACCGGTGCAAGTAAGGAATATATAAAGGTTAAAACATTAGAGGAGAAGAAAGAGGAATCTGATAGGGAATCGATAGTGAGTCCATCATTGTTGTCAATTGACACCTTACAAGTTGAAAAGAAAAGCATAACTGAGATGAGTTCAGTAGAACTCATGATGATGGTTGCACAAAAAATGTTGAAGGAGGGTTCTATGGATAAAGGGGTTATTGATTAGTTTATCATTGTTTCACATAGACTAGTCCCAGAGTGCATGTTTGACAAAGAAGCGTGCCCATCTGACAAGCTTAAGATAATCACAAAGCACATTTCAAAGGATTTCCAATCCTTGCAGCAAATATCAAACCGACAAGCACTAGAGAGGTTCACACAGGCAAAAAGAGCTACATTTGATCAAGTGATTGAGTCTGAAAGGAAGAAGATTAATGATAAATTAAAATTGATAGATAATGCATTGAGGCGGTGTACTAATATCTATAGAGTATGTTGTAATACAGGTTTGCTCACAACTGAGACAGATAAAAAGATCAAGGATATTTAGGAGGAGATTGCAGGTATAGCCAATTCTTTTGATGGATTGAATTCATTAACTACATCTATATACGGTCAAATTTTAGTTTTGGAAGCCCAAGTTTTTGCTCTTGAGAAGGAAAAAGATAAAATCATAAGGAGAGCCAGAAGTCTTAGAGGATTGGCGAGTCCCCATTGGATTCACTTAGTGTACATAAGGAGTGTATAGATCTGGTTGGTAAGCCCACACCGGCATAGCTTAATGAGAAAGAGTCATTTGCCCATATGTTAAATGGACTTGTATGTATTTTTGGTACTTTCAAATTTGGTTGGGATACCTATCTTGAGCTATTGGAGAAGGCCTATCCAAATATTTTCAAATACATTCAGCTCCGGTAAGGTATTTTGGGACATATTCATTGTACAGTCTTTCATTCTTTGTCCTAGTTTTTGGTATTTTTTATGGCATTGATGTCAAAGGGGGAGTGATATAGATGTGAAAAAGAAAAAAGGGAGTTGTATACGTTAGGGGGACTATAGGTGAAAAACTATGGAGGTATGGAGTATTTTGGATATTCAGCTCAGGGGGAGCAGGTTCAGGATGAAACCGACATATGGAAACCATGATCACTTTTCACATGAGTGTTGCCATGAATGCCAAAGGGGGAGATTGTTGGCAGTTGACACTCAATTGGTTGGTTTCAATAGGTAGTCATTGATGGCAACATGGCAACTTGTTTCGGCTTCATATTTTGGTTCAGTTGTGTACCGGTAGGCACTTCACAGACACTTCACCGACAGGATGGAAGGAATTCTTTGGTTATCGACAATGCAGGCCGACATGGTTTAGAATCAGGTTGTCGGTATTGGAGGCCGACATCTTTTGGATCCGGCATCGGCAATTATTTTTGATATTCATGTATTTATGTTATCTAGCTGACATGTATATTCATATTGTAATTATCTTTGTAAGTTGACTTAAGGCATGATAAATTGTAAAGGGAATATAGGTCAGTTGATTAGATCATTTTGAAATATCATAGGAACATGCATAAGGAAGGAAATAATGAAGGAGATGCGAAATATATGAGAGAGATTATGTATGTGAGGATATTTTTGTAAAGGGTTATTCCGGTATAGGGTTAAGGGTTTCAGATCAGAACAGACGGAGCTTAACCGGAACTGTATTCAGGCAACAAATGCTATCTTTGTAGTTCAATCATTTCTCAGGATTGTAGTCTGGATTTGTATGTAGTCAATGAGGCTCCTTTTATGATTGAGCAGTGTGCTCTAGGCTGTAAGCCTTCCTGCAAGTGCAGGCCCCTATATTTTGTAATCTCTTCATATGGCCAGCGAATTGATATTGCGGGTCACAAATCCCACTGTGGTTTTTCCTCTTTGAGGTTTTCCACGTATAATTATGTGTGTTATGGTATTCATTTATGTGATTGGCTTATTGGTTGCTTTACTTCTTTCAAATCTATATGTATCGGTATACCGGTTGGTGTATGCATGTTTTAATAAGGGTAAAATTGACCATTTCGGTAGAACACTGATTCACCCCCCCTGCCCCCCACCCCCCCCCCCCTGCCTCTCAATGTTCTTGGATTCCAACAATGTAATGATTGAATTTGTTACATGCATACACAACAGTGAAAAATTCTTTCTCAGTTGTTGTATAATTCCTTTCTGTTGGACTCAATTTTTTGCTTATACAATAGATAGCATGCATTGTTCCATTCTCATCTTTTTGTCCTAGGACTACACCAATGGCCAAGTTTGAATAATCTGCATGAATGTGAAATGACTCTCCCCAAATAGGTCCTTTAATAATAAGAGAGTTGGTCAGGGCATGTTTAATATCTTCAAAAGATGTTTGACAATCAAATGTCTAAGAAAATTCTACATCCTTAGCAATATGAATAATGGCTCAACAATTTTACTAAACCCCTCAATAAATCTTCTATAATGCCTTGCATGTCCAAGAAAACTTCTGACATTAGTTTGAGTCTTTGGTATTTCAATTTGTTGAATAACTTGTACTTTCTTTGGATCAACTTTGATGCCCTCCTTGGAAATATGATGTACCAAAACAATCCCTTATGTCATCATAAGAGAAAATTTTTCATGATTTAGTGATAGCATGTGACCTTTACATCTTTTCAACGCTTTATTCAAACTTTCCAGTGACTCATCATATGTTTTCCCATGAACCATATACACCTTACACACGAAGTGGTTAAGTCAACAAAAATGGCTAGAACGACCCTTTGAAAAGTGGCTGGTGCATTACAAAGCCCAAATGAGAGGACTCTATATGCATAAGTTCCCCAAGGACATGTGAATGTTGTCTTGTCTTGGTCTTCAGGAGCCACTTGTATCTGATTATAACCGTTAAAACCATGCAAGAAAGAAAATAAATTGTTGCCAGCTAGGTTATCAAGAACTTGATCAATGAATGGTAAAGGAAAATAATCATTTTTAGTGGCTTTACTCAACTCCCTATAATCGACACAAACACGCCACTTTTTACTTTAATGACCAATGGTGAAACCCATTGACTATCAGAAATTGGATAAATAAATCCTACTTGCAACCATTTTTCTATTATTGTTTTAACAAAATCTCTCAAAGATGGGTTGATTCTTCTTTGCCCCTATCTTATAGGCTTGACATCTTCAGTGTAAATGTGACGTGTACATATTGAAGGATGTATTCCTCTCATATCCTTATACTCCCAAGCGAATGCTTCTATGTGTTTTTCCAGAGTAAGTTTTAACTTCTCTTCTTGAGTTGAAAGCAAGGATGAATTAATGAAGATAGGTTTGTCTAATGAGATTATAATTTCTTTTGTATCACTTTTCCTTTCAATTGGATGTCCAATGTTTGTTTTAAGAGGACAAGGATGTGACTTATCATGAAGGGAAAATTTTTTATGACTCTTCTTTTGAATTTCTTCTTGAAAAGAACATTCTTTAATTTCCTCATGGAGTTATTTACTATTATCAACTTTTTCTCCTTTTTCAACATACTCCTCATATTCTTCAACATGTTCAGATAAATTGACCATGGCTAATTCAACCACTCCATCCCCTTCTGAATCTATCTCATCATCAACCCAATGTTGAGTATCAAAATGAAATGTTGGCTTAACTGGAGGGTAAAGTGTCAACTCTTTATGTTTCTGACCATTAGAAATAGTCATACTGCCAGATCAACAATCTATCAATGATGTTGCAGTTGCTAACCAAGGTCTTCCTAGTATAATTGGATATCTTGATGTCTTCTTCCTAGCTCTGAGTAACAAGAAATCTATTGGATAATCCCATGTATCAATGGTGACCGTAACATCTGTCAACACACCTTTAGGTTTGGTAGTAGATTGATCCGCCAATTGAAGCACAATTGTTGTTGGTTGAATTTCTTGCATTGCCAACATCTTTGCAATATCTACAGTAGTAAAATTTATGGTCGCTCCTAGAGCAATCAATACATTAGGTATCTCAACTCCCTATGCTAAATGTAATTACAAGACTCCCAGGGTCACTATACTTTCGAGGAAGCAATCTCCTTGATAATATATCAGCGAGTTTAGTTTCTACTTGAATTGTGGAGGGAAATTTCCTCTTTCTTCCAGGAGTTTTGATGCAGAATGACTTAATGAGTTGATTAAGTTATGGTATGTACTTAATAGCTTGCAACAAAGGAATCTCTATATTGATTTTCTTTAGCTCACAGAGGAGTGTAAAATCTGCTATGTCAATGTGATCTGGTTGAGAGGAATCATGAGCTACTTGGTCATTTTTCAAATGTTCTAGATAAGGGGCCTTATCAGTAACTTCCTTAATTTTATTAGGTTTCTGTTCTTTTTCTTGAGCTTCTTCATTCTTCTCCTCCTTATCTCCCAAAGCATCTAATTTTGTAGGAACATTATGGTTTCTTAATTGAATATCATTGACTTCTATAACATTCAAACCAGGAGAATTGGTATTAGCCCCAAATGTCTTTCGAGGACGACTATTCTTAGAATTTGGCATAGGTTGAGTTGGTATCTGAGGTTGGTTTACCTACTCATTAGTAGTATAAGGTCTAGTAATAAGAGGTGGAGGTTGTCCCCAAGGCCATTTTGGAGCTTGGTTTTGCCACAGTTGGAATTGGAATTGATTTTGCAGCCACAAAGGTGGATTAGGTTGCCACTGTGGTTGGTTCCATTGAGGATTAATCCACTCAGGAGGTCCTCAAGATTTATGAGGCATTTGCATTTGAAAAGGACTCCATTAATTAGGATTCTGCCATTGATTTGAATTCCAATTACTTTTAGGACCACATTGTCTTGAATTGAATCCTAAATTATGTGATCTTTGTCTAGCATAGTTAAGCTCTTCTTCTATCATTGGTGGTTTCTTCAAATGATTCCTGATTTCTTGTAAAAGATTACAAGAACCTCTCGCATGATTTTTTTCACATATCTCACAAAGATCAATCTAATTTAATGGACATTCTCTCGAAAGATGTTTTGCCCTACATTTTTAACAATATATAGCTAAGGGTTCAATGGTTTTCTTGTCTACTTAAGTATTAAGACGAAGGAGTATATGAATTTTTAAATTTGCTATTTCCTCCATTACTTTAGACACATCAGGTGGTGAAGCCTTATTTCTCCTAAAATCCATAGTCCCAACCCTAGTCCTAGAGTAGTTTTTGCAGATATCAATAATTTCTTCCAAAGGAATTTTATTGATATCTCCTTTCCCCGTTAATTTTAAAGCTTCTCTTGATTCATCATCAATTCCTCTCAAGAAAGTTGTTCGGCTTATGTCCTGATTGAGTCCCTCGGCACACCTTTTATACCCAAACATAAACCTATCAGCATAATATTCCAAACTCTCATGTTCCATTTGCTTCATTCGAAACAACTCTTCTTTCCTATCCCTCACTTGACAATAATCTTGGTATTTATCCAAGAATATAGTTTCCATTTCTTGTCATGTTGATATAGAACTAGCTCGTAAACCCATAAACCATCGTAATGCTGACTCTTTTAAAGTAGAAGGAAATAACTTCAACTTCTGGTTATCCGTGGTATAGTCATAAGTATGACAAAGGACTTTAAACTCAAAAAGGAATTGGTCAAGACCTTCAAAAGCTTTTCCTCTAAAAGTTGGTAAGATCAAGGGTGCAATATTTTTCATAGGAGGCTCATGATCTCCTATATTCAGGTTGATGGGATATGAAAATGTCTTATGAGGTGGTGGGTTATCCACATCTGCTCGATCACCCATCTCTTTTTGTTGTTGTTCAATTTGTTCTTCTTATTCTTCAAAAGTGTCTTGTTGGTTGTCTTGGAATTGATCAAGATTGTAATGTCTTGGAAGAAATCTTCCAAAAGGATCTCTAGCTTGTCTCATCAACTGATTAAATCTTTCCTTATCATCACTAAGGCTTTAACTTGGTAGCCAGATCGTTTTATTCCCTGACAACACCACCAAAAATGGTGGGCAAGATCGTTGATGTCACAACTTACACCATTTAATTTCTTTTCAATATCAAATAGGGTGTGTCTGAAAGTTGTTTGCGATAAGAAAATGATTAAGGTTGGGGGTTTTTGCACCGTAAAATAGCGACTTAGGTTCGGTCATGCTCCGTGAAGAGCTATCAAGATCTCTCTTCTATGGTTGAGTTTTGAGACTAAAGACACTCTATGAATCTAAGTTAAAGGAACTAAACTATCCTGAAGAAGATTTTAGATCTGAAACCAAGAGTTTGAACATGGCATGATCAAGACTTATCCATGGAATTATCTATCCAAAACTAAAACAACTTTTAATTTCCTATGCATTTAAATCTTAAATTATGTGCTGAAAAGTAAATCTATTTTACACTTGCGAGAAATAAAATCTATTCTATGTTTTCATAAATAAAATCTTCTATGTTTGCAGGAAATGAAATCTATTTTAACAAACATTGAAATAAACTAAATTCCATGGGTTAGTTCAATAATGTTTCCATTCTTGCTTTGATTCAAATCCATCATCTTAACATCTACTGTAAAGAAAAATAAAATGCATTGCTGAGTGAAATAAAATAAAATTATAGCACTGAGATTTCTATTATGCATCCATCCATTTAGGTACTTTTGCATGAAAGTAAATAGCTACAACTCATGTAATCAATTTTCCATTTGCCTAAAAATTGTTCACAATTTAAAATAAACAGAATGTAATGAAATCAATATGCAGAACTGAAATAAGAATGAAATCACACAAGGATCACCTCTCTTCGATCGAGCGGGCCCTGCTCTTCCTTTGGTGGGATTTGAAACACAGTTACTCTCAGATCAACTTTGAATTTTCATTGAAATTTACTTTTAGAAGGAAGTAAAACAGGTTTGTAAATTACAAAGTACGAGAATCTACTACTAGCTAATTTACTAACTACTTGACTAACTAGCTTTCTAAAGAAAGTGAGGGGATATTTATACATATCCTTTATTCAAATTAAAAAATAAGGTTACCCGCTTAAACTGAGTAACAACTATGAACTGAACTGAAAAGGAGTTATCATTACATTGATAACTCTAGATAGAAACTAAAGATCATAGAAACAACTGATAAATTGAATTTAGAGGAGATCGAGGACATATCTCCAGCTGGAGCGATCAGGAGTGATCATCACTGGTGTGCTTGCTGAGCTGAACTTCATAACTATTTGTTTGCTTGTTAACTCAAAACACATTCAAGAAAATAAAACAGAACATAATGATAACTATTTTGAAAATCTGAACATTCATTCGCATTAATAAAAAAAGAAGTGAAACATTTAGTCACAAACATTATTTCTAATATACCTCCTAATTAGCATAATATAATAACAAAAAAGAGTAAATATGCATGCATTAGGTATGCGACAGGCATATTAGTTCACATAATATATTAAAAGTTTTAAGTAGAAAGTATGATTAAAAGTAACTTAATTAACTGCTCATCAGCTTCAACAACCTCAACTTCTAATTGATCTAGATTTTCAACCATATTGTGTGTATCTTGGAAGTCCTTTTTGTCTTGCTCTTTTGATTTTTTAAGGCTATCTCTAGTTCTTGCACATGGGCCCTTCTCCTCCAAATTTGTTTCCCTTTATCAACACAATCTAGATCAATAAAGGCCTCATCAGTAGAAACATTAACTCGATTCTTTTGCCATTTGTCCACTAGTATTTTGATACTGTCAGCACTATTACGAATATACTTAAAACTCAAGTTAATGAGATTATCATCAACCCTCTTAATCTTGGCTTCTAGAGTGCCAATGTGGCCTTCACAGTCATTTTCAATAAACTTGCATCATTAACAACTTTTTCCATCATTGGAATAATTTTCTTAATGTATCACCCTGCATATCAACCTTACCTTCACCCATCTCAAAATCTTACTCTTAAGGGAATAAAGAGTGAATTTATTTTGCCTAATATTGCCAAGGATGTTGCCATGTCAGGGGCCATTACTGAGGAACAACGAAAACTCCATGCTCAACAACTCGAATTGATTTATTCATAGTCCGATACTCTTTATGAGTTGATTCCTCATGCACCCAGGTCCTCTACGAACTCGTCAACACCACACTTAGGTTGCAATATACAAGGTTGTAGGCTAAATGAGTCAGATGATTCTATATCAAACCCAACCTACTAATACTCAGTTGAACTGGTTCATTTCCAAAAAAAATCATTTCAAAATCCTAAATTGATCAACAACAACATCACTAACCACTCCTAATAAATACTCCAAATGTTCCTACTCAAAATTCAGAAGAGGAGAATCCTTATTCAAATCCCTAGGGAAAGGAGGCCAATCAAATTTACCCACATTCTTTGGAGAAGAAGATGATGGAAAATTTGCACCCTTTGCAGAGACCTCCATCCTAGGGTTATCATTTAAATTATTAATTCCTTCTGAATCATCACCCATAATATCCCAAGATTGAGAACATGGAGAAGGAGAGTCCCTTTTCTTCCTTTTCCTACATCTACCCTTCTCATCCCGCAGGAGCTTCAAAGACTTCCTCTCATTAGGGTTTCTTGTTGAGAGAGTGGGTGAAAATAATTTTTAGCCTAACAACTATTGTTTCATGAGCCTTTAAAATTTTAGGTTTAATTTCTTTACCATTGTTCTATGCCTAAAAAGAGTAAAAAGGTCAATAGTAAGAATCTTTGATAAAACATAATTACATGCACATAGATTTACACAAATTCTTTACATATCCCTCTAAATTTAGAGGCTTTTAAATACAATGTGATTTAGGGTACAATAAATTTGTAAAATTAGACTTAATAAATAAGCATATATATTTTAAATATGTTTTATTGAAAATTATGCAAATTAATTTAAGAGAATTATTTAGGAAGCATTTTATGGAAGAGACTTTAGGATGAAGGATATGTTGGAATTTTACAGTGGAAAATAAGAGGCCTTACGTTGCCTTTGAGGTGAGAAAGAAGTTTCTCTTAATTAATGTAATAGAGTTTTTTTTCACATTGTATGCATCTATAATTTCTAACATTAATTGTTATAAAAATATGAGATATTTGTTTTTAGCATTAATTTTTATAAAATATGACATATTTCTTTAGCATTAATTGTTGAGATAACCAACTTTGTAAATTTCTAAGCTTTTAAGACTTTAAACTTGTCCAATTGCTATAAAATCTACAAAACCATCTACTTGTAAAATACTCTAAAAATCCAACACTTGCTAAAATATTTTAAGAAACACTTACTAAATTCAATCATAAACCTCTATCAAATTTATAGTACATTTAATATAAATTACAATCCATCACCTTCTTTTGATACAAATGCTAGTAAGAAAAACAAAATGCAATGAAAATCAGAAGAAAAGATTGATGAAAAGAAAACAAGAAAAACAAAATGAAAGCAAAATACTCAAAAAAGATTAGTAAGAAAACCTGACAAAAATGAAAGAAAGATTACAAAGAACTTATTGATGAAAAGAAAACTATAAATATATAAAAATATCGATTTAAAAAAAAGTGTAATATCTCTCAATGTTTTTTACATAATTTTTTAATATATATAAAAACAGCTAATTATAAAATTATTAAGAAAGCATATTCCACATTTATACTTCCATTCAAAATATCTTATTCCTTAAATTATATTTCCCCAACATAATATTTAATTGTTCAATTATCACCCAATAGAATTGATACATACAAATATATCCCACAACCTCCCCCAAAAAGGAAAATACTTCTTTCCTTTTGTCGTTTAGCACATTTTAGTGGCTCAAGTCTGTCATACCAAGTCGAACCAAAAAAAACAAAATTAAAAAAAATATAATTTTTTTTGTTCCTCTAGTTAAAAAGAAGCCGCACCTAACATTTGGAAATAAAATATTTCTTGAGGAGGACGGCAGGGTTTAGTGGTAAATAACATCATCGCTTAGGAAAGAAAGTTAAAACCCCTTTTAATAAAATTATGCATTAAAAAAAACTAAAAAAAACCATCATCGCTTAGGAAAGAAAGTTAAAACCCCTTTTGCCTTTCCATCGCCATTATTACCAAACTGCAAAACGTGCACATCTCGTGGGGTCCACAGACGCATTATTTTATACCATAAAATAAATTGGAAATGTGAGGCTTTTATGGGGAAAAGGAAAATGAAAAAAAAAGCGTATCGGATTTTGGCGAAAATTTAGTCGAAGGGACTCAGCGGGACGACGTTTAAACGGTCGTTATGTTTAGCGGAGGAAGAAAGCAGAGCCGTTCTTTGCAGCGAATGGAAGGCTCTTGATTTTGTTTTTAAAAAGGTATATACGCACTGTATATATTGCATTGCATTCCCGGCTGTCATTTCACGCCCTGCTTTTCTATGTCCGCTTCTCGGTTTTCTACATGTACGTACGTACGTATATATATATATATTTTCTGGTGTTCTGATATTTTATTTTTCCTCCTTTTCTTTTGACTGTTATCTTGGCCTTTCGAGAAGAGCATCTGCATGATCTCTTTCTGCAGGTAAATAAATGAGCATTTGACTCGAGTATTGCATTTTTTCTGTTTTGAGTTTTAATTAGGGTTTTAATTTTTCGCCTGTTTGAAAATGGAGCAGTTGTTTTCGAAATAAGCATTTCGGGACATTTGCTTCAGAGTTTTGGAAATTGTTTGTTAATGTGAGTTTAGGAAGTTATGATATGTTTTCTGGTTTGGAAGAAAATAAGTTGTTGTGTTATGGTATTTGCAGTTCCATGGACAGTGAGTTGTTTTTTTTGGAGTATTTGTTGCTGAAACATAGTCCGGGTTTTGAGCGTGAAGTGGGATTTCTGTATCGTAACTTTTATAGTGTAATTTTTAAAGATATGTTATATGGAGAGTATTTTCAGCGTAAAGGTGTTATGGTTAGTGTTTGTCTTATGTTGATACCAAAGAGTGTCCGACTTTGAGTTTCTATTGGATTTTGAGCTTGAATTGGGAGTTCTGTATCATTATGTTTTATGGTTCAAGTTAGAAAGTTATATTGAAGCGATTTCATATTAGGTTTCGTAGTTTCTGTTTCAATATTCCGTTCATGCGAAAACAGGGTCTAGTTTGGGTTTTGCGCTGAGATTGGCGTTTCTGGATCATTAGAGGTATGGTTTATGTTTGTAAGTTATGTTATGTGGAGGGAATTTTCAGCACTAAGGTTTATGGTTACTGCTTGAATCTTACATTAAGGTAGGGTCTAGTTGGATCTTGAGCTTAGACTGGGTTTTTATATGAATAACTTTTTAGTTAAAGTTATGTTCCGTAGTGGGGATTTCGGGGCTGGTGGACAGTGTTTGAATCGTACATTGATGCAAAAGCTTTGTGTAGTTTGTGTTTTGAGCTGAGATTGGGGTTTATGTATCATTAGCTTCCTACATAAAGGGTTTACGGTATATCATGTTGGGGAATGGATGCTGTTTGAATTTCATATGATGCACAAACGGTTTTAGGTTTTTGAGATTGAAGTGTGGTTTTTGTATAATTATTTTATTAATACTATTAGCTGTGACCAGTTTCAGTGCCAGGGATGATCGTTATTTATTATTATTTGAGTCTTACATTGATGCAAGAACAATTCATGGTTTGGTTTTTGAGCATAAATTGATGTTTCCGTATCACTAGATTTATAGTATAAGTTTTGCAAGTTATATTGAGGGGATTATTAGTACAAGGGCATACATTTATTAATTTAAATCTTATATTACTATTTTGGGTTTTCAGATGCAATTGGGTTTTTTGCATCATCATATTTATAGTGTAAGTGTATAAGTTATGTTTAAAGCTTTAGGAAATTTTTGGTATAGGAGCTTGTGATGGCCTTTTGAATCTTCAATTGATGCAGAACTAGGGTCTGGTTTTGGGTGCAACTTGGGATTTAAATTTTATTTTTCAATTCTCTAGTATAAGTTTTCAGGTTATATTATATTGAAGGGATATTCAGCACTAGGGCTGATGGTCCGTATCTGAATTTTAGATTGGTACAAAAATAGTGTATTGTTGTATGGTGTTTGAACTTAAATTGGAATTTCTTTATCATTTTCTCTGTAATCAATGTTTGTAAGTTGTAGTATGTCGAGGGGATTGTCACTCTGAAGACTGGTCGGTGATGTCTGAATTTTATATTACAACAATTGTTTCTGGTTTGGGTTTTGTGCTTAAATTGGGAATTCTTAATCATTAAGTTTGCATTTTAAATTTGTAACTTGAGGGCATATTCGGTGCTAGGGCTGATGTGTGCTGTTTGACTTTTATATTGGTACAAAATTGTGTCCAAGCGGTTATGTTCATAATGTATGAAGTTTTTTGATGTTCATATCCTTATAATGGGATAATGTTCCACATTCATGTACTTCTGCTTGTTATTATATTAGTGATTTTGAGCTTAAATTGGGTTTTCTGTGGCACGGCCTTTCTTATTTTAGTATGTAATTTGGACTTTTGTGATTACAGCACACATCCTTGTAGTAGCGTTATATAAGAGGCAAGGAATGTGCCATTGAGGTGTTGAATGTGTCCAGTTATGGCATGGACAGAATCCCAAATCAGTCAGCCCCAGACCCCAGTAGTGAACAGTGTAAGGGATCAGCAGGATCCGACTGGCAATAATAATGAGCTCTTGAAGAAAGCACCTGATGGAACAATGAGTCATCCAGTGAATACTATTAGTTCTTGTTCTAATCTTACCTCCCCTCTCCCTGCTGATTCTCCCCTTAGAAAGTTTCAAGGAAAGGATGCACTTTCATATGCCAATATTCTTCGATCAAGGAACAAGTTCATGGATGCACTATCTCTATATGAAACTGTTTTGGAAACAGACACAGGCAATGTTGAGGCTCATATTGGAAAGGGAATTTGTCTCCAAATGCAAGGTTTGACTCAGCCAGCATTCCAAAGCTTTGCAGAAGCTATTAGATTAGATCCTCAGAATGCTTGTGCTTATACACATTGTGGGGTTTTATACAAGGATGAAGGACACTTGTTACAGGCAGCAGAGGTATGTTGTGCTTCTAGCCTACAAATCTATATTTCTCAAGAATAACTGAGATATTTTAAATGATGTTTGTAGGTGTATCTGCTTTGATGTAGAAACTCAATGTAATATCTGGCCACCTGATTTGCACAGTCCTTTCTTTTCTTGAAGGAAACAAGTTTTGATGAGCATATTGTTAATGTGATTATTGTTGAGTTTGTTTTGAGGAGACTTAGGTTGTAATCATTTGGACATTTTACTCACCAAATTATTGCTGAAGAATTTATTTGGTATGTCTTGGCTCTAGGATGAACTTTACTCCTGTAACTGTATGTTTCTTCAGCATGGACAATTATAGAAGGAAAGCTTATTGGATGCTATATTTATAACCAAGCAATGAACTTCCTTATATTGTTTCAATTAAGAAAACGTTTGGGAGACCTTCAATGAATAACATAAGAATTGTCCATTATTTAGCAGATCGCAGGCAAAATGAATATATGTTGGTGAAGTTTAAATAATTGCGCGTGACAAAGAACTTTGCCATAAATATATTCTCTGATCTTACTAAACTTTAATAGAATTGTAGCCTCTAGATGTGGCATTTGAATCCCTTTCAGTGGCCGTGTAATTGCATGTGAACATGTTGCCTGCTGACCTGTTGGTAGTAATGACCTGGATTTAGGCTATACTAGTGCCTGTTACTCAGTTTCTAGAAATTTACAATTTCGTTTAAATTTTTTTGTGGCTTTCTTGTTAGTTAATTTTTTGTTCTATAGTAAAAAAGTGCCAAATATCAAAATACAATAGGGCATATTTAAAAGTGATCATTTGGTAACCAACAATGAATGTGTTAAGCCCCTGAATTTATTGTGAGATGACTAATAATGGAAACCCGATATGGTCTCCAAGAACTAAACAGCTGAAGTTGAACCCCAATAGCTTTATCCAACACAACTCTTATAATTGATAAAGGGGGCTTCTCTCATCCGTTGAATTTTGAATGGGTCATAGCTAAGAAAATCTCTCAGATAAGATTCAAGAAACCTATTTAAGGAATCTTGCACCTGTCTAAAATTCCTCGTATAAGTGTATTGATAAATATAAAATTGGTACAAGTGTTTCTCAAAAAGTAATAACTTTTCTTGGATGAAAATCCCCAAATAAGTCAGTAAAAGCAGTGCTTGGTAAACTTAAGCCCAAAATATAATTGTTTGGTAGGTCATTTTATCAAAATTTTGAAGGGGAATCAAATGAGACTGAATAAGCATAAATTTATCCAATGATTTTTTTTGGCTACGACAGACATACTTCATTGGCAATAAGCACCATAATTGCAATCATGCTGACCATGCTTTAAAGTCCATAGAAGCAATAGTCTGCAAAAAATTGCAATTATACTTGATTAATCCTGAATCCTGGAGCCAGGTGATTTATTCCCTTAAAAAATCTCGATTCACGAAAAAATTGTTGACCAATCGTTGACCCAAATTTCAATGATTTTTTGCATTTAAATCATGTTAAAAACCCCAAAAAAGGGTAAAAAAGTGAAAAATCATTGTATAAACTTGCAAAACCCTAGAAAAACTTGTGAAATTATCGAATTTCTTATAAATAGGGTTGATCCAAGACAAAATCAGAGTCAATGTGGAATCAACATTGAAAAAGTTTGTTATTTTGTCCATTTTTCGGGGGGTCATCATTCCCCACACTTGTTCAAATCCTGTTATTTTGTCCATTTTCGTGGGGTTCATCATTCCCCACACTTCACTTGTTCAAATCCATGAGCTCAACGACCCAACAAAAGCAGAAAGCCCGTGAAATCAATGGCCTAGCAGGGCTTTGAACCTTGGTGGCTGCCTCACCAGTGGAGTGTTTCTACCACAACACTAAACGTCTAAAGACATATATAATATATATAGATATAAATATATGATATTTAATTTATAATTGATATAGTTAATTTTTACTCAAACAGAGACATACAATTCATTATGTGAGCAATATATCGAAAGTGCTCCATAAAATAAATCTGAATGACAACAAACAAGCTTACATAGTTGTAATAAAAGAGCTTGCAACACACAATCATTAAAATTTGTCTCTACCTAAAATAGTAGTTGCAAGCTAGGTATTGCCAAAACCAGTGGCTTGCTAATCTTTTACTTCAGCTAAACAAATGCCTTTTGTTGAATTCTACCCCATATAAAAGACTTACCAATTGCCATCAGGGAGTATAAAGCATTGCAATTGTGGAATATGATTTGATAAGCTTTCTCAAATATTGAACTACCCCTAGAAAGCTCCTTGCCTCAATTACAATGAAAGTCTCGGATCACCTCAAAATGGCTTCCACTTTTATTAAATTCCTAACAATAGCTGGATCTCTGTCTGATAATCTTTGATCTCAGACTTAGACAACTATTTGGTGTATTTGGTGACTGCCCAAATGAATATTTGCCTATGTAATGAGCAATATGAATATAAACAACAAAAATCAATTTTCTACAATCACGGGTTAAACTCTATTTTATTTACTCTATATATCTCTATGCTATGGAAATGTCCTTAAGTTTAAAAAAAAGTAGTTTGTGTCTATTTTTCTACAATTTTTTGTTATTTTTTAAAATCCAAATTTTTACCCACTTTTTTCAAAAAATCTTGTACTTCTGGTTTGCCGATTTCTTCCCCAAATGATTTTGTTTCTATGATATAAAAAAGCATTGCAATTGTGGAATATGATTTGATAAGCTTTCTAAAATATTGAATCAAACCTACAAAACTCCTTGCCTCAATCACAATGAAATTCTTGGATCACTTCAAAATGGCTTCCACTTTTACTATTTGTCTGTTAACTTTTGATCTCAGTTACCTCATAGACTTGGCTAATATTTGATCTCAGACTTGGACAACTATTTGGTGTATTTGTTGACTGCCCTCTTAAAAAGTTAACTGAATATTTTTGCCTTTGTAATCAGCAATATGAATATAAACACCAAAAAAATATTTTATATAATTCATGGGTTAAACACTATTTTATTTGCTCTTTATATCTCTATTGTATGGAAATGCCCTTAATTTTTTTAAAATAATAGTTTTTCTCTTTTTCTACAATTTTTTATGTTTTTTTTAAATCCAAATATGTTTCCCCATTTTTTGCCGATTTTTTCAAAAAATCTTATACTTTTGGTTTGCCGATTTTTTCCCCAAACGATTTTTGCTACTATGCATTTAAACAATACAATATTGAAGTGCATATTGATATGTTATTTTTTCTTAGTGTTTTTGGTTGGGTTGCAATCATGCTCACTTTCAATTGTGGATACCTGTTTGTGTTTTAATGACAAGCATAATGAGCTGATAGATGTTGTTTTCTAACATTTTTAAATTCTTCCAAATTGGCAATGTAAAAAACTCTTGGTGAGGTTCCAATGCTGTAGGGTCCTGAGCTAGTACAGGTCTAACAAGAGGTCATTGTTCTAGAGGTATCACACATGACAAAATACCAAATGATAGCAGAGCCCAATTACTAACTATGACTTTAACAGGAGCATTGCTTGATTGTAAACCTTTAAATTTCCTGGCGTTTGTATGGGTCACGATGAATTTCAATTCTGTCTGTGGCAATATCAGTGGTTCCCTGGGTGTGAGCCTTGAAACCAACTGTCAAGTGGTTGTCTGCCAGATCTCACTGGGACATGCAGAAGTACTGTTGTGTAAACGCAAGGATGAAATCATAAACCCTCAGCAGAAACCAATTGCTAGGTGATATCGACAGCAAAATTTAGCAGTTTTAATTTTTTCAACATTTAATTATTGACAAATTCCAATACTCTGGTGAGTGGCACTATTGGCATTTGAGACTCTTGGCAGTCATTGTTATTGCTAACAATATAAGATTAATCCCTAGTCATTAAAGTGCCAAATAGTTGGTATTTCATAACAGTTACTGCAACTGATAATTACGTGTATATAAGTGTACCATTATTAGTTAATATTTAACCTCAATCTTGGTGAAGTGGTTGCCAAAATGCATAGCTAATCTAATTGCAAACACATATTCCAGAAGTCACACAATGTTTTAGAAGCCCTCTGACTTACTACACTTTGGTAGCCTATTTGAATGGATGGTTCCATTTGAAGGAAGCTTATTTGGAAATATCTGATCTTATCAAGACTCGGATTTGTGACATTTTGTAAATGGAAGAAGGAAGTTTTGTTGCTAATGATGGTACGAGGCTAGTGCATCTTAAGAGGAGGACATCAACATACCTAAATAATAGATGTTTTTCATCAATAACTATAATACTAAATAAAATAATACGGAAGCGTGACCTAATATCTCAAAATATGCCCACGAGGTTTATATACAAATTAAGTACCAATTTTTATTATCACCTTTTGACAATGAATATTTAGTATTTGCAGTTATTTCTGTCTGTACTACTTCACAAAGATAGTTTTCAAATTTGCTATTTAATATTTATAATGGAATTTTCTTAATTTAAACACTTCAATAAATTTAAAGACATGGAAAACTTTTTGCTTCTTTTGCTTTCATGTCTCCTTGTAGAGTATAAATCTACACATCTTTACAAGATTTTCTGCGACCATAAACCATAATGAATCTTACCCCTTACATAATGACTATGATTTTCATAACTGTGGTAAATGCTAGTTGCTATTGATGCTGCCCGTTTGGGTTTAGGATTCTGGTTTGGCAGTTGCTGAATTTTTCCCCAGGTTTGGTACAGATGGGTTTGGATTTATCATATATATAGTAAAAATCTATGTTTCACCACGTTTCCAGGATGGAGATAGGAGGAAATTTCTCGATGCATTTCCAGGATGGGGTTATGGAGGTCTTTTTTAGGGGATGACAATTAAAAGAAAACAGGGGAAATGTAAAAAGAGAGAAAATTTCAAATATACATATGATAAGGCATTCACCATAATCATTAAACAATAGAGTTGACTTTTCTAGGTGCCTGTATGAACCCACCCAGACATTTGGAAACGTTTCTTGTCAGCAGAGGAGTTTAGGGGATGGCTCAATTGCTTTTTTGAGGCATCCCTGTATCCCCAGAATGTCCCTAATTTGGGGACACTTTTAAAAGGGCAGAGAACATGTCCCTGGTTTCCTTACTAAAAATATAGAAAAGTATCCATTATTTGCACTAAATATGCCAAACTGAATACATATGTGAGAACACAGTTGATAATTGATAAGGTAATGCCAATTGTCAAATCATAAATGTCAAAGACAAATCAAAATGGTTTATATCATAATAGCTTTACATGTGGATTTGAAATTGACTTGGCAAACCAAAAATATGAATGGAGTTCAATTAATTGGTGTGTAAGTGGAAAACAATTAAAAAAAAGCTTTTTTTTTTCCCATCTGGCACAGCCAAGGTCAACTTATATTTTATGAATTTTGGACATAGAGCTGGGGTTTGGGGGCAGCACCTTTGTTGTGATATAGTGTGGGGTTGAGTGGCAGAACCCCTGGCACCAAGCCTTTGAGGCCATAGGGACCTTCATGGCACATGACATTTTTAGTAATTTTAGCATTTTCCGTCAAGTGTTAAATCCTCCAAAAATGCACTTTAGTGTTCATAAATTTTTGTTATTTATATATTTTTTGGTTTTAAAAAAAATTCAAAACAAAAAAAGCTACCCTTTTAAAAACTTTTGTGGGTGGTCCCTGGGTTTGCCCAGATAGTGGTTCCCGGCCTTTCGGTTTGGCACTGGTGTATCTGAGATGTACCCAAGTCAAATGGTCAGCCATGGGGCCGGACCCAAGCTGGATCCAGATCAGCAGAAGAACCTGTCCCATCGACAAGGGTTCCTGGTGAATTTGGTATCACAGCTGCCAATTAATCTGTGCTTTATGAGTTGTTAGGCTTTGCCATTTAGCATGTGACATATAAAATTTTTAGCTTGTGCAAGGTCATAAACAATTTGAACTTTTCCTCTGTTAATTGGTTGCAGGCATATCAAAAGGCTATTACTGTGGATCCTATGTACAAGCCTGCTGCGGAGTACCTAGCAATTGTCTTGACAGATATTGGGACGAGTTTGAAACTTGCTGGAAATGTCCAAGAAGGGATTCAGAAATATTATGAAGCCCTGAAAGCTGATAGCCGCTATGCTGTAAGCTGGAAATTTCAAATTCTCATATTACCTAAAAGATTATAATTATGCCAAAAAGAGTTTAGTTTTTATTTTTTGTCTTTTCTGTTCTCTTTATTGTAATTCTAGAGCATGATCAATATTCAATATAGAGTTATGTAATCTGTGCTGTCTATGTTTGGTAATACAGCCTGCTTATTACAATTTAGGGGTTGTGTACTCAGAAATGATGCAATATGATATGGCGCTTAGCTGCTATGAAAAAGCTGCATTGCAAAGACCTATGTATGCTGAAGCATATTGCAACATGGGAGTCATATATAAGAATCGCGGTGATTTGGATGCTGCCATTGCATGCTATGAAAGGTAGGAATTTATGTGATTAGTGTGTGTGATATGATTTTTTGAAGATACTGTACCTGTTTTTAATCTAGAACTGTTTTTGATGTGCCAGAAATTTGTTTTTGACAGGTGTCTAGCTGTGTCGCCAAACTTTGAAATTGCTAAAAACAACATGGCGATAGCTCTTACAGATCTTGGTACCAAGGCATGTTATGAAGCTTTCTGGGCTTTATTCCTTCTTAGTTATCTTTATCCTTAGATTTTGTTTTTGTCAAATGGAATGCATTTTAGTTCAATTTTTTTAAGGAATATGAATTATGTGAAGGCTTTGAGTTGATTATCTATGAGGGCTTACATTACTGGCCTTGAGCACTTGAAGTATGTATATTTGCAGATGCTTAAATTTTGAAGGGCCTGGATGTTTAGTTTTTATTTCTATGAAGAACCGTCTCTCTGAACTGATTGCCATTTACCTCCATTTTTTTATCGCACTTTTGATTCAAACTAATTATCTGAAATTGATAGGTGCCTTATTGTTTATATTTTATTTTCACATCTTTAATAAAATAACTACTTTGTTGGTTTATATGCAAATCCAATGAAGTTATATCCTCCTTTCTTTTAACTCATCTTTTAGCAGAAATATTCTTAAAAAACCTTAACAATTATAAGTAAACAAGGCACAGACTCTTCAAAAAATAAGGAAACTATGAATTTTTTTAATGGAATTATGGATTACAGTGAGTAGCAGTTAATATAAATAAACAGAAATTGGATAGGCTACAAAAGCACTCAAAATCTAAGAAGATATAAATCAAACCATTTCACCAACTATAAATGAAGTCCAGGGACAACAAAAAAAATCGCAGAATAAAGGGTTGCATTCTGCAATCTCACTGGAGAATAATGGATTTAACTTATGACATGGGTCATTCATAGGGACTAGGACAGATTAGGTTTAGGAATATCTTCAACCTTTAGGATCTGGATCATATTTTCTCACCCTGAGCTAGCATTCAGGAAACCGAGTAGATGTTGTGTAAGGTCGACTGCCATTTTCTTGATTATAGGAAATCAATAGTTTTCATGCTATTTTTTATTCTAAGTTCCCATCACAAGACTTAATGGGACACACATACTTTTTGGGGCTTTTGGATTTTTGACAACAAAACAATTGGGGCTCAAACAGGTTTGCATGCTCTAGTACTTACTTTTCGTAATATATATTAACAATCTAGACTAACTACCTGAGGGGAGTACAGAGAGCCCCACTTATATTTTCAATAACAAGCATTGCTATCTTATGGTCTCTTTTTGAAATTGAGGTGGGTACCTATAGATAGTAGGGCTTTATGCTAGGGAAGGTGAAGATGTACTGAGATGGGCAAACATTCTGCCCAACCCCTCATAACACTTATATAATATGGGTACTGTTCACGGATAGAAATCTCAGGGACATCTTGTGGGTTCATTCACTGGGGGCTTGACTCATTTACCAAACATCCTGCTGGATGGACCTCTCTCTACCAGTAGGAGGTGCCTTTCTTTTCTCTACCATTAATAAGCCAGGGTATTTTTTGAAGAGTAGATAGAGGTCTCCACTCTTTTTGTAATATATGATGCCCTCGTTGCTTATTCTATGGGACAGGTTTGGGAATGGGAAAGAATGAGATCAAATTCAGCTAGGTCAAAGCTCTGCTGCCCCGAGTACCCTGCTGGTATGTGTTTGGGATGTGCCCAGAAGGTACATGGGATGGCAAGGTTGTTCCTTGGGGCTTTACCCAGGCTAGACCTGGGGCTACTGAGCATAAAATAATTAAAATAATAAAAAACATAAAAATATAAGCATTACTATATTCTCCTTGAACTTCTCTAGATCCTTTGTCATACCCATTTCCTTCCAACACTGATGCAAGTGTTCATGAGCTCTGTCAAGAATAATGGCTTTGTCAAAGTGCCATTCACAATTTTGTCCTGAACTGTCTTTTGGCTGTCACGGAAATGCATGAAAATTCTGTTTTTGGCACTCCTCTTTTCGTGCACACTCTGCGACAGTCTGGCCATTGCACTTGCCGCTTGTGTCATTGCGTACAGTTATTGTAACCCTGCTCGTGCATACCTCTTTTTTCTTGTTCTTAGTCAGTATATGTAGGACAGTTTTCACAACACAAAAACAAGCATCGTTCTCCTTTATTTTAAGTAACTTGGGATTATGGTTCTGCATCCCTATTGTCTTTTGCGAATAATGTTACATTGCAATAATTTTTACAACTTGAAGCATACGTTTTATCAAATTTTAAATTATTCTATGTTAATAATTAATATAATTAATTTTATATTAAACTAAATAATATTAATACATTATACTGTACTAAAAATAAAATAATAAAAAATATATAAAAATACTGTACCCAAAACTGTGCTTGCTAGCTTATTATTGTTTTCTTGTGTATGTAATCTTTCTCAATCTGTTTTCTGTTTTGTTTGTTTTGCTGTTATATTAAACTCTACTATTGTATCACTTTGCCCCCTTATCTTTTTGATTTTGTAATTTAAGTCACGATAAAATTGGTTGCCTTTTTCTTTATTTCTGCTTTCCTTTCCCTTCTGGTTTCTTGGTCATTTGCCACACTTTATCTATTTAATTATCTTGGCCTACCACTTACCTTTAATTTCTCTTTGATTGCTATCTCATCCATTATGTTGGATCATGGACTATGATCCGAAACATTAATGAGGAAAAAAGTTTACATTGTATTGTGCTAACCTAGATATATCTTGATAATCTGAAGATATATCTGGAGCAGTTTTCTGAGAAGGAATGGTGGATGATGGTTCTTCCACCGTTGGCATCATAGAATCTCATTTCTTTGTTTCTTTAAACATGTTACTGCGTTGTGTTCTTCAACAAAGGGGCTTGGTAAATTGATTCTTCGAAGTGTTTTTGTGGTTTCCTACAAGAACTAGTTAACTCTGGTTAAACAAAGATAATGAGGATTTTGATACCTCTAGAGAGGCTCATTGCCCTCTAGTTTCCCTTTAAGGTTTCAATTGATTGATACTGCATAGGTAAACATGGACAAGAGTTACGTGAGGGTACAAAGGGCCCCACTTTTTTTGTATTATATAGTGATAATCTGGTTAATTTCAGACAGAGTACACAGAATCCTCCACTCTTTTTGTAATATATATTGATAATCTGGAGCAATTTTCTGATTAAGGAATGGAGGTTGATGCTTGTTCCACCTATAAAATCACATTTCTTTTTCTTTAAAGATGTTATTCTGTTGTTTTCATCTGCAAAGTGACTTTAGAGGTAATTTCATTCTTTGATGTGTTTTTGTGGTCTCCTACAAGAAATTCTTTAAGCTTTAGATTGGTACCAGCATATTTGAACATGCACGAGAGTTATGTGTACTGGAACCTTCATTCTGATTTGAGTCTTACCTCTAAAAGGCCATGATTGTGTATTTCTCCTCAATTCTCAATGTACCCAAATCCACTCAAAGATTTGTGTGTTCAGTCTTTTGTCTTTTGTCTGAGTGAGAATGCATATGTCCTGTCCATTGCAAGGGGACTTCCTCGTAGTGTAGTCTCAATGTTATGCTTGTGGTGTACCCTTTAGGGTGGTTACCTTCCAGCTTCAAACTGTTATGTGACTTTTCCCCAAAGTGAAAAAGAAAGATTATTTTCCCATATACATAACCTTAACCCTTTGGATTTAAAATGGGGATAAAAGTCAATGTTATTTTGACCCTTTGCCAAAGAGGGAGATAAAGGCAAAAATTGTATGCAATTATTCCAGAGCTAAAAGAGATGTAAAAGGAATTCTTATATTATTGGGTGAAAAATGAATCCTGAGAGGAAAAATCAAGGCAAAAGAGTTAATTAAATTATTGCTTTATGGGAAGGTGTGATGCTTTGGAACCGCCCATTAAAAATGTTATATAAGTCATGTAGACAACTTGGAAATGGCATGGAGATCACTCAAGGAAGAATGTGGTATGGTGGGCTATGTGCATAAGACTGAGGAGAGGGGGCATATAGTGTGCATCCAACTCAGAGTATAGTGTACAGACAGGACTGTCTTGGCTACATTGGTATAGGCTCATGTTGTGTTATATTAGACAAGTTCTTCTGTGAGTGTGGCATATGTATGAGGGCCAAACCCACTGAAATCTTATGTGAAACTACCCTTTCTGGCTGTTGAATTCAGGTAAGTATACAATTAAATATTACTGAAAATAATGGAAAATTAATATTAAATATATAAATTTTTATTTTGATGTTAAACTTAACTGAAACATGTGAATGTGTTATCTAATTTATTATGTTAGTTATTTACTTAAGAATTCTTACTTGATTGCCACATGCTGTAATATGCACTGGTTATTTACAAATATTTTAATATCAGTGCATATTTTATATGTACTCCAATTTTGTTCAGCGGAAGAAGAGCTTGCAACCTGTTTAAATTGGAGAGAAAATCAGCAAAACTTGAAAAGTAAAAATGCAAAACAAATTAAAGAATGTTAAGTGCTAAAGACTACAATACAAATGTTAAAAGTAAAAAGTAAAATAAAACTTGTGATTGATTCTTGATTGCAAGAGGTTGGAGGAACAAATAATCTTGACCATGGAGGTACCACCATGTAGTAGCATCCATTTTGGATTGGTCATTAATAGCACAAGGACTATTATCTTTTCTTTAGATAAACATGTCAATTTCTCTCCTAACATATTCCACCACTTCAGGATCTAAGTAGAGTCCAGTGAATGCCTGCTTGTATCCAGTAGCAACTTCACTATCTCTATGTGGTGGAGTTCTCCTTGGCATAGAAAGTACCATAGTGCTGTAGTACTTGGGATATAATGCATATGCAAGGAGGTGCAATGGTGTGGTCATCTTGTTTCAACTATGAAGAATGATTTTTTGTTCAACCCTTTTGAAAAATATTTCTTTGGGGTCATTCTCTTTTTGTGCTATTATGACTTTCATTTTTTCTATCATGGTGTCCATACCATCACAGACTTCCCCCAAACATGGTGTATTTGTATCAGCAAGCAAACTTGATCATACTCATGATAGGCCTGATGAAATTCAAGACATATTCCACACAATCCCACAATTGTCATTCGGGATGAATGACTCAACCTTTCGGGCCTTCCCTAAATTTGATTGCTTCTAAACATCCCATTGGTTACTAATAAATATGGCACTCAATGCCTCTTGCATCTTCAACAATTGTCTTATTATGATTGTATGTGATGCAAATTGGGTCTCAACAACCTAGGATCATCTAAAAAATATCTCAATAACACATAAAAAAAAATTATATACATATTAAACATGGTATAAATAAAATTAAATAATTAAATAAATTTGCCTTAAACAATTCCAACTTCAAGAAACTCTTGAAAATGCCTTGTGACATATGGTGGTTTGTCACAAACATTTAGATCTCCTCACCCTCTTCGTATACTTGTTTCACCCACTCTATTTCAGTGCCAGTTGCTTGCATCATCAAGTTAAGGGAGTGTATGGTGCATGGGGTCTAAAAACTGTGATTATATCTTTGCTCAACCAAAGCACCGACAGCTCAACCAAAGCACGTGCAACCCAACAAATCTTTGCATTGTCTGTAATGACCTACCATATCTATGGATTCAATGAGGATTTTAGAAATGAGTTTTGCATCTTTGACTTGCCCCTCACAATCATCCGCCCTCAAAAACATTGTCCCTTTGGGGGACATTGCAATAACATTTATTAATGGACAGTTTTTGCAATCTTTACATCCATAAAAAACAATAGAAACTCCCGATTCAACCAAAGAATCTCTAATCGGTTTGAGTGATGTCTTTGCAAAATTCATCTCTTTCCTAATAAGGTGGTGAACACCTTAACATGCCCAAGACTTGTGAAACTAGGAGGTGCACTATTGATTGCCACCACCATTTACCGCCAATATGGTGATCTCACTAGGTTCAAACGAAGACCATTGGCATAGATGCATGCAACGTGCAATTTTTTGCTCTACAATATCTCTTGTTTCCATTTTAAATACCTTGTCCAATAGGCCTCTTTTGCGGGAAAGATTGGGATATACTTAAGGTTGCATAGAGGGTATCTCCAAGAAAGGATGTTGGGGGGCCATTACTGGTTGACAATCTGTGGGTGAAGTCATTCTTTGCAGACGGATGAGCTCTTAGTTTTGCTCTTTTTGCTATAGTATCAGCTTCTTCTTGCTCTCTAACGAGTGCTGCTATTTGTGTGGCAGGCAATCCCTTCTTATCTAGGTCTTCACACATTTTAATCCCTTTCTCAGGATGGCCACAAAGTGAAGATTCACTCAATAATATGATCTCCTATAATTGGTTTTACAATAATTACAATTCGAAAGACAACCCTCACCTCCTGGATTTGTTCAAACGTTCTAGTATGATTCTATAAAGGAGATCCTTTATCAATTTTTAGTTTTTGGTTTGGACACCCACCCATTGAACTTGAACTAGTTGCCATTCTTTGCTATTATAAGAAATTACACAATTTTAAATTAGAAAAAAATGAAAATAAATGCAAGCTTACATTATGTACAAGCAAATGAATGTATTAAAACAGATTATAACAAAGAGTATGACTTGTCTTTTTTTCTAAAAAATTTAAAAAAGACAAAAATTCATCAAAAAAATGAAAAAATTCATCAAAATCTTGAAAATTCATTAAAAGACTAGAGAATAGGGTAAAATGCTTACTGTAGATAATTGAATCTCCTTTGTGCAAGCTCTCGTCCTTCTTGAAGCACTTCATGATTGATCTCCTTTGAAAATAATCAGCTGCCCTTTATAATGCCAAAATGAGAAAAGATAGAGTGAAGTCACAAAACGAGAAAAAGAGAGTGGAATGATGCTTTAGGGGTCAGATTAGGGTTTACAAGGCAAAAAAAGGTTAATTTGAAAAAACAAAGGTCACTCTTTTAAGTGATTGGTTGATGGGATTGTGGGTTTGCTTGGATGCGCCTAGGGTATGCTCGAGGCACATTGGGTGCACTGTGGGTGTGCGGGTGCATACCCACAACACATCCGATGTGCTTGGGGTGTACCTTGGGTGCACATGAGCGAACCCAGTGTCGGTGCACGAACTGT
This sequence comes from Cryptomeria japonica, assembly GCF_030272615.1. Taxonomy (NCBI): domain Eukaryota; kingdom Viridiplantae; phylum Streptophyta; class Pinopsida; order Cupressales; family Cupressaceae; genus Cryptomeria; species Cryptomeria japonica. The sequence goes on along the minus strand of NC_081415.1, from coordinate 626,331,633 downwards.
TACAGCTGAACCCTACAAAGTAGATCAAACTACCTCATACCACTAAACATAAATAGCTACACTATCATATGCTAGTCCATACAAAAACCTAATACAGATGCAAAAGCATATGGATTTCAAAGGATCGATGGTCAATTAATCAAGGAGACAAAGCTCCTTTAAATAGAGTTACAAAGACGATGTTTCTAAAAGAAACAATCGTTAACTAGAGGCGAAGTTAGAAACAACTTAAATGACCTTTAATAACACAGAGAAAAATATATTATTCTAATACCCTCCCTCAATGGTCATCGTTCTAACTACCAAGAGAAATAATAAAGAAGGTTGCCCCCTTCTTCTCGGAACGCGGTGCAATAGAAGACACGAGCCTGCCACTGACTCCCACTTGAGATGAGTCTGCCACCGACCTTCCCAGAAACTGTTGAACTTCTGGAGATACCCAAAATAACACCAACCGTCCAACCTGATGTTGGAGAACTGTCACGATTTTGAGGAAAAATTTGACAAACCCTCCAAACTATTGCAGGTGAGCAAGATGCTCGAAAATAGATTGCAAACAAGAGACTGGTGCAGATGTTTGCACAACAACTCTAGGTGCGACTAAAAACAGACTGCAGCAAAGTACAATTTTTGAGGAAAAAATCATAAACCCTCCCATGATTTTTTTTAGGGACAAAAAATATTTAAAAACCCATAAATTTTTTTAAGGGAAAAAATTATTAAAATCCACAGATTTTTTTCAGGTAAAAAAATATTAAAAACGGAAACAAACATCGATGCCCATAAGCCATCTTCACGCTTTTTGAGGCACAAAAAACGAGGTACTGAGAAGATGCTGAATGCACAAAACCCGAGGTACGAAGTTCAATGCACTGAGACAAGTACAAGCACAAATTCCAAGACAATTTCATTGGCAAAAAAATTGAGGCACAGAAAACAAGGCACTTAGAAAAATCTGAGACCAACCCAAAAAAGCTCTTGAAAAACCCACCAAGAATCTGAAATAAAAATGCAGATTCGATGGCTCAAAAATCGAGGCATGGAAAACGATGCAATCAGAAAAATATGTCGACGATCCAGTTGAGGTCTCGAAAAACCCACTAAGAATCTGCAACCAGAATAAAATTTCAACTTGAACTGAAGGGTCAAAATCCTAGTTGAAAATTGCAGAAATCCTAAGCGGCCATGAATGAACCAGATCGAGCAAAAACACGTGGAGAATAGACGCGGATCGAGGGCAAAGACACGTGACGCGAATTGTAGCAAAAAATCCACGAACTGGAAGCAAACCACTTCGAAAAACTTTTGAAATTTTTCCTAAAAAAATCCTTTTGAATTTTTTTTAGAATAGCTAAAAATCTCAAAAATGATCTCTGCTCTGATACAATAATACAGATGCAAAAGCATATGGATTTCAAAGAATCGATGTTGTTCAATTAATCAAGGAGACAAAGCTCCTTTAAATAGAGTTACAAAGACGATGTTTCTAAAAGAAACAATCGTTAACTAGAGGCGAAGTTAGAAACAACTTAAATGACCATTAATAACACAAAGAAAAAGATATTATTAAGCTCCTTTAAATAGAGTTACAAAGACAATGTTTCTAAAAGAAACAATCGTTAACTAGAGGCGAAGTTAGAAACAACTTAAATGACCATTAATAACACAAAGAAAAAGATATTATTCTAATAAAACCTAGGTTAAATGAGACACAACCCAACATGCCAAGCCACTCACAGGGTGAGCCACCAGGAAGCAGTCATGGATTGTATTATAAACACCGTTGTTAGATATCCCAACCAACACAACTGGCATTATTGGATGGGGACCCACAATAGCCTGAAGCTAGAAATTTTGAAGCCTCAAATCAACTCCACTTGTTTCTTTACTCGCATGAGATAATTAGTCTTTGGTACAGGCATCACATAACCATTTGACAGGTTCCATGAAACATTATGTGCATAATCACCAGATGGAGATCTTAACGGAACTCCATATTCTGCACATCAACCATAAGCTCTTTCATAGTCATAGCCATAGCTCTTATGACCACCTCCTCTATATTCATAGGAGCTTCCCCTTTTGGCCACAACCAAACGGCCACCCTAAAAGCTTTCATTGCCGACATTATAGAAATCGAAGTCTGTCACCAAAAGATTTGAGAGACTCCCACACGCTATTTTATCCACAACTGCCACCTTTAATTTACAATAGAAATCTTCTATTATCAAGACCCTAGAATGGGCATTATCATTATCAGCAATGTCATTTGGGCCTAGTATTTTAGTATCACGTGTCAAATTTTAATATAATTTATTTTATTATAATATATATAAATTATGAATTTAATTTCTATAGTGATTTTGTTTATTATATATAGTATATGCTATGTATTTGATATTTTAAATTAATTTATAATTTAAATTATAAACATGTATATATTTATAATTTTCAATGTATTTGTATGGGCAAACTTAATATATTTAGCAATATTTTCCAACAGATAAACACAATTCAACTGCCATTTTCCCTCTTCAATCCTGGCTTCAATTTACATTTTATTCCCATCAGATCCTGATAAATTCACTGTCAGCCATGGTAACATTTTTAATTATGTTAAATGGTAGAGAAGGTACAGCATTATTGTTGATTGTAATTAGGTAGGAGGGGCGGATTCCAATTGCCTTAGGCAACATTGGAATCCGCCCAAAGGGCTGGCCCCTTTCTCCCTTAAGGTAACGTGTAGGGCTGGGCCCTTTCACACGTCTAGCACAAGGGTGGCATGCTCTATTAAAATAGGGCCTGCCCTATAATTCAACACGCCACTCACACAATAAGTTTTAAACAATAAAAAGCGCGCCAATTCAAATTCAAGAAAGCCGACCTCATTAGAGGCTAAAGTGCATATAAATAAAGGTATGAATGAAGCATTCAAACACACACAGAACACATATTAAAAGGCGAGTTCTGTCTGCAAGTAAGAGGTGTGAAATACATCAGTATTAAGGCGAATATCTTCATCAAAGTGCGAACTCCATCAGCTTCTCTCCATTGTTATCTCTGCTGTTAGGAGAGTGTGAATACCACAAAGTGGTGTTCATTCATGCAAGCATTAAGGCGTATTTACATCCATTAGTCTGCTCCTCATCATGCGAACTGACAGTTGAAGGACCTGCTGTTCTGAAGTTGGTCACAGTTATCAGCTGAAGATGCTATCAGCCCTAAGGGTGAACTGAGATAAGTATTGTAATCAGAATATTATTCATAATCCATAATCAGATCTGAGGATCTTTTCTGGCTGGGTTTTTCCTCCTAGGAGGTTTTCCCAGGGTAATAAGTGTCTTATTCAACTTTGGTTATGTTTCTGTTCGTTCCTAAATCTGAAACTTACTAAATCTAACAGCAAACTATCTAAGTTAAAGGTTAATTCTGTTTTCTGAGTTTTCTATTAATCTGAAAGTGTAAAATTCAACAATTATAAAGGTAAAGTTAGTCATTTAGGAGTGTTATGTTTATGCATGCTTGATGTTATGTATGCAACCAGTTGCTGATTAGGCCTAATTTAACTCATTTAACTCATTGGTGCTATGTTCAGATCTTTTTTTTTGACTAACTATTCTGGTATAAAATAACTTATATTTGGGTGTACTCTGATTATAGTGTGTACATTTATATTTGGGAATAAGAGGCAAATGTCCCACATGTTCAAAACTATTACCCAACCCTTGTTATGGTCATATTAATAGTGGTAAGTGTTACTTTCGGGAGGCCCACTTATTGGAATCAACTCTACAATATGGGCATATCTTCTGATTGGGGGCCAACCATATTCTGAAGTAACCTGTTCATGTTGGTGAAGAATGGTATCCACTTCCTATGTAATGGATAGGATTCATATGTAATTGATAGGAATTTCTTTTGAATTTTCGAGTAGTAAAAATTTAAAATTATGCCATCATTCCATGAATTCCTCTTTCATAGGAGTTAAACCATGAGTTTATTTTTATTTGAGTTTCTTTATTTCTAACTCAGGTTCATTTCCGAATTCTTCTAGAATTCATTCTTGACTGATGCATTGTTGTTTAATGATTGATCAATTGGATGAATTCTGTTGATCATATGATTTGAGGTATTGGTGAGCCATGGTTAAGTAATTGTTGATTAGATGATTGATTAGTGATGCTGTAATGAAAGCTGGTTTGATATATTGGTGGATGATGATTGAATGAATGCTGATTTGATAGAATGATTTGCTGATTGATTGTTTGCTTGATTTGGTAATCGATGATTGCTTTTGTTGGATTCATGAGAAATTATTGATAAGTGATTTTTGAATGCTTGGAATGAAATCTCCTTTATACTTTATTGGTGAAAGAGTCACCACCTTTCATAATAATTTAGTCACCACCCTCCATTGGTGGCTTTTGAGAATAATAAATTATTTTCCAAATGGGTCTCGCTCGGATGTCTTCCTCAAATGAAACCTTCTCCTCTTTATATCTTCCAATGTGAGGGAGCAGTCACATTTCTTCATCATGTCTGCCCTTTGCAAGAGTCACATCTTTTGCAATTTACTACCCTTTGAAAGAGTACAAGACTTCATTTCTGCCCTTTGAAAGAGTCTCAACCTTTCAGAATTACCACCCTTTGAAAGAGTACAACTCTTCATCATTTCTGCGCTTTGAAAGAGTCACAACCTTTCACGATTACCATCCTTTGAAAGAGTACACCTCTTCATCATTTCTGCCCTTTGAAAGAGTCACAACCTTTCGCAAATACTACCCTTTGAAAGAGCACAACCCTTAAGAATTTTTGCTTTTTGAAGGGGAGACTTCCTTATTTTCTTCCCATTCCTTAACTCTTTCTTGATTCACATGCTCCTTTCTTTCTTCTTTCCTCCATAGCCCCTTTAAAATTAACTCTTCTCCTTTTTATATCTCATGTTTGAGGAAGTCACAACTCTTCTTATCATGCCTTTTGACCCTTCATTAAACTTAATTAAATTTTAATTATATTATATTTATTAATAAATCCTACTTCAACATGGGGACATTACATCTTGACTCAAAATGATTTTTATTTTTCGTAATTTTTTTTCTTTTAACCAAAGCTCCAAGAGTCTGCAAATGTTGCTACAGCCATAGGAGCATTAGTTAGGTTAGGGAATGATTCAGCAAACCACAATTATAAATGTAATTTAATTATTTGAAATTCAATTGGGAGAAAGTCAAAAAAGCAAAAAAATGCTTTTCAGTCTGGCTTGACTCAAAATGATATTTATTTTTTATAATTTAATTCCTTTTAACCAGGCTCCAAGAGTCCTCCAAACCCTCTAATTGTTAGCCTACCTTCCTTAAATCACCGGCATTTACTATGATTACAAAAGTTGGTACAAACTCATCCATTGTCATGAAATGATGGAGACAAACTTCACATGAAAATGATGGACTATTTTAGCTTTTCAATCAAGTTTTAGGGTTGAGAAATGCTTATTAATTCTTTCAAAATGTGGATTTGACAGTTTGTTGACAACTTTGAATATACCAGGCCTTGCTTTTGCTCCCGCTCCTGCTTCTGTTCAATCTTGAAATGTGTCCAGTTCTGGACAAATCTGGTATCATATTTGAAGTAGTATCCAGCTGCATGTAAATGCTTATCAATTTTGTGCTGCTGCCTGCTGCCAATAGTGCCAAATGAAGGAGAGGTAGCTTGTAGGGGATTATTTCCATAGACTAGATGAAATATTTTAACCGGTGGCTCTCACAATTGTATGATTGCCTCATGTGTCCTCTAAAATGTCTTCCGAAAAATATGTTCAAGATCATCATTATTTTTTCTTTGCAGGAGTGGAGGGAAGCTCTAATAACATAGGGGATGAAATAACCTCTCAAGATTTGCTGTTTCATAAATTTCATTAAGGGAAATGAATTTCATTGTATAGCATGGGATGTGATATGTGTGTTGCTCTTGTCACAACCTGTCCTATAGAATCAAATCTATGCAGTAGGCTGCATGATGAAACAAAGAGATTTTAGGAGATCTCTGCAATGTTCACCCCTGAATTTTTTCTTTTGAAAGACAATGAAGTTGCTGACCTGTTGTTCTTTTTACTTTAATAAACTATGTTAAGATTTCTCGTGTTCTTGCAGACTAGATAGAAGATACAGAAATGGGTTTGTTTGTTTCTCTTTCATTATGATTTTTTTCATACAAGAAATATATTGCAAATTCAATGACAAACTTTTCCCTTTAAAACTACTGCAAGGTAATTCATTGCATAATGAACCAACCATAAAATATTTTCAATTTTCAGACCTATATGTCAGCAGGTCTGCACTTTCATTGCCACCCAAAGTGGCACCGATAAATGCAAACAAATACTTGAAATGAGGCACCTAGCTATTAGGAAACAATTGCAGCAATACCCAGAATGATGTCTCAATCACCAACAGATCTCCAAACACATTTGCACTTCCAGCCACTGTCAAAATGTTAACCCAGAATTTCTGAAGATGTATATCAGACCTCTGAAAAAAGAGAGAAGGCACCACCAACACACACCAATCTGAAACAAAGCATCAATCATACCAAAACCTCCGAACCCATATCAAAATACTGAGAAAATCTTCATGATAAACCTCCAAACTGGTAAAAAATCAGAAACTCTGTGCATGCAAAGGTGATCCCTGTAGTAGAATCACTCCCTCCAGCTAGGGTGGATCTCTCACTGCTGAAACCAGTGTCCCAGCTGAGGGTTTTCGTCCTCTAACCAGCAGTTTGTGTTCTCTGGAGAAATTCCAGCAGCATTATGTTATATTCACCAAAACAAAAATGCACAAATGAAGGCTCAATCTCCCTTTTAAAGAATGAGAGAGTGAATTAGGGCAACTTTAGGGTTCTCCCACTTTTCTGCCTTAAAATATTTTTCATTTTTAATATTTCCTTTCCTCCCTTGGGCATCCACTTTCTAAGGCATTATTTTAGCTTTAAGTCAAAGGAAATATAATGTTTTTCTTTTAAAAACAATGTTATTCAACTAGGCCATGTGGATAATGGTCCTCCTTTTAAAAACAATGTCATTCAACTAGGCCATGGGGATAATGGTCCCCCTTTTAAAGACAATGTTATTCTACTAGGCCATGGGGGACTCTTTCAAAAGGCTTGAAGGCAACATTAAGAAGATTGAAATGGGCAATAAATTTTTCTTTTCCTTTGAAGCCTTTGAAGTTTGAACTCACCAAAGTTAAAGATAGGAACCCTTCACCGACTGGAGAAACTGGTTGCCCACTGACTTACTATAAATAGTAAGTACTAAAAATAACTCCCTGACACAAATAGAAAACTCTGCCGGAAAGCCCAAGAACCTCCTGCATGATCTCGACCAGGACACAGTGTCCCTTAACCAAAACCATTTAGCCTACAGGAACTCGGAATAGGCTAATGGTACTCCCATGCTGACTAGGGGCAAAGAGGGGACATTACAATCTCTTAATACTATTTTGCATGCCACCAGATAACTTGCAGGGTCATCCATGATTATTGTGTTACAATTGCAACTGATTTAAGAATGCAGTAGTGCCCATGTGAGAGACAAAAAAGTGTAAATGCTGTATTATTATGTCGAGGTATATATAGGTGTTTCTAGTGAGTTGATCTTGTATGTATTGTAGACAAATAAGATGATCATTTACAGGATGAGTTGGAGCTTGTCTGAAATTATTAAAAATAGACACTTACTAAGAATTTATATCACTCCTTGTTGTAACTGCACATGTAACAGAAAACCTTGATAAAGTTTCCCTACCAAATTTACTTTATTGATACATTAATAAGATTGATTTGTCTTTGTAAATGGCTACACACATATATTTCTACTCTTGGATATCATGTTAATGTTGTACACCATTCAGGACACTGTTAAGGATGCTTTTAGGATTTTTTCCTTTGTCATTCAACTCTTTGATACTTGAATATAATAAGAAAGTCATTGTTTAACGTTAAAACTTTGAGATGCCTAAAGTGTGATACAAAATGCAGGTGAAGTTTGAAGGTGATATACAACAGGGTATAACTCATTACAAGAAGGCATTGCTTTATAATTGGCATTATGCAGATGCAATGTATAATCTTGGGGTGGCATATGGTGAGCAGCTGAAGTTTGACATGGTGAGTTTGAACAGAGTACCAAATAGACCGAATCTGGCCATGCCAATCCCAGATCTGAGAAGTCTATAATCTGTAACTAATTTTTGCTCTAATGCTTCATAATTTGTTTCTAATAGTTTTTTCTTGGTTGGTCTTTAGCTGCACATTTCTGTACTTATATGTCATGTAGGATTCAGGAATATGCTGCATTGCCTGCATTATAATGTACATAGACATTTTTGCTTGTTATGTGTTGTCTTCAACATATTGGCATGCATAAGCTAATTGTGTCTACTGAGTTTGTTTTTCATTGTTTGATGGTGTCTATTGAAGGCAATAGTGATGTATGAGCTTGCCTTGCACTTCAATCCACATTGTGCGGAAGCATGCAATAATTTGGGGGTCATTTACAAAGATAGGGATAATCTTGATAAAGCTGTCGAGTGCTATCAGGTGAATTGGCCCATAAATCTATATTTGCTATTTGTGGTTGTAATATCAATGTTTTTCTATGACGATATTCGTCAAGATTGAGAATGTCACCTGTTGACAGTTGATTGGATTTCTAAATTCGCAATATGCTAATCCATCTCATGCATTTTTAATTGGTATAGACAAAATTGCATCCTGGGATTTTGATCTAATTTCCAAAGTCTGCTGATACTTCACAGATGGCTCTGTCAATCAAACCTTCTTTTTCACAATCGCTTAATAATCTTGGTGTGGTTTACACTGTTCAGGTGCGCCTCCTTTTGATCTATAATTGTAACATATACCACTGTCACATGTTCAGTAATTCATTTGAAGTAAACATATTACATTTTCACGAAACCTAGATCTGTTTGTGACATGCAGGGAAAAATGGATGCTGCTGCAAGCATGATTGAAAAGGCTATAATGGCAAATCCAACATATGCAGAAGCTTATAATAACCTAGGTGACTGTATGACAATTTTGATTTAATTAATTATCATTGCGGTTATTATGTTATGTAATATTATTGTATGGCATTGACTAGCAATAAACTACGAAACCTGGGGACGCGTCCCTGGCCTGAAAACCTCTGTCCCAGTCCAATTATAAAAAAATTAAAAGGCAGTGATTTTAAATTAATAAATTAATAATATAAGTTAATGTTAATATAATAATATCAAATTATTGATATAAATATATAAGCTAATGTTGAAAAATTAAATTCAAATTGTTATTATTAAATATTAAATGTTAATGTTTTAAAATTTTAATATGAATGTTTCATATGGGGCCAACATATAAAATTAATAAATTATTAATAGAAAATATTTTAATATAATAATATTTCTTGTCTTAACTTTTAACTTACTCTTACCATACATATATTTTCTGTATTTACTTAGTACTATTTTGATTTTAATATTGGAATTGACAATGAAACTATATGGAAGTAGTGTAGCCTTTGGGCATTTTGTATGTTATTTAACTTATTTCTTTAATATCTATTATGATATGCATATTGACAATGTGAATGAATTGAAATTCTGAATTATGAGTGCATATTGAGTATTGAGTCATTGACAATGTTGTATGTTCAATGTTTACATTATAAAATGTTTTACTTTTCATAGTATCATACACATGCTATATCCATGTTTTCATATGAATATAATGTATATATGCATGCTTTATCCATGTTTTCATATGAACATTTAGAAATTTTGAATATATTTAAAATTTTTCCTATATTTTATATAGCCGTCCCCTTTGCCATCCACCCCCCCCTCCCCCTCCCCCATCCCCAAATTTGGCAAAAAAATTTGCCGTCCTGGAAACTCGAGGTAACATAGGTAATAAAGACAATTTCTTATCAATACAAGAATAAAAAAATTGCTCTTCTTGGACATTGCCTTGCAACCTTTTGTTGCTTTGATTTAGCAGTCACCTAAGTCTTAGTGAATGCCATGCCATGATAAGTTACGTTTATTTGAGGCAGTCATTGGTTTCCAATATTCTGTTAGGTTTCTGCTCAGAAATATTGTGATGGTTTAAGAAGAATCCATTCCTAAGATTGTAAATCAGCTCTGACAAACTCTCTAAGAAATCAATTGAAGTTTATTTAATGAATTCAAGTTCAAGTTGGATGATGCATTGAATTAGTAACAAAATAAATTGAATGGGTATCACTGTTGGGTGGTTCAAAATTGGGAAAGTTTTCGTCTGATTTTTAAATCACAAACAAAAATAAGGTTTTGATAATGCTGTAAAATAATCATGATGTTTCATTTTTATCCTTAAATCACCTTCTTAAATAGAGAAATATTCTGGAAAAATAAACTTGAAGTTTTGAAATGACCTTTTGACTGTAAAAGATATCTACAGGCAGGTCTCTAGTAATTTTCATAATAACTATGTAAGGCACTTGGAGAAAGAGAGAATAGTTATACACAAACATCCTGGTGTCCTTTGTAAGTTTCATATCGCACATCTATCCTTTTTTGATCTTTTACATTTATTATATTTCCCAACAGCCTGCATTACTTATCATTCTGTTCTAGTTTTTCACTCTTGTATGATCGCCAATTCCTCTTCTTTCTCGATGATCCATCAACACTCAATTGGTCCATGGTTTTCTTTTATTATTGGTATGCTAGTGTTAATGTTGCTTGGTTTTCCCACTTTAAATCCAAGTGCCATTCTCTTCCAAACATCATGATGAAGTTTGAATTCTTTCCTTGTGTCCTTTGACTTACGTTGCTCAACTCCTTTGTAAATATGGCTTCCTATTGGGAATCTTCCTGTCCTTGTGGAGATTTTGCTTTGAAGATTTCTCAAAGCAGAATCGTAGCAAGATTCTGCTTCCTTCATGTAAGTACAATAATCTCCTTAAAAAGGGAAAAAGGAGAGTAAGTCATATATACAAATTATTGCCTTGGAGATTCTACTTCCTTCATGTGAGTACAATAATCTCCTATTTTATGGCCTTCCATTTGGTTCCTCCTTTGTTTGCCTTAAGCTTTTTTGGTGGATTTTTGTCTTGAGGAAAATTACTTTCGTCAAGCTTCACTTGAAAATTGTTACAAAATCTCTCACCTATGCTTACTCATTTTATGATGTTTCGCATCATCTTTATTTTTCTAATTTCTTGCTTTCTTTTTCTTTGTCAACCTTTGGAAAGATATTTATTTGGAATTTATTTACTAGCACAGTAGAAAATTGTCAAGGGCTTTGAGCTAAGATTCTCAAATATGGTGTTCACTCTACTTTTGTTTTTATTTTTTTATTCTTTTTAGATAAGTTCTTATATTCGGCGATTTGACCTTCAGTCTATTGGCTATTACTCTGGAGCTTATAGACAATATCGCACATAGATTTTGGTAAAAAATTATCTAAAGTAGCAGTCACCTCCTTTGGAAGAAGACCTATGAATATGGTATTTCAGTCTTTCAACAAAGTTCCTTTTTTCCTTGATACTTGTACAGTTAACCACACATCTTTCACTGGATTAAACAATTTAAGCACAATCTTAGATCTAAACAACTGCACCAAGAATAAAGATGAACACAATAACAACAACACACAACACCAATATTTTTGATGTGGAAAATCCGGTCAAGGGGAAAAACCACGGTGGGAACCTACCCACAATAAGATGATACTTTGCAGTAGTATGTGTAAATATTACAATGGGGAATGCACATGCATTCAGACACACTACATAGAGATCACTGATCAAAATACAATGACCCAGAAGGCTACAACCCTCAGGGAAGGCTCACTACCTTACAACTATATTCGGACTACAATTCGGATTACATGAACTGCAAAGATAGCATATGCTAATGCTTGATGACAGTTCCGGTTAAGCTCTTTTGTTTGCCCTGCAACACCCTCTGCTCAATACACCACACCGAAAGATAAATTCGCTTATTCGCACATACACCACTCTTTGATAATGCAGACTCAACACCCATACCCAAATTATTTGAATATAACACCTATTTATACAAATCATCAACCTTGACTACAAGGTTGGCCAAATCCTCAACACCTAATTACAAAATTACATCCCCAGATACATAAATCAACCATTGGATCAATACAATGTCACAGATACATAATTACAAAATTACATCCCCAGATACATAAATCAACCACTGGATCAATACAATGTCACAGACAACATAACATGGACCCAAATCAATTCCTCGAATGCACAACACCACCAGGAATCTCGCCAAGATCAACCGCAACACGCTACACCACCGAAAATATCGCATAACACGAAGAATATCACTAGACCCATAAGATCTTCAACAACGCGCACAATGATCAATGCGGACCACCAAAACAAATAGGACATGATTAGAAAACACCAACAAGCATGTTAGAACCATTTGCAATAGCTGCACCAACACCACTTAATCAAATCTTCATCGATCAACTCGCTAACACTCAAGAACACTTATCAACAACAACTTGGACAAGAAAGATAACTTGCGGAGCATCAAATCATGAGCCATCTGAAATGGAGATACACACGAACATCCCAAACACTCTCCCAAATCCGCAACACAAGATGTAATCATACCGGAGCACAACGGATCAAACACCAGAGCATTGCAACACTGAACATTGAAAACCGATTTTCATACCAAAATCCTCAACTTGATCAAATCAGCACATAGCATCATGAAATCAATAAAGAATGAAGCATCTCTAGTTGATTCAGCATAGCAAACAGATAAACCAACAATATAAACTCATTGCAAACACCAAATCACCAAACAACTCTCTGCAACATCAAAACACAAGAATATGTTGACATCAATGACAACAACATATCCTAGCAGCAGCAATATCCAACATAACCAATATGGTGAATGACATCCATGTTGATAGTCAGCGGCCACCAAAAAATAGTTAGGCCACTTGAAGCTCCAATAGATTCCACAAAGTGTCCTTGTGAGCTATTATTTTTTCTTATTTTGATTCAGTTTTTTTCCTTTAAAGTAACATATTGGAGTCTGATATGTTGATTTGACACTGTACAGAGCAAAAGATTGGGGCATTGGGGCCCTTAACACTCCACAAGGTAATCTTCATTGGTTGTGGGAAGGGGTACTCATCTTCCTAGATCTTAACATCTCGTTAATTTTCATTTCCCCTTCTGCTTCCCCTTCTTTGATCAAAAGTTCTCTATTGGCTTTCCTTTTTCCTCCTTTGCTGCCCACAATTTGGCTTATCAATTTTGGAAGATGATTGACGTATAACTCCTCCCTCTAACAAATTTACTTCTTTAACTTAGTACACTTCTCCTTCAATTGCTTAATCCATGTTTCTCTTATTATGCTTTCTAATTTTGTATGGAACCATCCTCTTTTCTTCCTCCTTGATATTTGTTTGTTGCTGGACTCCTATTACATCCTCTTAATGTAGAGAGTGATTTTCCATTTCATTTGTTATTCCAAATAGCTCTAAGGCCATATCAAAGGGAGGTTTTTCCTAGGAGTTCCACAATTATTCTTTGTTTGTCACACTCCTAGTTTTATTTTCCTCCCAAAGTTCCATTTTTACCTCGTTCTTCTTATGATTCTGAGGTGCCTGGTTTTTGTCTCCAAGCAATGATTCTTTCATTGACTAAAATTAGTTGCTTTTATGGACCTTTTTGGGCATTGGTCTTAAAAATGCCAATAAATTGACCAACGATGGCAGATTATTGGTACTTACAACATCTAACTTCTTGGACTAGCATGCTTTAGTTGTCAAGATCTCATTAGTTGAGAGTAAAAACTATTGGTCCTTTGACTTCTAACTTCCAAGGTAAAGGAAACTCCAATGCAAGCATAGAGTCCAAATTCATTCCTTGATGTGTTTTCATTCCCCATAATGAAGGTCCTGTTGTGACGTTTTCACACATCGCCCCATTGCAAATGGGGACCCATGTTTTTTGCTCATTTTTGCTCGTTTTCGCTTTGCTTTTTAGGGTTTTGGTTTGAATCCAGTCGGTTTTGGGAGCTTTTTGAATTTCCTTTTCTAGAATGCAAATTTTGAATGCAATGAATTCGCCAGAATGGTCTAATTTTCAATTGGAATGTTGATGCAGAGCTTAAATTTGTCTAAGTGTTGAAGTGAAATGTGAATTTTTTTGTCCGATTGAATATTTTGACCAAATTTTGACCTTTTTTGATTTTGATCCTGGGCATTTCAATTGATTTGTTTTCGCCTCGTGAAGTGTTAAAATGTGAAAAATCATGTTATTTTGGCCTGTAGGAGCAAAATCGCTCCTGTCCCTCAGTGAAGGACGGGAGCTCATTTTCAAATATCTCACTACTCCTGCAGAGTCCGGACAAATTTCGAGTTGGAAGTGATGGAGAGCGGCGAGATCTTTCCATTGAATATAAATTGAAGATTTTCATGAGCACAGAAATGCCTCCAGGAAAAAAATCGCTCCTGTCCCTCTGTGAAGGACCGGAGCTACAAATCAAATTTCGCCTTGTCCTTGCGAGATTTCGATGACTTAACAATTTGAAAGGGTCCAAAGGAAGATGCTTTGTCAAATGAATATAATTTGAGATGCAAAAATGAAGGAGAATGACCTAGAATGACCAAATCGCTCCTGTCCCTCTCCAAGGGACCAGGGCGAGGTACCTTGTAGCTCTCGTCCCTCTCCCAGGGACTAGAGCGATTTCCTTCATTAGGCAAGATCCGAGCTAAAATCAAGGCAAGTTTACGTACAAAGGCAAAGGAAAACATGAGATGAACGCATTGAATACAAATTGAAGATTTTTTAGACGTCCACAAGAGTGCTAAGACCCAGTTCGCTCCTGTCCCTCAAGAAGGGACCAGAGCGATTTTTGGTATAAATGATTTTCTGGCCAAGTTGCAGACAATGTCAGGGCATGGACGAATGGAGTGGAGCATGACGAGTCCGTTGAATATAAATTTAGAACCTGACAAGGTGAAATAAGAGCCACAAGAGGTAGTTCGCTCCTGTCCCTCTCCAAGGGACCAGGGCGATATAGTGAATATATTGCTTTTCACTTAAGTTTAAGATCGATCCAAGTCAAGACAAGGTGGCGAAGGACATTTCAGAGCGTCTTCATCATGCACAAGCACTCAAAGGTCGTTATAATGAAGAGATTTGCACCCTAGGACCTAGTTCGCTCCTGTCCCTCAGGAAGGGACCAGGGCGATGTTAGATATATTGGTCATTGTGTGCAAGATTTACGTAAGGACAAGATTTCGCAAGGTCTTAGAGGGTCCACGGAAAGATAGAAAGGTGATGCATGAAGATTTCAAACGTTAAATAATCGCCAAAATAGACTTAGGGACCATATCGCTCCTGTCCCTCTCCAAGGGACCAGGGCGATTTGCTTTGGATCCTTCGTTTTGCCCCAAGTTCGTGCTAAGTCAAGGCTTCATAAGGATAAACTAGGTTCAAGCCATCATTTGAAGATAACATGCAAGAGTTTTGAACGTCCAAACGTTGCTAGTCAGGCTAAAAGACTCACATCGCTCCTGTCCTTTGGACAAGGACCAAGGCGATCTCATCAAAGGCGCTCATGTTCCTTCAAAAACGAAACAAGGCAAGGTTAAGCAAGGCAAGGGACGGCGTTTGGAAAACATCACAATGAAAGATCGAAGGTCAAAAATGCATATTGAACGTGAAAAAATGAAGATCGCTCCTGTCCTTTGGACAAGGACCAGGGCGATGGACATCCAAAAGGGACCCATGAACGCACACAAGGCAATCAAATTCGAAGGACCATCAAAATGATCAATGTTGAACGTGGAGATGAAGGAGTTGGACGTAAAAAAATGCAAAAATCAAGACAAAATCATGGATCGCTCCTGTCCCTCTCCAAGGGACCAGAGCGATGAGGTACGTCCCCTTTGTTTTCATAGTTTTGGCGCCAAATAAACAAATTCAAATTTCCTTAAATGCTAAGTTCGATAAAATTGAAAATCTAATTTAATTAGCATTTAATATGGCGTTGATCTTTTATTAATTATTTTGCCTTTATTAAAATCGAAATTTGCAAATAAAAAACGTAAGGCATTTAATAATTAATTATTTTAATTAAAATTGAATGGAGCGCTTGGTATTTTAAAGGTCGGCTTTGTTATTTGTTTTAAAATCGTTCAAATTGCCTTATTAATTACCAAGTCGGCCTTAATGAATTGATGGTGTAAGCGCTTATATAAGGAGGTGAAGATTTTCATTTTTACATTATCATTTTACCATCTTCATTCAAGTGCGATTTGAGGAAGACAAAGGAGAAGTGCGAGTTGTGTTTTGAGGTGCGAACTTCATCAAAGGGAGGCATTAACATCAATCTAAGGAGGTGCGAACCTTAATTTCCATTTGAGCAAACTTGTCAAAGGCTTGAAGATCATGTCAAAAACTTGAAAGGTGGCGAAATTGCTATTTTGAAGGGAGATCACGTTGAAGACCATCTTATTTCAAATTTTGCCTAGGCAAATTCCTTTTTTTTTTTGCATTCTAGAGTTAGCTCTCTATTGAGGTATGGCGATTTATTTTTATTGCTTTATTCATTGATCGTCATAGCTTAAATTTTGGATTTTGATAGCTCAATTCTTTTTTAGGAAATTGATTAATAAAGGACTTATCATTAAGTTTCCTAAAAAATTGCTCTCTAATTTATGTTATGTATTGCAAAATCATGGTACTAATTTTGAAATGTTGTGTAGGCATCAAATGGAGATCTCTTCAAGGAAAATCAAGCCGGATCAAGGACGGTCTTCGCCGGGACGATCAAGCCAGGACAGGGGCGACCTCTTTCAATCCAGCGTTCCAAGGCGAGGTACATCATCATCCTGCACATCAAGGACACAAGGAGTTAGGACAAGAGTTAATTAAAGATAGCCTCTCAACGACATCCAAATTGAATATCTAGCCAGCTACAAGTGTCAGATGAGGTGGCATCCTAGTCATCGCTCCTCCAATCAGTATGGTCCTCCTCAGCATGTCCAGATTCAATGTACTTAACTCATGGAAGGTGGCACAAACTCCGATGTACCTACCCCAGCTATCCATTGGTCGATTTTTCTAGAAGGGACATGTGTCCAAGCAATACAATTTTATCATTGGTCAAGCATTAAATGTTATGTAATGGTTGTAACAAACCCTAATTAGGGTTTTCATTGTAAAATCTTGGCCATTGATCTTGAATTGATCTAAGCCATCAAATTGTATTGTGGGCACTATATAAGCCCAGACATTTCATTTTGTAAAGGTTAATTTTAGATGGTTAGAGAGATAATATAGAAATAGTTGAAAGTAGTTAGTAGATAGAGAGTAGAATAGGAGGACAAGGCAAGAAATTGTTGCCATTGATTGTAAACAAACTCCATTTTCATTGAAGTAATGGTGAAATATGTCGTTTTCTTGCAATTTGCATGGTTTCTTGTTGAGTCTTCAATCTTAGATGGTAGATGATTAGATGAATGGAGGAAATGTGATTGATTGATGGTGGAATTCGTATATCCATACTACTAGCAGTTTGTTGATTGCAGACTTGCCTTGTGTAGTCAACTGGAATCGTTCAGCTTAAGCTCAATTTCAATTTGTTGCCTCTTCATTGATATGCATCAACTTGGATGGTATCTATGCCTGCGGTGATGATTTGAACATCATAAAGCTCCCTTAGAAGATCGCACTAGTCTTGTGTAGATGTTCCATTGATGTCAAAACAAGACCTAGTTAGAGTTTCATCAAAAAAAGTCAAGTCATTGCTCCTACATTCTTAGTATTAGGATTAGATCCTCTCTTCGCCCTTATCCTTTTTCCATTTTTTCAAATCTAAGTTAGTAAGAGCCTGTGTCCAGCAAAGCAGATCGGAAGTTCAATCATCATATGTAAGTCCCCTTGTGATTCCAGCAAATCACATCATACCACTGGAGCTTGTCCACACGTAGAGACCCTACTAAAAGAACCTTGGAGTCTACCTAACTGATCCTTTTTGCAGATCTTCAGCAGTTAGAGACTATTTTCTCAAGAGAGGATAAGATGCCTATTGGTATTTTATTCTGTGTATGATGGTGTACAAAATACACGTCAACAGGTCCCAATGGAATTTCCAATTCTTGCTAATATCGAGACACTTTAGTATTTTGAGGACAGATTGTAAAGCCTGATCCGCATTGGGGTTTTGGAGACATTATGTTTTAGCAGATTCTTTTTATGAAATTCTACCCCACCCATGAGCCAGCACCCCCCCAACAAGAATTTTTCCTTTTTGTTATCAAGATTCGCATTTGATTTAATCATATCTTCCTATGATGCATAGGAATGTTGATGCCTTCGATTCAGCTGTATCAAGGTCTTCTTTCCCTTTGGTCTCTAGATTTATCAAAACTTGGGAAAAAGGAAGTCTTTTGTTGTTGAGATGATGTTGTCTTGTGAAGTTGTTTGTCGCGGTACTTTTGTTTTGCTAAGATCCTTTGCTTTTTCCTGCTCTTCTATTTGCCTTTGCTCCTTTGTTCTTTTCACTCTTTTGCATCCTTTGTCTTGCCTTCACTCCTTTTTCGCATCCATTGTGTGATGTCGTGTGATTATGATTTAAGCTTTTTTAAGCACTAGGAAATTGGTACTTTTAGAGTTAGGACGAAGGGTTACTTTACAAGAGGCTTTCAAATTATTGATCATATCATACTCTTCTTGCCATTAAGGACGCTTGTCAATGGATGTAAAAAGTTTTTCTTTTTTGGATATTAGGAAGGTATTTGACCTGCAACATGTATATTTCCAAAGGCTATGGTATTAAAGTACTAGACATATCATTCATATCTAAAAATATCAGGGATATTTTAAGTACACAAACATTTCTCAAGTGTTTTGAACATATCATTCATCTCATTCTCATGTTAGGAGATAGTTCAATTTGAAAAAATATGAGGAATATTATTATTGTACTACATATCTTAAATATTATACCTCGAAAGGGGTAATTTTAGAGTTAGGAGGGGGTTGTTTTAGGAGAGGCTTTCAAATTATTGATCATATTTTACTTTTCTTGCCATTAAGGTGGCTTGTCAATGGATTCTAGGAGAGCATTTGACATGTGACATTGACTTTTCCAAGCAAAGTCCATGGTGTTGAATGAAACTATGAGATGATGGTTATCAAGATGTAAACTATCTGCTTCTTCAAGAGTATTAGTGATGTCAAATAGGTATGCCCTCTTTGGCAAAATCTTTGGAATACATACAACATTATTTTTTGGGTGCCAATCGCTTGATTGTTGATGACATTGCCCTTTTCTATGTGCTTGGTGCTTTGCATAAACAGTTAGATACCCTTGCTCACTTTGTTTTACTAGAGGTATTATTTCAGCATCTATCAGCTATTAGCAATTCTTTCTAGATGTCAATTGTTTAAAGGAGAATTGGTGGATCATGAAAATCTGTTTTTAGTTGGGAGTTTATTGGTATTATATGCTTCTGTTAAATTGAAGATTGAAGCATGCCTAAATCTTTGTTTTGGAGTGCTAGTGCTCTCATAAAAATTTCAAGGATATCCCTCTAGAGATTCTACTTTTTATTGCTATGTATCAGGTATGTTTTGAGGGTTCGGCTTGCTATACTTGAGTATATGATCTGTTTTGATTAGATTTATAATGAATTGTCCACATCAAGTTTGTTTCCTGGCACTATTGGAAAATGCTTTTAGGACCACCTTATTCTTGATTGATGTAGATCTTAATGTGACTTAAGCTTTGGGCATGAGAGATGCCCCTACTTATTGGTGTTGGATGTCAATGTTGTTGGTATTATTGCATCCTTGCTCTGAAATTTGAATAGAATTGGTGCGTTAATTCAGATAGTACTTGGCTGTTCCGCATCCAACGATTCAGTGCAAAGAGTTCCAATTTCGTAACCCAAGTTTGTTTTGGAACCTATTTGTTTGATGAATATCTATTGTCGTAACTATTTTTCGTGTAATTCATCTCTAAATAACTGTATGTGCAGCCATGAGATGCTTGCCTGTTGGGGTCTTGTTGGATGCCAATATGGTTGGGCTTTAACTTTTTTTTCTGGGAGCATATTGATTGGCTGCCTGCATTCAAATCCTAACAGGTTGCTGCTTTCTTCAATGATCTCTTGCGAAGAGTTAAGCGGTCTGAAGGCAGTGTGAAGAGTTACAGAATGATTTGTTGCTTCGAGTTACACAGTGCTTGACCTACGGGGATCTGGGAATCTGTACGGGGATCTGGGAATCTGACACTTTGACCAGCTCATGCTGTAATGGCTATATTTTGTGCCAAATTTCACCTTCACTACATGCTCTAGGATACAACTAAGAACATGTGGACATATTGCAATGCTCCAACTCCCCTTTGTTTATGCTGCATGGGTATGTGTTTTTTTAATTGTCTCCATAAAACAATAAATCAACGTAAAAGAATTTCGAGAAGAAAAGTGGATTTGTTTCTTGTGACTACCATGATGTTCTTTCATCATCTACACTTTTTATATATGCCATGTAAATTACATTGCTTTTTTAACAAGCGCTAATTAAGTTTTTAGATATACCAAATAATTAATGAAAATTTATGAGGTTTTCTGTAACAGAAAAGTTTTTAGATATACCAAATAATTAATGAAAACTATGAGGTTTTCTGTAAACATAAAATCTTCTTATCAAACCTTAAAATAGTACTCATAAAAATAAAAAACAGTAAGTCAGCCTTGTCTATGGGCACAGAGCTTTAATCAATTGATTGAGGGGCACTGCATGGTAAAAGCTTGTGTTAATAACCTATATGCTATAAATGGGATTCTTAGCACTAAAGTTCTCAAATTAATTTGTGGATTGCACTTATATATTGATTTAAATTTTAGATTTTTTTTAATCTGAGTGCCCTTATATGATGTTTTCATAAAAATGGCACCCTGTTCAATTTCCAATCTCCTTTACTCTAGTTGTCTTTCATTTCAAAGTATCTATAATTCTCCTATATGGGTCTCTGAGTTTATAATTCTATGCTCTGCAGTTTATAATTCATTGCCACAGTTTTCAGCACACAAATATTTATGAAGCTTTACATTTTGTTCAATTTTTTCAAACTAAATTTAACCTATTTGACTTCACTATATATATATTTTTTTTAACTTCAGAACTTTCTTGATGATTCATTTTGAACTAGATGGTTCTGGTGAATGCTTATCTAGCAGACATATAATTTGTATGATTTTATTAGATTATATAGGGATTTATTTATTTAGCTGGTATTCAAATAATTGTAGTTTTCCTGTGCTCTCAATATTATCTAAGGCACATGTTTGGATGGTAATGAAATTGGTCACACAGTTATTTTTCTTAAATTTTTAATTATTGTTGCTAGCATTGTTATATTTGGAGATGTTTTCTGACTTGTTCTTCAAGCTAATTTCAAATTGTGTTAACTCTGCACTTTTGTTGCAATGTGTTTATAGGGGTCTTGCACAGGGATGCAGGTAACATCACTCTTGCAATAGAGGCATACGAACAATGCTTGCAAATAGATCCCGACTCTCGAAATGCTGGACAAGTATGTTTTTAGTTGGTATTGTTTGTTCATATATTAAATGTCAAACCTTTCAGTTGTGAAAGAATCCAAATATAATTGAACACACAATAACAAGCCTTTCAGTTGCAAAATGATCCAAATATAATTGAACACACATTAAGATGTTTAATAAATATGTTTTTAGTTGGTATTGTTTGTTCATATATTAAATGTCAAACCTTTCAGTTGTGAAAGAATCCAAATATAATTGAACACACAATAACAAGCCTTTCAGTTGCAAAATGATCCAAATATAATTGAACACACATTAAGATGTTTAATAAATGTCTGGTATGCCTCGGACATGGTTATGAAAGATTATAGTTTATATCTTATTTCCCTTCATGGTTAATAAATGTCTGGTATGCCTCTGCTGTCTGGAATTTGGTTCTATTTGGACCATAAGTGGTAGCAAAATAAGTTAATTAAGTGACTATCAAAAATGCTAAGAATGATATTTTCTTATGGATATTTCTCAAGTGTTTTTAGTCAAGAGTGAAGAAGGATAGTAATCGCAAGGTTCTATGGAATTAGATTCATGTTTGAGGTGTCACAGACTCCTCCTTTGTGGTGTTCAGTTCAGTGAATGCCTTAGAAAGACTTTGCTGTGGATGGTTGCAGTGAAAAATAAATTGAATGAATGATTCAATAATCGGATTATGTATATATAGAGATTACAAGATGATGTTCTAAATTAAGAACAAGTCGTTTAAAGTGAACTACTAAAAAGCTAAACACTAAATAAAGCTTAAAAGCTAATTAACTAAAAAGAAAAAGCTAAATGCTAAATAAAGCTTAAAAGCTAATTAACTAAAAAGCTAAATGACCATTAAACAAGGAACTAAATATAGGTGACTAAAATATAATTAAATATTCTAATACCCTCCCTTAATGGTCATTCTATCTACTAACTACCCTACAGAAGACACTATAGGTCTTTTGATCACAAATGAAAAGAACACTTTGTTGCAGTGGAGACCCTGGATCTGAAAAGTGTTAATGACCAAGAATACCATAATCCATCCAACCTAACGTTGGGTAACCAAACTGAAAACTGAAACCATGATTTTGAGGAAAATCGGCAAACCCTTTTGCAGAAGAGTATCAACTGACTGCAAGATACCACGGTTGCAGATGTTCGCCCTGGCAGGTGCGACCCAAACTAACTGCAACAAAGCACGATTTTGAGGAAAAAACCGTCAAACCTTGAAATAGGAACCCTCGAAAAGAGAATTTACGATTTTGAGGAGAAAATCGAAAAACCAAGAAATCCGAGGGGTTACAAATCATCGTTTTTGTGGAAAAAAAGGTAAAACCCAGATAACTAAAATCTTACGCGAATATCGCGGATTAAAGATGAGATAATTTTCAAGGGTATATTTTAAACCCTACGAACAATTTTTGAGGAAAAAATCGTGAAAACCCTAGGACCTGTAAGACGAGGTCTGGCCTAAATCAATCTGATCAAGGCAATGATATTCAGATATCGTGAACATGCACTATTTCCAGGTGTTGTGACAGTTGTTGAACTTTTGTCTGTGTTCCAACATGATGTTAGTAAAAAATGCCATCACAAAAATGGACGTTGAACAAGGTCAACCTAGTGAAAGCATGAGACAAAAGAATCTGATTCAAAAATCAGAATAGAAGCAGCTGCACAAAAAATCTGAAACCTCGGAGGAGAATTCTGGCACAAATTCCAAAGCACGAATTTCGAGGTTTGGAAGAAACCCAAAAATTAAAATTTTCTGCAAACTTAAAACAGAATTAGCGGAAATCGCTGATTGTTTACAAATTCCAAGGCAAATTTGCTAGCACAAAATTTGAGGCATGGAAAACGAGGCAACCAGAAAATTTGAGATTAACCCCAAAAAGCTCTCGAAAAACCCACAAAGAATCTAAAATCAGAATACAAATCCGACGGCTCAAAAATCGAGGCACAGAAAACAATGCACCCATAAAAATCTGACGACGACCCAGTTGAGGTCTCAAAAAAACACACACCAAGAGTCTGCAACGAGAACAAAATTGACTTGAACCGAAGGGTCAAAACCCTAGTCGAAAATTGCAAAAACCCTAGGAAAATTTTCAATCTACAAAAAAAAACTCCAGGTTGCAAGCCCAAAAATCTCCAGAACCCTAAAAAAATATGAACTGTTGCCCAACACAAAGAAATTCGCCCACGAACCTGAAACCCTCGAAACCCTCAAAAAGACTTCAAAAAAGCAAAATCAATTTTTGATAAAGAAACAATAAAAAAAATCTGCAAAATATTCTAGAAAGAAGGCCATAAATTTTTATTAAAAAATTCGCCAAACTTTAAAGAATCCCATCGACCCGCTTTGATACCATGAAAAATAAATTGAATGAATGATTCAATAATCGGATTATGTATGTATAGAGATTACAAGACGACGTTCTAAATTAAGAACAAGTCGTTTAAAGTGAACTACTTAAAAGCTAAACACTAAATAAAGCTTAAAAGCTAATTAACTAAAAAGAAAAAGCTAAATGCTAAATAAAGCTTAAAAGCTAATTAACTAAAAAGCTAAAGGACCATTAAACAAGGAACTAAATATAGGTGACTAAAATATAATTAAATATTCTAATATGCAGAAC
This sequence comes from Cryptomeria japonica, assembly GCF_030272615.1. Taxonomy (NCBI): domain Eukaryota; kingdom Viridiplantae; phylum Streptophyta; class Pinopsida; order Cupressales; family Cupressaceae; genus Cryptomeria; species Cryptomeria japonica. The sequence continues at coordinate 626,307,322 of NC_081415.1, read as the reverse complement.
CACTGGTTCAAGGAGGAGGTGGTTGTTTAACTGCCTTCTTATGATGGCAGTAGTTGCACAACTGCTTGTTATTCAGGTGGCATTTGCATGATTGCTAGTTTCTTTATGGGTGGTTTTGAAGATTTCAAGGGAAAAGGAAAAAGAATAATTGATGTGATTTGCTACTGGAATTCTATTAACAAGTGCAGGTTTCGTCACTTGATGGGAGAGAGATGAATGCTAATTTTGATACATAAAGGGAATATCTTGTTTGCCTTTTAAGTTGTCATCATTGCCTATGAAAATGTACCCCTTTTTTTCACTTGACAGGTTACAAGCTATTCGACTGGCAGTGCTTGTTGTCTGTCATATTTCGTTCCGTCATGACAAGGCTTATTTTTCACTTAAAATTTAGACTTTTTCCTAGATCTTAGCCACATACCAGTAGGATTCTGCTAGTGTCCTGAATTCTAGACTTTATTAGTTGTAGAAATACAAACAACCGTAGTGATTGTTTTCAGTATAACAACAAATCTCTTCTTTTCAAAACTTTAGTTAATCATAATAACAATACTTCCAAAACTTTAGTTAATCATAATAACAATACTTTCAAAACTTAACCATCAAAAACAGTTACACAAATGCAAGATCTAGCAATTAGGAATACAAGAAGAACACAAGATTTACATGGAAAGTCTTTTCGAAGAAAACGACGGCAAAATATTGCTTATATTAGAAACTTCTTACAAATATCCACTGGAGACACCAATCCCCTTTAGATGATTCGTAGGCAGCAACCCATTGCAGACACCAATCCCCACAACGAAGCACCAAATCAGCAAGTGACACCATTCTCCTTGAATACAAGGCACCATATTTTCTTCTTGAATCATGTAGAATTTTGTGTCTCAGATCAGAAATCAGAATTAATAAAATGAATTTCAGATTAAGTTGAAACAAGTAGGCATGAAAACAAAGCAAGTGCACAAGAGACTCAAAACATTTACCCTGGGAAAACCTCTGATGAGGAAAAACTCAGCTATAAAGACCCACAGGTCTGACTATGTATTCACTTTAAATTGTAACAATACAATGCATAGATAGGGCTTTTGTTACAGCACCTTAACAGTAGATAAGAGCAGCACCTATCACCTTCAGTTTTGTGTAGAATTCAAACAGCAATGTTCAAATCTGATACAACAATTCGCACCCTTCTGGAGATAATTCACACTTGTTTGAGCAGGTTCGCACCTTTCTTTTGAAGAGCAGATCGAACTGAATTGATTTCATTTGCAACCAAAATGTTCTTTATTTATATGAGCTGCTGGGGATGCAATATGGGGTCGACCTCATAAACTTTGGCACCAAAAACCCTTTTATTATTTTGCCGATAATCTTTTTGGGGCCACACGTTATATTTGTTTGCTGTTTGATAAGGTGAGGCATGTTCTCCCTTTTAGGGTCGGCCCTAAAGGGACACACTACCTCTTGTAGCGTGAGGGCCCAACCCTATTTTCTTTCATAGTTACAAAACAACACTCCCTCTTAACTAGGAAGAAAATGAATACATAATCAGAACCTTTAGAGTTCCATCTAGCACACAAGCATAGAATGGATCTAGCACACAAGCATAGAATTACATCTTCCACCTAACACACAAGCATAGGATGGTTCTAGCACACAAGCATAGAAAGTGTAATACACAAGTGGGTCTTTATACAATTACAACCTTCCATCTAGCACACAAGCGTAGATTGGAACCTTCCATTCTTGTACACAAGCGAAGAATGGACCATTCTTGATCCATAGTGAATTACTGAGGTTGAGGCTCCCTCTCAACCTAGACTTCATTTTCCACAATATCTAGTCTGTCGCTGAAGTATTCAAACTTCACTCTGGACAAGGGCTCGGTAAGAATATGTGCAACCTGTTCATCTGTGCTGATATACTGTAGCTGAATGGCGCCTCTTTGGACCATATCCCTAATGTAGTGATAATGAGTTTCCACATGTTTTGACTTGTCATGAAATACTGGGTTGACAGACATCTTTATGCAACTCTGATTATCACAATGAATGGTAGTAGGACCACTAAGTTGTCCAAAGTCCAAACAATCCAACAAGAAGTTTGCGGAGCCATACTGCTTCTCTGGATGCAACAGATGCTACAATGTACTCAGCTTCTGCAGTACTTAATGCTACAGAAGATTGTTTTCTACAGGCCCAAGAGGTTACTGCAGATCCCAAGCTAAAGCAAATACCCGAAGTACTTTTCCTGTCTTTGACACTTCCTGCCCAATTTGAGTTTGAATAGCCTTGCAAGGAGATTGAAGTATTGAGTGAATACTTCAGTCCATAACCAATAGTGCCTCGTAGATATCTCAGTATATGTTTAGCTGCAACAAGGTGAACATGCTTAGGCATGCTTATGAACTGACTGAGAGCATCCACTGCATAACAGATATCTGGTCTAGTGTTAACTAGATACATCAAAGATCCGATCAATTGCCTGTACTCAGATGGATCTGCAAAATCAGAGTTAGTTGCAGAGATGCTCAACTTCTTTAAGTTAGATTCCATAGGAGTAGACATAGGTTTACAATCCATCATTCTAAATCTTTTCAAAATATCAATAGTGTACTTTCCTTGACTTCGGATAATTTCATTAGATTTCTGCCATACTTCTAACCCTAGGAAGTAATGCATTAACCCTAAATCTTTCATTTCAAATTTTGAGGCTAATTCTTTCTTACATCTCATAATCAGTTTATCTTCATCAGTGAGAAATAAATCATCCACATATAAAACCAGAATAAGCATATCATTATTGCATATTTTAAAGTAAAGATTAGCATCAACATCATTCTTACAAAACCCTAAGCTTAGTAAGTATTTATCAATTCTTTCATACCAAGCATGAGGAGCCTCTTTGAGTCCATATAAGGCTTTCTTCAATCTGCAAACATGAGAGTCTCTTCTATGTATTACATAACCTTCTGGTTGCTCAATGTAGACTTCTTCCTCAATAACACCATTTAGAAAAGCTGTCTTAACATCCATTTGATGTAGTTTCCAACCTTTAGCTGCAACAATAGCTATTATAGATCTAATAGAAGTATATCTAACAATAGGAGCGAATGTTTCCTCATAATCTATTCCTTCCTTTTGAGAAAAACCACGAGCTACAAATCTAGCTTTATATTTCTCAATACTACCGTCAACATTATGCTTAATTTTAAATAACCATTTAGAGGAAACAACAGACTTACCTTTGGGTCTAGGTACAATGTCCCAAACATCATTCTTGATGATAGACTCATACTCTTCATCCATGGCTAACTTCCAAGCATGGTGATTCATAGCTTCTTCAACATTGTGAGGTTTAGACTCAATGATGTTGCACATTACTGAAATGTAGTTGGCATGATTTTGAGGTCTCTTGCTTTCTCTGAAGGTTCCTCTAGGAGCAACAAATCTTTTAGCATCTTGAATGGTGTTTCTAACCCAAAGTGGCCTCTTCTTGCTGACCACAATATCCTTAGGTATATCTGTAGAATCCATGGGTTCAGCTGGATCATCCTGAACTTCTTGTTCTGGGGGGTCAATAGACTCCTTCTGTATCTCAGGGTTAGTATCAACATTTGATTCTTGATTTTCAGTCACAATATTATCATCATCAGATAATGAACCTTTAGATCTTTTGAATGCAATATCTTCTTCAAAAGTTACATCTCTACTTACCTCAACATACTTCTGACCTGAAATGTAGATTTTGAAGGCTTTGGAAGATTCACTGTATCCTTCTAAGATACATTTCTTTCCAGAGGGATCCAATTTGGTTCACTTTTCCTTAGGCACATGAACATACACAAGGCTCCCGAAAATCCTTAAGTGGCTGATGTCAGGTTTGATTCTTGTAAAGGCTTCTTCAGGAGTTACATTCTTTAGAGCACGATGAGGACATCTATTCCAAATGTAAACTGCTGTTTTGGATGCCTCCGCCCATAGGAAGGTTTGCAAGTCTTGATCATGAATCATTGCTCTTGCAGCTTCAACGATGGACTTGTTCTTTCTTTCAACAACTCCATTTTGCTGAGGATTGTAGGGAACACAAAACTCCCCCTTAATTTCTGTCTCAACACAGAAATCATGAAAACTACCAGAGGTGTACTCACCTCCATTGTCAGACCTTAAACTTTTAATTCGCTTTCTAGAAATATTTTCAACCAAGGCTTTGAATTCTTTAAATCTATTTAAGACTTCGTCAGACTCTTTATATTTAAGAAAGTAAATCCATGTTTTCCTAGAAAAATCATCTATGAAGATAACATAATAAAGGAAACTGCTAGGAGAGGCTACAGACATAGGACCACATAGATCTGAATGGATAAGCTCTAACTTTTCTTTAGCCCTACTATCACTTTTATGAAATGGACTCTTCACATTCTTACCCATTGCACAACTGTTACATGCATCATCATGGGATAAACTGAGTTTAGGCATACCTTTAACCATTTTACCAAGAGTGGGGAGAGCCTAGAAGTGCAGATGTTCAAGTCTTCTATGCCATAGCTCACATGATTCAGGAGCCTCATGAATGAGGGCTTGAACTGGGTTAGCTGCAAGCTTATACAAACTATTACATCGATTTCCAATAACACGAGCAGATTTGAAACTAGATTTCTTAGACCAAGCACGTACTTTACCTTCAGAAAATGCTACTTGCAAACCTTTATCTTCTAAAGCAGAAATGGAAATAAGATTTCTTTTAATTCTAGGTACAAAAAGAATATCACTGAGTTGTAAGGAAATACCAGAATCTAGTTTTAAAGAAGTAGTTCCAGAACCTTTTACGGAGTATCGAGCATCATCACCAATTACCACATGAAGATTGGTGTCCTTTTCTATCAGATCTGAAAGATGTTCACGGTAACCTGAGATGTGTCTGGATGCTCCACTGTCAATTATCCAAGTATTACTGTCTGTAAGAACATTGCTTGATAAGAAAAAGATAAGAAGATAGTCCTCATTTTGTTTAGAGACAGTCTCTAGCATAGTGACCATACTTGTCACATCTGAAACAACGAATATGAGAGGAATCTCTTGACTTCTTTCTTGGATCGTAGGAAGGAGGTCTGAAATCCTTGCTTCTCTTATCTTTCTTCCAATTCCCACCTTTCTTGGACTTAGCTGTAAGAACATGATTATCATCTTTGTGAGAGTTCTTGTGTTTTCCCCTCACTTCAATGCGGGATTCCTCTTCAATGCAATCAGCTTGAAGACGCTCATAGTTGGGATGTTCAGCTCTCCCGCCGATGCTACAAATGAAGGGATCCCATTCATCAGGTAGACCATTTAATGCAATTAGAACAAGATCTTTGTTTGGAACTTCACAATCAAGAGTACTTAGTTTATCCTTCAGTTCATTGATCTTCATAAAGTAGGCCATGATTGAGTCCTCTTCTTTCATTTTGATATGAAGTAGCCGCTGCCTTAGAGCAAGGGCTCTGCTGAGATTGTTGACTTAAAACATTCCTTCCAAGTGTTTGATTATTTCCCTAGCTGAAGCAAACTTCGATATGACAGTAACAAGATGATTTCTGACGGATTCAATAATGATCTTCCTAGCTTTGGCTGAATCCTTCTTGAACTGTTTTAGTTCCTTTGCATCTTCAGGAGGGGACAACTTTTCTTCTTCAACAAATTTGAGAAGCTCATTCTCCTCAAGTATGAGCTGAATGTGAACTTTCCAAGCAGCAAAATCAAGGGCTCCATCAAGTCTATCTTCACGCTTCAAACCTGACATTTTAATCTGAAAACAAACAACAACTAGATGCAGCAAAAATGACCTTACTGAAATCTGATGTTAGTATAACCTGGCTCTGATACCATGTAGAATTTTGTGTCTCAGATCAGAAATCAGAATTAATAAAATGAATTTCAGATTAAATTGAAACAAGTAGGCATGAAAACAAAGCAAGTGCACAAGAGACTCAAAACATTTACCCTAGGAAAACCTCTGATGAGGAAAAACCCAGCTATAAAGACCCACAGGTTTGACTATGTATTCACTTTAAATTGTAACAATACAATGCATAGATAGGGCTTTTGTTACAGCACCTTAACAGTAGATAAGAGCAGCACCTATCACCTTCAGTTTTGTGTAGAATTCAAACAGCAATGTTCAGATCTGATACAACAAAGTCTACAGATCTTCTTCTTCACCATCATACAGACCTAAAGATGATTCATCAACCATCACCTTGGAAGGAGAGGCTTCAAAACAATTCGCACCCTTCTGGAGATAATTCGCTCTTGTTTGAGCAGGTTTGCACCTTTCTTTTGAAGAGCAGATCAAACTGAATTGATTTCATTTGCAATCAAAATGTTCTTTATTTATATGAGCTGCTGGGAATGCAATATGGGGTCGGCCTCATAAACTTTAGTGCGAAAAACCCTTTTGTTATTTTGCCGATAATCTTTTTGGGGCCACACGTTATATTTGTTTGCTGTTTGATAAGGTGAGGCGTGTTCTCCCATTTAGGGTCGGCCCTAAAGGGACACGCTACCTCTTGTAGCGTAAGGGCCGAACCCTATTTTCTTTCATAGTTACAAAACAACAAATCAGACCTATGTCTCCTCCACAAGTCGGCTCAAAAAGCTAATTGAAATCTGCTTATAATCTTCAATAAATTTCTGTTCATAGGCCTTGAATGATTCATCTTAAAATCTGATAATAATCTTCAATAATTTCTGCCCATAGGTCTGCAATAATTCACCTTAAAATCTGCTCATAATCTTTAATAATTTCTGCCCATAGGTCTGCAATAATTCACCTTAAAATCTGCTTGTGCATGCACTTTAAATCTGCTTGAAACATCAATATCCTTGAATACGAGGCACTATATTTATTCTTGAATCGGGCCTAAGTCTCCTCCACAAGTTGGCTCAATAAGCTAATTCAAATCTGCTTATAATCTTCGATAAATTTCTGCTCATAGTTCTTGAATGATTCATCTTAAAATCTGCTCATAATCTTCAATAATTTTTGCCCATAGGTCTGCAATAATTCATCTTAAAATCTGCTCATAGTTCTTGAATAATGCATCTTAAAATCTACTCATAATCTTCAATCTGCCCATAGGTCTGCAATAACTCACCTTAAAATCGGGTTATACATGCACTTTAAATCTGATCCAAGGTCTGCTCTAGATCTGCTGTAAATGGGAATTATATTCAATAAATTCTTGATAAAATAAACTCCAAATGATCTTTCATTTATACATGCAAATGCAGCCTCCCCATGGATTCAACTCTCTATGCTGGTTGGCCAAGGAGCATATTTAAATATTTTATCTAATTTTTGTTGGCTTGCCCAAAGTGGGCACTCTAACTAAGGGGGGTTGGCAACAAGCAAAATGTTTTTTATTTAATTCTATTGCACCCCAAGTTAGGGTGCACTTCTCAAGGGGTTGTGCTCTATTAAAGTAATATTTAAATGCATTTTTGGTTCATTTTTGGCTCCCATAAATGGGTTGGCCACAACAATAAATAATTATTTTGAAATTTTGAACTCAACAATAGATATGCAATGTATCTCTTCCTTGCTTTTTGACATCTTGATAATAGTACCATAAATTTGGCACAAGCTAACCTCCATAAAATACACCACGAAATGCACTCTGACATTAATGACAATAATCCATAAATAGAACCATTCCATCTTGACACATTGATGACAAGTCTTCCATTCTCTGTTGATAACCAAACCAAAGCTACTAATTTCACCACGAAATGCACTCTGACATTAATGACAATAATCCAATAAATAGAACCATTCCATCTTGACACATTGATGACAAGTCTTCCATTCTCTGTCGATAACCAAACCAAAGCTACTAATTTGATATGACATTGAAACTTGTAACTGCCATCTCAACTTCATTTTCCAAAGCAACACCATTCCACCCTATTTAAACTCAGTATTGCCTGCCACTCTATTGCATTGTGTTACAGGATTGTATAAGACCAATCATAGGTGATCTTAATGTGTGTAACTTGAGCTTACCTCAATCCTTCACATGCTTCATAAACTACCACCTTTCTAGAGATAATGACTTATTGGAATCATAGAAGCAAATATCTTTTTGACTTATTGGAATAATAGAAGCAAATATCTTTGTCAGGAATATTGCTGTAAGCCGAAATAGAAATAGTTTTTAAGTTTCTTATAGTATCGTGAAAATATCAGAAATCCAAAAATCACTAAAAAAATGAAAAAAACTATATTGAAATATGAATTTTTCTTGTCAAGTTTGAATTTGTTATGTTTAGTGCAGACTGCATGTTGTGTCAATACATAGATCCACTTTACAGTTTGACCCCGCAACAAATATCAAACTACAAAGTGACAAACTCAAAAGAAACACAAGGCAGACAAAGCCAATAAGGCTAGTTATTATGAAGTGAAATCTACTAGGGAGCTATAGTCCTTGATGATGAAGCTCTAATATTATGCTCTGTCATAAGTTGATTCACTCTTCATCAAATACAATGGACTTCCCCAAGATCTTAAGGCCTTTCTCATAAAGTGACTCTTCTTCATTAGCATGCCATTTCAAGTTAGGATCAATTTTATCAATGTCAGTTTGTTTGAAGCCTTATATAATTATCTCAAATACCTTAGTTTGAAGCCTTATTCAAATAATTTCTAACTGTGAAAACAATAAATACAATTTATAAATATAAACATAAATTTTCTTTACCTTGAAGTATTTTCATTTCAAGGCGAGGTTATGGTGCCATAAAATCCCTTTCCTTGCTATAGCAGCTTTTTGATCCTATGATTACGGAAAATCTCTTGATGAATTGGAATAGACACTCATCTACCTTTTCAACTTTATTGAAGTAGTCACTATAAAAAAATGTTTGATTGAGAAAGAATCTAGTTACATGGAGGACACAATGGATTTGTTGATGCCACCTTGCATCAATGACCTATAGTGGCATGTATGTACTCGTCTCATAGTCCATCTTCACTGTGATAGCCTCCTTAGCTCTATCCATGGCCTCATACAAGTAGTTCATAGAGGATTTCCCCCCATCGGCTAGCCGCAATACTCTAACTAAAGGCTTAGCAAGTCTTATAATTTCCCTTTGCAAAAAACATTTACTGCAACATTCTGACATCGATATGATCAACAGAACTAGATTGTGACCACTCATTCAAAATTAACATTAATTTCAAATTCATCTTTTGGCTGCAAAGAGTCTATAACACTAGGAAGTACGTGGCAAAATCTCAGCCCCTAGTTTAAGAAGTTCCTTTCCGTATGTGAAGGTGTGCATCATTTGTAACACCCTTGTATGAATGTAATTAAATTTTGTGATGCGTCTGGCTTTAAGCAAAATTGGATTTAGTCCATTCAATTTTATCATGTCATCTCGAGACAATGAGCTGAACTTTGACTCCTTAACAAACTAAGGATGCTTGTCCATCAATAAGTTCCTAGTAGCAACACAAGCAACTACTCAAAGATCAAGGGGGACTTGTTTGACTATCTACTTTCTAAATTAGGCATGCTTTTGACTATGTCTGTAAATGCCATAATCAGCACTTGCAGCATGTCTTCATTTTCTAGATAGTCCGCCATGATGCTTTGATTCCTTTTTCAATTAACAAACCTGATTGTTTCAAAGGATTGTCTCAATATTAAGGCTTCTTTACATGCTGGTTCGACTTCCAACTTGGACTTGATCCTTGAGCATTGCATTAATAACAATCATAGAATCCCCTTCCATCATCAAATGTTTTATATTTTTCAACTTTGTCACACCTTAGCCTCGCTAACAAGGCTTCCCATTCTGCCTCATTGTTAGTGCATGTACCCAGAAACTGGAACCCACTGTATATTAATCCACTCTTCGAGTTGTGTAAAGCAAACTTTGCTCCTGTTAGCCCAGTTTTCCTGCTTGCTGCTTTGTCAAAATTTAACTTTTAGCTCCTTTTCATGGGAGGGGATCAAGACAGTAGACAACTGCTTTCATCAAGCTCCTACATTTAATTACCTCAAGGTTTTGGACTCCTTATCCCTTGAATGTGCTGTCATGAATAAGGTATGAAATATATTAGCATAAAATTGCATTATTGGATCATTCGTTTGTGTCCTGTCACAAGTGTTGCAGCTCATCTAATAGTTAAATGTTAATTTTAGAACCATAGTTACATAAATACTTCCCATCAATTTATTTTCACCCAATCCATCAATTTATTTCACCCAACCAATTTAGTTGAGGTAAAAAGGTATTTTCTTTGCATATATATTTTTATAGTGAAGATGTTAAACTGGAGAGGCAAAAGTTTGTTTAGGCCTTGATTAATACCAAGCATGGCATAATCCCCCTAACACCAGTGAAGATGATTAATTATTTCAGATTATTGGGTGGCTCAAGTTTCCTTAGGTGGTGTTGAATGTGCAAGTCTAATGCCTTTGCATTGTCAGTTGCAGAATGTATCTTGAAGGAAACCTGAATTTCCTGAATCAGTTGGGTGGTAAGAATTTTGTGGTGAAGAAGAATCTTCCATGAAGTATCCACAAATTTTATACTTATTGTTTATTAATTATTTGATATTTCCCTTCAAGGATATCAGCAGCAACTCCAATATCTGGGATGCCTTGATATTCTCTTATCCCTTGGAAGAATGGAAATCCTGAAGCTACAAAAGGAAGAGACTTTAGCTTGTAGAAAGCTTCTAGATTCTGTTCGAGAAGATAAAAGTAAGAAAGAATAGTAGTCATTGTTTTACTAATGGATTTCTGATCACAATTGCAACTTTTTTCTCTTGACGGGAAATGATTTGATCTATGTTTTCCAATGTGGACATCTGATCGATAATAGAGAGGTGAATAAAGGGATATACGAGTAGAATGTGATTTAACCTGATTTTCTAAACGTCTATATCAAGAATATCAATCTGTTAATTGATTGTTGAGTGACCCCAGGGGTTAGGTTGAATCATCTCAGTAAAAAGCTTCCTTGTCCTCTGCATTGTAGCTACATTTAATTAATAATCGAGAGCTTACACTCAGAAGGAATTTTATTCGTGTAGACATTATCCACTGGTTATGATCAATGATAGAGGGGCAAATACTAATTAATAAGGACACACAAGTAGAATACGATCATATGTAGTTTATAAGTTCTCATATTCTGTTGAACCAAAACAGAGACTTGTCTTGGCCCATGATAAACTCCTGTCTTTTCCCTTCTACAGCATGTCAAACTTTTACTGTGGTTGTACCAAGAGCATCAATCATTTAATTGATTACAGAGTCATTTTGGCAATTAAGGTTGAATTGTCACATTCTAGTAAAAATTATAATTTAATTTTCCCCTGCTTTTTTGTCACATGACACAAATAACTAAGAGCATCTACTTACCGACATAGGGTAGGAAAGAATTCTATTTAATGATAGTGAGGTATCTCTGTAAATGAATATTGCTTTTCTATATTAATTATTTGGACAAGGATCTTTTGAATTTAATGGCATAGGTTGTTTGCATATGAGATTTAAACAAGAAAATTTGAAAATCTAGTACTATTTACCAGCATCCAAATCTGAACTTGGAATTGATGTGTTGATGGTTAGAATTATGTTCTTTTTGCTCTAGAAAAGAATCTGTTATTCTAGATGCGTGGTTGCATTTAGAATTTTGATGTAGTTAGTTTGATTGCCTTGTCTCTATTGGCACATGCATTTCTTAAGGTGAAGTGTTTCTTCCAATTAGCTGAGATATTTTTTTCCATGCTTGCAGAATCGTCTGCTAGCGATGAACTATATCTATGAGGGAGAAGATGATAAGCTTTATGTTGCACACAGGTTCAATTCACATTTATTTTTTCTTAGATGGGCATTGCTTGAAAATATGCAAATGCAACGTTGCACAAACGTGCTCTATCACATAAAGAAATCTACATCCATCTGTCTTTTGATATACAAATTTACTTGAGATTATTGTTTTTACATTTTTGTCACATATTTAAGGTTAACTGTTCGAAATGTTTCTAGGTTTATTCTTTCAGAGGTTTCAGGGAAAGAAGTTAGAACAATCATGTAGAAACTGTGCAGAAGCAGTAACACCAAAATGGGTTCAAACAGTTTTCAATAGAGTCTCCATGATAGGAAGATGTTGAGACAGGATAAATTTAAGGGATGCAATTATTTCTGAAAATTTTGGAGCAAATTTTAAAATAATTGATAGAAACTGATATTTGAAAAATATATACAAAAAATAGTAAAACAAGTTGCAACTTACCATTATGTAATCAATGAATAAAATTCATTGAAGTATATATAAAATTGTACCAATGTACTGCGTTTCATATGGACTGGTATACATATTTTTTGTTTTGCGTGTAGGAATCCCTTTTAGATTTAGGTTTAGAGTTCAGCTTTTGTTTTTTTTGCAAGTGGATGGGGATGCCCAGCCATCCCCAAACCCTCCTCCCTGTCTTCTCTCTCCTCCCATTCACTTCTGTAGAGGGGAACACTACATCCCCAGAGTATTATTTTCTTATGAACACTTAATTTACATTTTTTATAATATTGAAACTATGCAGAATAGTTAAAGTCATACTAAATGGATGAACAAACAAACACATACTTGAAGGAAGCATCTAAAATATGTTTATAAAATATAATAGTTTTTCCAGACTTCCAATGTCAATTTAATTACTCATAGATGCATAAAGCATACTATTTGTATGCTTCAAACCAGTTAGTATTCAGTGGGTTCACATACCATTGAGTTACTAGACAAACCAATTTGATGTGTTCACTGTTGTAAGAATTCTCATTCCTAGTCCAGCTATTTGTAAACATACAAATGTGCCCTAATTTTACCCATTTGAGTTGAAGTAGTACATTATTGTAAAAAATACTTTGTTTCATGTTTTCTTTTGCATAGTCAATTATGCTGTCTTTTGCTAAGATAAGATTGTCCTTTAGAGTACCTGGGATATAGATCATTGGTTCCCGAGAAGTTGGACATTCCTATACATATATGTGCACATCATGAGGAAGGTTCCATGTTTGTTTCATCTTTTGAGCATGTAGATAAATGTTGCAGAAAAAGTAAAATTGCTGAATTACAAAAGTGAACATCAGAGGTGTCTCCAAATGGTTGGAAGATGAACAATGACGCTTAAGATAGTGTCAAGAGGTCTTTCGATAGTTTTGTCAAGAGCTCTTCCGATAGTTTTGTGAACTCATGTGCCAGCTTGGTCTAATGCTGCAAGTTTCATAGACATGCCTGTTCCCACACAACATCAAAGCTATTTTAGAGTGCAAGTCAACCTAGACAGCCCTATGTTTGAAGTTAAAACTTAAAATTGATGCCATGACATTGGATGACTAGGTTTGGCAATTGTAATGTCCCTTCCTTTATCTGGCCTAGAAATATAATTAAATAATGAAAATTAAGTTTTAATTATTTAATTTGGTCATTAATGAAAAATTGATTGAACAAAATAATTGGATAATTACATTGAATGATATACACACGCACGTATAGACTTAGAGCCTACAAGACGATGTTCTATAAATAGAACTAGTCGTTAAAGTGAAATCAAATAATCTAAAAAGCTTATAAAGCTAAATATAGCTCAGAAGGCTAAAATATAAAAAACTAATTAAACAAGCTAAATAAGTCGACTAAAAAGCTAAAAAGCTAATTAAGTCGACAATTAAGATGACCACCAAGAATAGAAGATGACCATTATAGAATGGATATTATTTTAACACCCTCCCTAATGGTCATCGTACTCAATACCCAACAGAAGACACTGCAGGTGTTATGATCACAAATGCAAAGAACACTCTGTTGCTACGGAGACCCTCCCAGGATCTGCAAAATGTAAATGACCAAGAGTACCAAAAGCCATCCAAGCTAATGTTATCCTCACATGCGAATTAGAGAGCTGGCACACGCAAATTATGAAAGGTTGAAGCCATGATTTTGAGGAAAAATCAGCAAACCCTTTTGTAGAAGAGTACCAACTCCAAAATAGATTGCAAGATACCACGGTTGCAAATGTTCGCCTTGGCAGGTTCGACCCAAACTGATTGCAACAAAGCACGATTTTTGAGGAGAAAAATCGATCGAAACCAGAGAACTTCCAGAGTCACAAATCCCACGCAAACTTCGCGTATTACAGATGATTTTTGAGGAAAAAATCGAAAAAAACCACCAAACAATTTTTGAAGAAAAAATTGTGAAAACCTAGAAATCCCACGCAAGCCTTGCAGATTACAAATGATAATTTTTAAGGAAAAAATTCTAAACCTTGCAGACAATTTTTTCAGGAAAAAAATCATGAAAACCTACCAAATAGGAAATTTGCTTATTACAAAGCATAGAAGGCTGACTCCTTATGTTCAGAATGCTCTGCAACATGAGCCTGCTCCTGTTCCTGAGACCCTCCCAATCTAGATTGCACAAATGCCAACAATTTCCTGCAATCTTTCTTCATATGGCCAAACTGGTGACAGTAGTTACATTGTACACTTTTGTTCTTTGAAGACTGTTGATATTGACCTTGCCCCTTCCGCTGGAATGAGTGACCTTTACCCTTGTTCTTATCCAATACTTCAGCTGTGAAGGTCTGTTCAGTGGACGAACTAGCGTTGCTTCCAAACTGCGGCTTCCATTGATCCTGCTGTAGAAGCTTTTTGCAAAGATCAGGAAACTTCATATCAACACTAGTAGATGAGATATTGAGCGTATCAATGAAATGCTCAGACGATCTGAGAAGGCTTTTCAGCGTGATCACTACCATATCCTCTTCCACCATGGTACGACCTATGGCTTCCAATTGGTCACGGATGTCCTTGCTCTTTGTAAGATGTGCCTAGATAGATGACTTCTCATCCATCATGATAGAAAACAACATATTCTTCAGAAAGAAAGCTCGGCTCTTGTTTGACATTTCATGAAGATCCTTCAAGAGATCCCAAATCTCTTTAGCTGTTTTACTTGAAGGCACTTGAGGAAGTTGATCATCTGTGATTGAGAGTTTGATAAGCATGACAACCTCTCGATTTTTCGTATCATGTTTGTCTTGATCTTCACCTGCTGCTTTAGGACGAGATTCCTTGGACGAGATTCCTTGCTGTTGTTTCTAGGTGTTGTAGTTGAGGCCGTTGAACTTTTGATTGTGTTCCAACATGATGTTGGTCAAGGATGCCATCACAAAAATTGAGGTTGAACGGAGTCAACCCTGTGAAAGCAAGAGACAGAAGAATCTTATTTTTTAAATCAGAATAGAAACAACTGCAAAAAAACTGAAACCCTAGAGTGGAATTTTTGGCACAAATCCCAATGCACAAATTTCGAGGTTTGGAAGAAACCCAGAAATTGAAATTTTTCTGCAAATTTAAAACTTGCAAATTTAAAAAACGTGAACCCCAGAAAAATTCGATTGATTAAAAATTGCAAAAAGGCAAAATGGAGCTCGTCGTGCATAGAAAAATCACGAAAAATCGCAGAAGCCACAAAACCGAAAATCACGAAAAACCCTAGGCGGAAAAGCGCTAAATGTATGTTCAAAAATTCGGAGGAAAAATCCACAACCGGAAGAGGGAGAAACGCAAAAAAATCGTGTCCAAATTCGCGGATTTGCAAGAGAAACCCACCGAAAATTGCCGCCCCCCCAAAAAATGAAATTGGGGGCAAAAATCACGCCGCCCAGCACAACCCTCACTGAAAAACACAAATGGAGAGAATATCATCTGCAGAGAATGCGCAGAAATCGCGATTTACATATAAAAACTGTCACCGCTGCTAGTAATAAACCTCTAAAAATGCGAACTCTACAAAAAAAACTAGCACAAAGCCCTCCAAAAATCCAAAGTATTTAGATTGTGCCCTTAAAAAAACTTAGATCCAATTCGCCCAAAAAAATTCAAAAAAAAAAATTCACTAAAAAAAAATTTCAATAAGAAATTATTTTAGAATTACAAATTTTCCAAAAATTTAAATCCTGCTCAGATACCATGAAAAATTGATGGAACAAAATAATTGGATAATTACATTGAACGATATACACACCTATATATAGAGCCTACAAGACGATGTTCTATAAACAGAACTAGTTGTTAAAGTGAAATCAAATAAGCTAAAAAGCTTATAAAGTTAAATATAGCTTTAGAAGCCTAAAAAGTAAAAAGCTAACTAAA
This sequence comes from Cryptomeria japonica, assembly GCF_030272615.1. Classification (NCBI taxonomy): domain Eukaryota; kingdom Viridiplantae; phylum Streptophyta; class Pinopsida; order Cupressales; family Cupressaceae; genus Cryptomeria; species Cryptomeria japonica. The sequence continues at coordinate 626,291,106 of NC_081415.1, read as the reverse complement.
CAAGCTGAATAAGTGGACTAAAAAGCTAAATAGCTAATTAAGTCGACAACTAAGATGACCACTAAGAATAGAAGATGACCATTATAGAATAGATATTATTTTAACAATTAATTCCTAAGTGATGTGATCTCTTATGTCAAGGCCACTTTATTTCCCAAGCTAAATTAAGAAATTCATAAAATAAAGGCTAAGTTGTTTGTTTGGGTTCGGGCACTAGTTCGGGTGAACCTAGTTCACTGGTTTGGCAAAATTTTGAAAAGGTGTTTGGGTTGGTTATTACAAAAGTATATATATATATATATATTGATAAGTAAATAGCTGCAAAGGGGCAGCACACATTGTATTAAGCTTTTAAAAAGTATTACAGCATTCATGTATGGATTTATGCCTTCACAGTATAATTCGTATCATCTATACCACTTATAAACCATCCGCCCAATAATCTATCCATATACAAATCTACTATATTTGTTAGTATAAACGCTTTTGCCCATTAGACTATACGAAATTTGGGCATCTCTATCTTAATACAAGACCAAAAATTCAAACCGCAAACCAAACCAAATTTCCACCATGTTTGTCTTCTTGCATAGCTCTTTCATTCTTATTTAGCGTTGCCCTCTTCTCTACTGCTTTAGCATCCCTCATCCTACACACCTCAATCGCCCTAGCAATAGCCGGACAATCAGCTCCACAAGCAGCATGGGCAGGGCTAGTAGCAACTTCCTCCACATCTCTCGAGTCAACTGGAATCCATTCTTCCCCAAGGCCCAAACCCCAATCTTAATTGCCCTCAAACCTGGAGACTCCGTCCTCCCACTCACCATCCTTTGCGAGTTTTAGCAGCCCTTCATCTTCCATATATTTCTTGACCCATCCCTTCTGTTGGTGTCTGTTTTATCATCTACCAAAGATTAGGATAGGATACCCGAAGGTATTCTATCCTCTCCTGAAAAATCACTACTGATTCCAAGGTCTATATGTGCGAACAAGCGACTTTAGTGGAATAGCTTCTTGGGTAGTGTATGCTGAAATTTCAAGGGGGACTTACGTTTGACAAGTATCTTGAACTGCTGGACTTAGATGGATTTAGCAATTTTAGGCTCTTCTTTTTTTGGGAATTTTTTGGGATTTAGACTTTCAAAAGAAAGGGAAAAAGAGATAGGGTTTAGGAAGGCTAATCTAATCCTACGAATTTCGGAGACGGTATCAATTGGGTGCTCTCGAGAAACCAAACCTTGCTTCGCCACACTAGGGACAACTACACAAGGCCGGTGCAATCTTCAATGGGTTGTGCTTATGATCGAGATGTTGGGATGCATAGGGGATGGGCTTAGACTAACTTTGCACGGTAGAATGGAAATCATCCATTTGCCAAAAGTATGAGCGGAGATACACTGTCATTTGATACTTATCAAATCCTTCATTCAAATTAACAGCAATGAAAGCAAATCTAGATTAATTTTAACTAAGTGTTGAGGCAATTGAAACCATGCAAATCATTCAAATAATAGAGATTACAAAGCAGCGCACATGCAATATATTATCTGGAAATGACCTTAAACAACAATACATCAAAAGACCTCACACTCTCCAAATGAGAGGAGGTAGCCTTATATAGTTTTCAAAAATAAACGAACCACCGAGATCAAACAGTGATCAAGGGCCCAGATTGAAAGCTACAAACCCTAATTAGGGTTTCCCAAAACTAACTACCCTCGACCAATGAGAAAATTACATTTGGGACACTTGTCCTTCTTGCTAAATATGAACCTTCAATGAAAATAGAAGGTTGTTGCATTGTGAAGTGTGCCCTTCTAGAAGCTTTTGGATAAGTTAGGTTCATTGAACCTGGACATGTTGACTTGGAGCAATCTAATTAGTCGAAAGATGACGAGGTGCCACCTCAACGTGTTGGATGTCTTCCTTGAATTCTCCAATTTGTGTCAAGAAATTGTCAAGTATGGAAATTTGATTCTGCTTGGGAGCTTGTCTTTTTTTAATTCCTTCAGGAGATGAAATCCTTCAAGAAGTTGGAAGTTTATCTAACTTTTCCATATTTTCACCCAGTCTAAGAACTTTTCTTTCTTGATGCCTTGAGATTCTTTCAAGTGCCTCGAATTTGGAGAAGAAATCCCCTCGTGAAGCCCTCTCTATACTCAGACAAACCTTGCTCGTGGTCCCGTCTTCAATTCTGAATTTGGCTCGAAACTCCATTTGTGTTTTCTGTGACGATCCTGCCTTTAGTTGCCAATTTATGTTGCGTGGGAGGAGGGTTAAAAAGCTCTGGGTAACCCCTTGCAAATATGAAATGATGGGATCAAGCTGTTCAGGCATTCGCTGTGATCATGTCCTCCTTCTCGATACCCTGACATGCCTTCATCATAATTGAGGAAATTGGAATTTTCTTTGTGAAACATTTCCCATACTTAGCCAAATTTTGGCTATCTTCATGCACCCGGATGAACCTTGCCTGTGAACTTGTCCTCAATCTTTCGTTTGGCTTGAAACTCCAACTGCGATCTCTATGATGATCCCGCTTCTATTTCCTCTTGCGACCTGTAAAACCAAAGGAAAATAAGTTAGAAATCTATATTGGATTAAAGAAAATCGAGGCTGCGAACGGCTAAGTGTTTGTAAAATCACTTCATTTTCATACTTAGCCATGAGAATGGGATTTTCACATGTAAATTCTCCAAGCTTCAAGATAACTGTGATCACAATCCAGCACCAAGTGTTATAACTCCAAAAATTTCTTATACTTAGCCAAAAAAATGATTTTCCTCCCTTAGAAATTCGAACAAATTCACTAAAAATCATTTCTCAAACTCTGGAAAAACTCAGAAAATACATAAATCTGCATCATGAATTTAATTTCACCTTCAAAAATACTCAAAAATTCAGGAGAGATTCAATAATTCATCCTTATACTGGTTGTCTTTCTGCAAAAATCTGTGAAACTTTTGTCAAAAAAGTTTATCCAACTTCCAACAATATCCAAAAATTTCTCCAGATGAACTCCAAACTGAAAGTATTTTACTATGCTCTCCTTAATATTTTCGAACTTCTTGGTGTAGAAATGAAGTTTACAACGAAGTGTTTGTAAATAAAGTTAAATCCTCAGTCATAAACCCTTAAAATCTTCCAAATCATGTTTCCAATGTTAATTTCATTCTTTTGGAAAGTGTTGTCGTGTTTCCAAATTCGAAGAAAATATCTTCCAAAAGTTTCCAATTTGGCTATAAGTTCGAAATATTTATTAATCTTCCAATATTCTCTTAAAACAAACTTTCCATCTTGGATTTAAGTTCGAAATCCTTATCAATCTTCCAATATTCTCCTTTTGAAAACTTTCTGTTTTGGATTTAAGTTCGAAATCTTGAAGGATTTTCATGACATTACTTTGTATTTTCGTTGATTCTGTTTGACTTTTATGTGTAGGCGGACTTTTGGAGGCTTACCTTCATCTTCCTCAAACTTGGGCGGACTTTCCTTACTTGTCCAAGGCATGGCGGAGTTTGAGAAGGCTCTTCAACTTCCTTGGGTGGAGTTTTGAAGGGTCTCTTCAACATGGAGGGCGGACTTTGAGCAAAGCTCAATCAAGGTGAATTTTTGGCTAAGGCATAGGGCGGACTTTGGAACACACCCCGTAGGCGGACTCCTAAGACATGGGCGGACTTCTAGACCTTTGCATCATTTTGCTAGGGTAGGGCGGAGTTTTGATGGGTCTCCAACATAGGGCGGACTTTGGACTTCACCCCTTGGGCACCCCACACACATGGCGGACTTTAGAGTGTCGGCCATCATGGCCTCTTCCAAAACATGGCGGACTTTGAAGGGTTGGCCACCAACATGGTAGGATAGGGCGGAGTTTCAAGACCATTCACTCAGCAACACCTTGGGCGGAGTTTTGGACGAGTCTCCTTACCTTGGGCGGACTTTGGACTTGGTTCCCACATGGTGGAGTTTAGAGAGTCCTAAGACATGGCGGACTTTGGAGGCCTCTCCTCATGGCTCTCCCTAACATGTGTGGCAGACTTTACGCTAGGCTCCCACCACTTTGAAGACCTTGGGCGGACTTTGGAGGTTGCTCTTCAAAAATCTTCCCAACCTATGGCGGACTTTGGAGGTTGCTCCTCATAGGCGGACTTCTAGACCTCTCCATCATGTTGCTAGGGTAGGGCGGACTTCTAAGGACTCTCAATGCTTGGAGGGCGGAGTTTGGATAAGGCTCCCACGTCTTCTTTTCTCACTCCACAAGGCATAGGGTGGAGTTTAAGAGGCATGACCACCAATTGACATGCTTGGGCGGAGTTTTGATGTCCTTACCATCTTCACCAACAAGTTTTGGTGGACTTTGGAGAGTCCACAAGACTTGGCGGAGTTTTGAAGCCTCTCAAGGCGGACTTTAGGAAGGTCTCCTTGAGGGTGGGGTTCTATGCTCCCTCTTCATAGCCTCTCCAACATGCATGGCGGACTTTAGACACCTCTCAACATGGCGGACTTTTGGTCTACCTCCCAACATGGCGGACTTTTAGACATCTCCAACATGGGTGGACTTCTAGACCTTTGCTTTTCAAGGCAGACTTTTGGAGGCTCTCAAGAGGGCGGACTATATATGAAATATAACATTTAAGTATAAGTGGTATTTTTTATACTTCAAGTTATATTTCATATATATTGTCAGGATGTTTGAGAGTGGTTTCAGGTCTCTAGGACTTATAATGCAAAATCTAGTTTTTTGGAGGATTCTCCAATTTTCCAGACTCAGTCAAATTTCAGGATTAGGATGACATTCCTGACTTAGCCAAATTTCTTAGAAAAAATTCAAAATTTCACAGCATAATCAAATTTAACCGGATTAACTTGAAATTTGAAATCCATGCCTAGGTGGATCATTTGAGGCATCACGCCCCCTAAAATCTAGGGATTTGGCTTTTTAGGTCAAAACTTGGAATTTTTGAGTTCCGGTCGAAGCTGATCAGTGGTATCAGTGCAAACCCTAGGTTCCCATTTTGAAAAAGCAAAAAGCATAAAATCTAGGGATTTAGCTTTTTAGGTCAAAACTTGAAATTTTCGAGTTCCGGTCAAAGCTGGTCAGTGGTGCAAGTGTAAACCCTAGGTTTGCATCCCGAAAAAGCAAAAAGCCCAAAATCTAGGGATTTAGCTTTTTAGGTCAAAACTTGGAATTTTCGAGTTTCGGTCGAAGCTGCTCAGTGGTATCAGTGCAAACCCTAGGTTCCCATCCCGAAAAAGCAAAAAGAAGACATCCCTAAAAAATAGGGAAAACTTTCTAAAAATAGCCATACCGGGGATTGGGCTAAGAATGCCAAAAACAAAACTTCCTAAAAAATAGGAAAAAGCAAAAAAAAGCAAACTTTCTAAAAATAGAAAGTTGTACAAATTCATCCAAATCAATTGCGATCTTCGTCCTTTGGCCTCTCTAAGCACCCTGGTGGTGTTCGCATTTCGGAATCACATAACTTGCATAAACTAACTTTCAATCACTAGGGCCTGAAATGCTCTGAACTGGACAAGGCTTGGTGAAACTGCAGCAAAAGGTCATAGGACACTAACAAAAACCCTTGAAAGTAGGAAAAGAGAGGGTCCCCATTTGCAATGGGGCGATGTGTGAAAAAGGTCACCACACCTTCGTAGGCACCGTACCCGTATTTGTTAGTTGCAAGAGAAATGTGATGCTCCTCTCCTTCTCAGGCCAGCTCCTCTCCAAACTTTACGGCTCCAAGGTTTGGACCACAGGGTATTTTCTCACCTCTCCGCCGCTGCCACGAGACATATAATAGTTTTGCAGCAGGGGAATTAAGAGGTTCTCGTCAATATTATCCAGGGCTGCATCCATTTCTCCAAGAAAGGCATGCATGAAGAGCATTTGGCACACTATTTTGGCCCTGGCTTTAGTTACACCCATATAAACCAGCATCACCAAAAACATCGCAGTAACATCGGTGTTTACTCTGTATTTATAGAACGCCCGCAAGAACTCCTCTCCTAGCACCATTTTAATTGCATGCTGCACTAGAGGATGACCTGTCACCATGATGGCTAGCAGGCGCTTATCCGAGACTTCACCAAGAAACAACGTTTTCTGCTTTGTTGCTTCCAAATGTATCGGCATGTCCATTTGCCAACAAACTACTTAGCTTCAAAGAAAACAAGGGCAGAGAGCATATTGATTTTATTGACTAACACCACCTTCTATTTAAAGTCGTTTTCCACCTGTTGTCATGATGAGGTCCCTAATATCATTAATTGTCATCCTTCTTAATATGCTCTCAAATCTTTCCGCACACCTTGCAAGAGATTTCACCCACATTTTCCTTCATTCCATCTCAAAATATCAGTAATACTTTGTGTAATTATTTTTTCCAAAATTGTCCTCCACAACCATCATATCATTCATCCAATATCCTCTGCAACCTGTCCACTACGCTGTTGATCATATGATAATGCCTTATTACATCTCATGTGCTTCCCAAGCATGTCTTCCCAATTCACATGTGCCTATCACCTGGCCAGCTTGTCATGTCATCTGCGATATCAGGTTCCTCAATGACTTAAGTATGTCGTGGGAGCTCATACCCATTAGTGAATGTTATTATACACTTAAATTGACTAATCCCCTATGCCATTGAGCTTAGCCTCATCAACCATATAATTGGAAATTGATGCCTTCGTATCCAAATTGTCATGCTATGATGTATACTTGCTAGTGGAATTGTCTCATTAATTATGCACCCTTTCCTCCACTTGTTTTGCCAATCTGTTTGCCAACTCATTTCCCTCCTTGTATATGTGGCTGATTTTGAAATCCTCAAAGCTTTCCAATAGATCTCTTATTGGTCGAAGCCATTGGCAAAGCGTCCAATTTGGGGTATCATTCCTTCGAATGGTATTAATGGTTATGAGAGAGTCCCCTTCAAGATGAATGCATTTGGCTCCCACCTCCACACCTAATTGCAGGCCCATCATAGCCGCTTGAAACAACGCTATGTTATTTGTTGCATGCCCGAGCGAGATGGAATATAATATAATATAATATAACATATATTATGTTATATAGTATATATCATAGCAGCATTAATCATTTGGTGATTTAATCGACAAAACAAAAGTATAAAGTTTTTTGAAAAAACTGGGAGGGATTTACAAAAAAACATAAAAAATTAAAGAAAAACAATCAAAAACTACCTTTTTATATATTTAAGGGCATTTCCATAACATACAATAATTTTGAGTTAATATTTTAACATGGTGAAATAAATACATCATTTGCAATATAACAAGACTAAAAAATTATACTCCATAATTTATTTATTATTATTATTATTTGATTTACAAAACTACAATTGTGTATATAAATAATAATAATAAATATTAAATAAATTCTCTAGTCTATATTTTTTAAATAAAATTTGCAACAAAATAATATTGCAGAACTTATTTAATATTTATTATTACTATTATCTATTTTTAGAATTGAAATCTTAAATAAATAATAATAGTAGTAAATATTAAATTTTTTTGGGGAAAAAATCTGCAAACCAAAAGTATAAGATTTTTTGAAAGAAATAGGGGGAAAATCGGATTTAAAAAAAATTTGTAGAAAAAGAGAAACTATTTAAAAAAAAAAACTTAAGGGCATTTCCATAGCATATAGATATATAGAGAGCAAATAAAATAGAGTTTAACCCATGAATTGTAGAAAATAATTTTTTTTTGTTTATATTCATATTGCTGATTACATAGGCAAATATTCAGTCAACTTTTTAAGAGGGCAGTCACCAAATACACCAAATAGTTGTCTAAGTCTGAGATCAAATATTAGCTAAGTCTATGAAGTAACTGAGATCAAAACTTAACAGATGACAATCGAGCTACTGTTCGGAATTTAATAAAAGTGGAAGCCATTTTGAAGTGATCCAAGGATTTCATTGTGATTGAGGCAAGGCGTTTTGTAAGGTTAATTCAATAATTTTGAAAGCTTATCAAACCATATTCCACTATTGCAATGCTTTATATTATAGTAGCAATAATCAATTGGGGAAAAAATTGGCAAACCAGAAGCATACGATTTTTTGAAAAAATGGGAAAAAATTTGGATTTTAAAAAATCGCAAAAAATTGTAGAAAAATAGACACAAACTATTTTTTTTAAAAGTTAAGGGCATTTCCGTATCATAGAGATATAGAGAGTAAATAAAATAGAGTTTAACCCATGAATTGTAGAAAATATATTTTTGTTGTTTATATTCATATTGCTGATTACATAGGCAAATATTCAATTAACTTTTTAAAAGGGCAGTCACCAAATACACCAAATAGTTTTCTAAGTCTGAGATCAAAGATTAGCTAAGTCTATGAAGTAGCTGAGATCAAAATATATCAAACAATGATCCAGCTATTGTTAGGATTTTAGTAAAAGTGGAAGCCATTTTGAAGTGATCCAAGATCAAAGACTTTCATTGTGACTGAGGCAAGGAGTTTTCTAGGGGTAGTTCAATATTTGAGAAAGCTTATCAAATTATATTTCACAATTGCAAGTCTTTATATTCCCCAATCGCAATTGATAAGTCTTTTATATAGTGTAGAATTCAACATAAGGCATTTGTTTAGCTGAATTAAAAAATTAGCAATTCACTCGTTTTGGCAATACCTAGCTTGCAATTACTATTTTAGGTAGAGACAAATTTTAATGATTATATGTTGGAGGTTGTTTTATTACAAGTATGTAAGCTTGTTGTCATTCAGATTTATTTCGTGGAACACTTTGGATATATTGCTCACATAATGAATTGTATGTCTTTGTTTGAGCAAAAATTAACTATATCAATTATAAATTATATATCATATATCTATATCCATATCTATTATATTATATCTTTGGATGTTTAGTGTTATGGTAGGAACATTCCATTGGTGAAGCAACCACCAAGGTTCAAACATTTGCTGGGCCATTGAGCTCGTAGGCTTTTTGCCTTTGTTGGGCCATTAGCTCATGGGTTTGAACAAGTGACCCCCAAAAATGGCGTCATGTGAAGAGATCCTTTGTAAGTGCTCTCTTTGGGATCAGACCAAACTAAAACCTAAGTTTCCTCCATAAAAAAACTATATTATATCATTATAAATTTACATTATTTTCAATTTATACTTATTAATATATATTCATATTCTATAATAGTTTAATTTTTAAAACTATTTTATAGTATTAATTATAAAATATAGGGGTTTACTCCTTGTCAAAATGCCATCTATAATAGTGCATAATAGTATTAATTTTAAAGCTAGTGTACAATATTAATAACATATTTGTTCGCATTAGAATTCATTGGGTGGGGTGTCCAGTGAGCTTGAGTCATATATCGAAGCCACAATTTAGAGAAGATTTCCAGCTGCTTTGATACTATCTCATATGTCTCGCACGATTTAGGATGATTGAGGCCCTTTCAAAATCGGTTGATAACCATCATTGCTCCTCCCACACCTTTATTTAGGGACTTGCAGAGGTCAGAAAGAAAAACTAGGGGACAAGATAACAAACGTTTTCAATATTGATTCCACATTGACTCTGCTTCCATCTCAGATCAACTCTATTTATGAGCAATTCAGTAATTTCACGAGTTTTTCCAGGGTTTTGCGAGTTTTTACAGTGGTTTTTTTCACTTTTTTTGCCATTGTTTGGGGTTTTTAACATGATTTTGATGTGATTTACATGCAAAAATCATTGAAAATTGGTTCAACGATTTTTTTGTGGGATTTTAATTTGTGACCTCTCTTTCAAGAGCACAAGTTCTCCACCACTAGGCCAACTTAGGTTGTACAATTTTTTGCAGACTATTACTTCAATGTAATACAAAATTTTAAATCTGTAATATTAATTTTTATAGAATTGAAGTTTGTAAATAATAGAATTAATTGCACACATGAACAGTCCTTGGCTGCAGGTTGGCTCTTTGCCTGGGGGCTCCCAAACCTAGTGGGAGGCCCCCACATTAACTCTGCTCGTGGCTCCATTAATGGAGAAAGAAACAGACGGCGAGGGGATTAATACCCAAAGGCATCCACTAATGGCAGAAAAACCTTCAGTCAAACTGTTCAAGGGCTCCACACGATATTTCCAGACGAGGCGAGGTTCGAACCAGAGGCGACCCAAGATGCAGCAGAAGCCCAAAATCGCGAAGAAGGTGAGGTTGCCTCGGCCCCAAGAGTCATCATTAAACCTAATTCCTCTATGACTGAATGCATTTCTAAAGAAATTGCTAGACTTAGGGATTCTGTGATTTTTCTACCAGCCCTAGATGTAGATAAAATACCATCTAGACAATATCTTAATAAATGGTTTCAAGATACTTGGTGTATTAAATTGGGAATTCAGTTTTCGTTTTGTACAATGTTACAAAAAGGCTTATTTCTTATTTTCTTTCATGATAAAGAAATGTAGAGGAAGGTTGTAGATAAACAATTTTGGAGTGTAGGTAATGCCTGTTTTAGGGCCGTTCCTTGGACCCCTCTTGCATGTAACGAGGAAATAATGGCACTCTCCAACCCTAAATGGGTAGTTATTAAAAATGTCCCCCCATTTTTGTGGAACTGTATATCTAAAATCATGGAACCGCTTGGAAAAGTTATTAAAATTGACTCCTCAGCTACTCTACTACCGCATATGGATGCGAGGGTACTCATTGCCTTCAACCCTGGAGTAACTTTCCCCTCTGGAATTGACATTTGTATTGAAAACCAGCTCTTCTCATGCCCCCTAGAATATTTAGGAGGGATTAATGCATGCCATAGATGTAGAAGAAGTGGCCACTACCTTAAAAATTGCCCACTGATGGTGAAGAAAAATGGTACCTCCTTCAAGAAGACCTCTAGTAGAATCCACCTTCACCCGGACTCGAGGGAGAAAAAAAAATGAACCTAACTCCTCTGCATCCCCTCCTCTAGACCCATCTTCCCTACCCAGGGTTGCTGAATCAATACCCGCATCTGATCCTACTCCCCCTATTTCCCAACCACAAATCCACCCCTGCCCCTCCAGCAATCCTCCCTCAATTGTCGAATCTATACTCAAGTACCGGTCGACACTAAAAGAAGCTACTGTAGCTGCTAGTGAACCTGAATCAGTGGAACTAGATAATAGCAATTTCTCCAATAATTTGGGTGGACCCAGGAAGCAAAATGCTCAGCAAATTGTCCTTGACAAATTGAAAATGGCTGGAGAACAAAGCAAACAATTGGAACTTACATTAATTAACCAAAAGGAGGAGATTGATTCATGTACCATACCCTTCCTCCAAGAGTTGATCGGAGGGGAAGATGGTGGTACTCATATTACCACCAGAGCCACCGAGATGGTCAACCACTCCCCTCATGAACCTAAAGATAATATAAATGACCCCTCTGGAGATATGAACACCCCTCATATTCAAAATACACCATTGGAGTCAAAAGATGGAGGGGATACAGGACCCCCTGAAATGACCTCTGGTAGCACTGATGGGGAGATGGGGCCTACCACTCCTCCTTTGACCAACCCCTAGAGAAAGGGCATGGTAATGAACCTGGGTTGCAGTCGGAAGAAACTGTGACTAGCAATAATGAAAAGGAGACTTCATTTTCCCCTGACCCTAGAACCTTTGAGGTTGGAGCCAAGGATGGGGGAGAAGAGCTAGCTGGTAAAAAACAAAGAAAAAAAGGAGGAAAAGATCTCCTAAGGTAAGTAAAGACAATACAGCTAGGAAGGAGTCCTTGGGACCTGAACAACTCTCTGAACTCAAGAAGAAGAGAGATAGACCACTATCAACTATGGCCTTTGATGCCAACCATCTGTCTAAACCTGAGGAATGGCCCAAATGCTTTGAAGGGTTTAAATCCCTAGGGGACAATACTGAAGCAACCTCTTAGTGATGAAATCCATCTCATGGAACATCAGGGGATTAGAGGCCCCTGACAGGAAATATGTGGTCAAAAGATTTCTAAATATGCACAAGGAAATTGATTGCCTTATGCTCCAAGAACTAAAATCGGTAGGATTCTCTCTAGAAATTGGGTTAAAATCCATCTGGAGAGACGCCACCCCCCTTCACCAATCACCCTAAAGGAAAGGGTGGAGCTGCAATATTGTTAAATCCTAAATGGATGAATAAAGTTATCAAATGGGGACAATCCCCTTGTGATAGGGCAGTATGGGTAATCATACAGAATGAAGGTACTACATTTGGTCTCTGCTCAATCTATGCATCTAATGACTATTGAGAAAGGGGGGAGATGTGGGAATGGATTGCTAAATTAGATGACATCCCCTGGCTCTTGGGAGGTGACTTTAACATGGTAATCAATGCTCAAGATAAACAAGGAGGGAATAAGGTGGAATGGAGAGGTGCAGAGAGAATTCACTGGGAGAGGATGGCTAACAAAATGAGATTGACAAACCCAATAGTAGGTAAAAAAGAGGAGCACAAGTCAATTTGGTACACTTGGTGCAACCACCAATAGTACAATAAGAGGGTCTATTGCAGACTAGATAGGTTCTACTTCAACAAGGATTTTTTTGAAATTATTAAAAATGAGGATGGTCTTCAATATGCTGTCATATCGTATACACTATCTGATTTTCACCCCATTATGATTGGGTTAAAGGTAACTAATTCCTAATCAGCCCTACGTAACCCTAGTTTAAATTTTAGAATGAACACTAGCCTGCTAAAAGATGGTGATCTAAAATGTGCACTGTACTTGGTTAGAATGTTTAACAAACATGGAAATAGTCAATTGACAAACAATGCTAGATGGAATCAAAATATCCCAACCTGGACCTCACTTTGTCAGGTGGTAGGCAAAAAGAAAGCTAAAGATGCCAGAGCATCTGAGGTGCAATTGCACAGTGCATTACAATTGGCAGAATCCGAACTTCAAGAGGATCCGGAAAATGTATCACTCACCAGTCAACTAATCAAGGCCAAAAATGACCTTAGAAGGCTCCAAAACTAGAGAATCAAAGGATGGAGAACAAGGGCTAAACTAAACTGGCTTGATACTGGGGATTTGGGATCTAAGTTTTTCTTCCAGATGCTCAAAATGCAACAAGCAAGAGAGAAAATAGACACCATATGGGAAGAGAATAAGAACCTATCTGAGCCCAATGAGATTCTAGAGTGCTTTGCTCAGTTTTACAAGAAGTTATTCTTTGCAGAACCAGCTAAGGAAGAGCAGGAAAATGCAAGGAAAATAGTTATGTCTTTAGTCCCCAAACTCCTTGAGGAAGAAGATAGCAGGATGCTTGAAAGAACTATCTCTAAAGAAGAAATTAAAGAAGCTATAGTGGCCCTCAATAATGATAAATCTCCTGGTCCTGATGGATTCCCAGTAGAATTTTACAAAGATAATATTGAGTGGATTGTGGATGATTTGCATGTTCTATACTCTGAGGCTATTCACAATGGGTCCCTGGGAGAAAACATAAACCAAGGCCTTATTAAGCTCATTCCTAAAGAGGGTGACAGAACCCCGGTTAAAAACTGGAGACCCATTACACTATTAAATGTGTCATTCAAGATCTTAGCGAAATTGACAGCAAGCAGATTAGAAAAAATCTTACCAAAGATTATCAGCTCTACACAAACAGGATTTGTCAAAGGACGGTATATACTAGAGAACTTAATCACATGTTGGGAATCACTTCATTGGGCAAAAGAGTCTGGGCAGAATGGGGCTATGTTACTCATAGACTTCGAGAAAGCTTATGACAGAATAGAATGGGAATATATTATACAGATGCTCCAGTCGCTAGGATTCCCCCCTGGGTTTTGTAAACTGGTAAAACCCTATTATGTGATGCTAATGCCTTTGTAGAAGTTAATGGAATGAGATTCCCCAAATTTGCACTAACGAGATCTATCAGGCAAGGATGCCCCCTAGCCCCAGCCCTTTTTGTCCTAGCTGTTGATGCAATGTTCTACCTACTTAAAGACTCCTCTGTCACTCCTCCTGTCAGGGGTATTTCACTACCTAACAAAACGGAAATCTGTAATGTCCAATTTGCTGATGATACTGCAATATTAATTAAACTCGATGAAGAAAACCTTGCTGCCCTGCTGAAAAATATAGAGCTATTCTGCCTAGCCTCTGGAAGCAAGATAGCTATGCACAAATCCAACCTACTTGGTTGGGATGAAAACCCCCCGAACTGGCTCTCAAAATTCTCTCTCAACTGGCTGGGCCCTTCTCATATTGTTAAATATCTAGGCATCCCATTCTCTGTCCTCCCAAATCTAAAAGAAATGTGGGACTGGGTAAGGAATAAGATAGAAAAGAAGCTCTCTAAATAGAATAGGAACTATCTGTCTCTAGCTGGAAGATTTAAGGTCTGTCAAAAGATCTTGGCATCATATAACATATACTTCTCTTCTGCCTGGCTCTTCAAAAACTATCAATTTAATAATATCCAAAAACAGATAAGGGATTTCCTTTGGTCTGATGGAAAAGGTACCAGGAAGCAACATGCACTGAAATGGGAGTGGTGTACTATGCATAAACTCTATGGTGGGATGGGTCTAAAAGATCTCAAATTACAGGGTATTGCCCTCGCATCCAAATGGATCCTCAAAGCCATGGATGGAGATGAGCCATGGAAAGTCCTAATAAGGAACAATATCTCATCCTCAATTCCTAAGAAAGCCAAGAAATGGAAGGATCTCCCCATGATAGACCTTCTTCTTGGACAGATAGAGGTAGCCCAAGCTAGGTCAGAGGTCTTTAAGTCCCTATGGAAAGCTTGGGAGCAGGTGAAACACTTGGTGCAAATCAATGTAAATGGAAATAGACAGGGGCAAATTACCAGTGACAGATCTATATGGTGGAATCTAATTCATAATGGGAAACCATTGGCAGCTCTGCACTAAAGTGGCACAATATGGGAATTAAGTATATTGACCAGATTCTGGAGAATGGCCAATTGAGAACATGGGAGGACCTGAAGATTACCTTCTCTATCCCGCAGTCCCAGAGCAGAGCATATAGCATCCTGAAATCGGCCTTAGCCACTTCTCTTCCCCCACCTCACCCTTCTCTCCCCCACTCTTCCATCTCTGCACTCTACTGGGTTGATGGCACACCTCTCCCCTCCCTTAAAGCCAAATGCATATATGCATCTCTCACTGAGGCAGATGACATTTTTCTTCACCTGAACAAATGCTGGGAACTAAAATGGGAACCAAAGGAGTGGAAAGATAGGTTAGGTAAATTCTGGGGGTCTCAAAATGAACCAAAAAAACAATTCTTTGGCTGGAGATTGCTGTTAAATAAACTTCCCATTAAAGACAAGGAGGGTAACTTCCTAAATTGCAAAATTTGTAGATTACCAGAATCTGTAAAACACATCTTTTTTGAATGTCACTTTGCAAAGGAAATTTGGAAATTGTTTGGTCTTAATCTGGAAACTAATGGTATTGAAATCATAAATGTCGTTTTAGGCTAAATTAAGGGCTGTAGGAAAACTGCAAATATCTTCTGGGCTTGTTTATCTTTAGAAATTCTTTGGCTCATTTGGAAATACCGTAATGATGATGTCTTTAATGACAGCACCAGCACCTCACAGAGTCTCTTAGGAGACTCATTTTTTATATTGTTTCAATGCAGGTCACTATGGTTATAAAGTTAGACTCAGAAAAGTTTGATAGATGGATAAAGGAGGGTGCTGCCACCGTTTACATTAGGGAGCTATCCCACGACTTCACATGGGAGAGAGATGAACCAGGAAAGGCAACATTTGAGCAAGCACTCATGGCCTTCATGAGACAGATGGATCGTAGACACCTACACATGGAGATTTCCCGGGAGGAAGCTGACTTGCTTCATGAGCACAACTCACATCCCCACAAGCAGGATATACTTGATGGATGCAGGGAAGTATGGCAGGATGGAAACATGGGCTGGGTTGCCTGGATCCCACCAGTTGGAGACAACCTTGACCCAGATTCTGAAATCTCCTTTTCATAGTCCTTTAGAACTCTATTTTTTTGTCCTTTTGCTCATATAATTATGATGTAATTAGTGTAAACATCTTCCCATAAGTGGAGTTGCTCGTGAAACTCTATATTTTTTGTCTATGCATCCTTCTACGATGCCTTGATGTACTCGTGAAACTCAGACATTCCTGATGACATGTAATGGCTATTTGATATCTAATTAAAAAAAAAGTTTGTAAATAATTAATAATAATAAATATTGAATAAATTATGCAGTATACAGTATTTATTTAAAAAAAATGAATTTTCGATAAACATAAATAAAATTATGTATTCATTTTGAATGCATCTTGATCCACCAAATTTGATAAAAGAAAGTTTAATAAATTTGTTTTCATAAAACTTTTGTTTGTAAAATCAAAAATAAATTTTTTAAACACAAAAATTTTAATAAAAGAAAATTTTTCTCAAGCTTTCGAGTAAATACTTGGCTCCACACACCAATGCAATGGGTGTGTCCGTATTCAGGCATCAATGTGGGTGCATCCATATTCAGCCGTCAACGCGGGTGCGTCCCTGTGCGTTCCTTCTCAGCTCAACCTTCGATGCGGGTTTGTCCATTTGTTCCTTCTCAGCTTGCAGTCTTAGCTCAGCTATTTGTCGGCAATTTTTTTTTCTTAAATAGGGTTTTCGTGTGTTTTTTTCATTCACGATTTAATTCCAATTAAACCTTCGATTTTTTGATGTTTTAATCATGCAAAATTGTTGAAAATCGTGTTGGCTGATTTTTGCCGATTTTTTGGGAAATTAATCGGGAAGCTCTATGATTGCTGATTAATCATGATTTTTTTGCAGATGTTTGCTTCTATGATATATATTATATTATATTATATAATAATGTTATATATATTAATATACAATAATATTTAAATATAATATATATGATTTATTTATTATAATATTAAATAATATAACATATATTATATTATAAAGTAATAATATTATATATATGATATTAATATATAATATAATATCTATTATATTATATTATATAATAATACTATATATGATAATCACTGAATTTATAAAAAACATTAACCGAATTTGTAAACAAAAACTTTAACAGCAATTATAAAGGCAAAAACACTCGGCGGACTGAACCGCTTACCCTCACCCACATCGAGGCTCTCGGGCCCAAACCGGGTAACTTAGAAGAAAGGGAAATATGAAGAGAAAGAGAAGCCGAAAGGGTGAATTTGAAGGGTTTCCCATAATATTATGAAAGAGAAGTGAGAGGCTAAATGGAGATATGTTGAGTTCATTCTTTCTCTTGGATTGAAACCTTCGTGGTTCTGGAGATTGGAACTTGTTGGGCGCAAACCCTTTCGAGAAGGTCAGTTTTGGTGGTGAAACTATCCACCCTAGCTGGTATTTTGCGGAATCACCTAGATTTCACATATGCACTTTAATGTTTCTTTGATCAAATTTGTTAAGTTTTTTTAAAAGACAAATTTCTGGAGGTTGAAAGGATTACAATCTTATTTAGAAGAATTTTCTGTTACAGCAAACAAGTATTGTTTTCTGCAAGTATGTTACTGTCATTTGTGGCATGGAAGATTTATCTCAGCGGCAGGGTTGTGGGTTAAATATTTCTTGACATCGGTTGCTGATGGATCACTGCTAGTTAGTTGTGTTTATCTAATTTTTTCTGCAGCTTGTGTCTGATTGATTTATGAAGTTCTTAGCAATATATAATCGATTTCCAGAAATCTACTTGCCTGCAATCAAGAATACTATTTAAGCTCAGGTTTGAAAACACTGTTTGACAAATTATCGTGAAGGGATAGGTAAAAATTTGGGCAAGATTTTATAGGGGATATTACAGCAATTGTAGACATTTTTCTATGAACAATTTTAGTGACAGAGAAGATTTCTTTTGTGGGATTGAAGATGTCCATTTTAGTGTGCCAATGGTGGCAAACGTTTAGTCATTTAGTTTGCAACATAGAAGGGACCAACATCCTTTTTGGACTTGAAATTCCTTTGTTGGCACTTTGTAAGATGAGTACATTAAGGTTTCATACTTGTGCTAGTGCAAGTAGCTAGTCGTAAAGGAGTGCACCATTGAATTTCATGACTGCTCTGCGTTCTTGTGTAATCACCATACATCTATTTTCAAATAAATAGCTTGATTTTGGACAATGCATCGAAAACTGAAGCCAAGGCCAAGTTCAAATGAAAGCTTGCGTTGTATATGAGCAAGCTAATGCATGATTCAATTTTAAAGTTCTTTGAACTTAAGAAAAAATTCTGTATGCAGGCACAACATAACACAAAATCATTTGTGACAAATGCCAAAGCATCGACATCTTCTACACCAAGAAATGACATTTTTTAGTGCTACTCTACCTATGGGAAATAATTGGATACCATTTTTCAAGCCGTTAAGCAACAATCCCCATACATTCATTCAGATCATAAGCAAATTTCAATTTTTGCGCATAGAGCAAGCTATAGAACGTGTATATTTGTAGCAATTCCAATTGGTGAATAAATAGGAGGGGAAAGACAAAACGACAACAATTTATGTTAGCAATTGCCAATTCATAAACTCACCATAACTTCACATATGCCTACATTGTGCTCACATGTATGCAAACATTGAAGACCGTATCAAGTCTCAAACTCCTTATTGCTTTATTAAGCCAATGAATACGAAAGCTCAAGGTCTACACACCTTTGGCAGTATTGAAAAGGCCTTGGAAATCTATCAACATGGTTTCATGAGTGAACTATGTATGACAAAGCATCATAACGTTTTTGTGCTTGTTGTAGAAAGTTATTTAGAAATAGCCATCACAATTGCTTGTGTGTTTGCTACCAAAGGTTTGTTAGTGTATCTTGTCAATTCTTATGAGGAATTGGATGCACAATTGGACCGAAAAATGATAGTGTGAGGCAGAATCCTTGCTCAGATTCCAAACAATAAAGAACTTTATGCAATATGTATTACACAGGTAATTGGTAAATAATTGAATGGATTAAATGAATGATCAAACGATCATTTATAGTTTACAAGGATCGATGTTTCTTCTAAGAAACAAACAATAACAGAAGTAAAATTAGAAACTACTAATATTTACAATATCATACAATATTGACCATTAAATATAATAACAAAAGATATTATTATAATACCCTCCCTTAATGGTCAATTTGTCTACTACACCAAGGAGCCCCTTGAACTTAACAAACTTATCCGGATGTAGGAACTTGGTGAGAATATCTACAGTCTGGTCCTTAGTAGGAACATATTGCGGATGAAGTGACAATGAAGCTCAACATGCTTGGTTCGCTCATGGAAGACTAGATTTTTGGCGAGTTTGAGCACCCCTTCATTGTGAAATCGATGAGTCTGGGATCTTTGGTCCATCCATAAAGGATACCAAAGTTTGAAGTGCCTTATACATAGCACAGGATCCGCCTCGGTGCAGCCCAATAATTTGATGTAGGAGCTGTCGTGAAGCAAGAAATGTTACTCACTGCATAGCTCAGATCAGGTCTAGTGGTGGTGAGATATATTAAACTGCCCACTAGTTGCTTGAAATCGGATTCATTCTCGACTGGAGAACCAGATTTGGCTGACAACTTCAGGCCTTTCTCCATAGGTGTAGATGCAGGTTTGTAGTGCTACATTTGGAACTTGTCTAGCAGAGCCTGAAAGTCACACAACCAATACTAAGAGGGGGGGTGAATCAGTATTGGAGATATTAAAAATTTCTAACAAAACATGATGCCATTTGAAAATAAATATATGAAAGCAGGCAAAGCACAAATTTTTTTTATTGTGGAAATTACTGTCGGGTAAAAAACCACAGCACAAATGAGCTCTTATTAATTCTAGAAGAATGGGCACCAACCCACAAGGGCTACAACCTTGAATACAAACAACTGATAAAAGAGAGCACCAACTCTCACACAACACCAACTGTGATAAACAAAAACCTCCAGCCTTATAAAGAAGAGAGCACCAACTCAAAATTAATGAGACTCCAATCTCAACAGAAATTCTATCCTTGTTAACATGACACTTATAACTCAAAACCACATAACAATATAAAGATACAGACACAGCTGAATGTATTGCTTTTAGATTTCAAAAGATATTTTTGTGTATCTCTGTAGACTCTTTCACTAATAAAATATACACCTAATCTCTGTTGCTCAGCAAGTGTATTTCATTTTTAATTAACTTCCAAAAACTTTCATCTAATCATCACTTTTCAAAATTTTCCATCAAAACTTGGAATGTTAAAGAAGAACCAAAAATCATTAACTGCAACTCCCAAGAAATATTTGCGCCCGCCAATTCAAAAAACGACCAAGCTCACAAAAAATGGCACAAAAAATAATGTTTTAGTTATCGTGGTCTCTCTGAACAAAACCACACCCCCACAATAGAAGAGATTCCTCCCAAAAACGACATCGGCAATACAAGATTCCAGCAACCAAAATGCATATTTGAATTTTCAAAATTTAAAAAGTATCTACCAGGGGACACTGATTTTAGCAGCCCATGACCTACACAGAGGCAGTAAATACAATAAAGAGAAATTTATGAGCATGATATATAAGCCAAGAAAGTCATGGTTAGCAAAAAACGACCTTTCTCTAAAATACGACTTCCAATTTTATGAAAATCTGCAATAATTATTTCAAAACACGACCAGAGAAAATTTTTGAGCAGCTATACAAATTCTGCACAACTTCTGAAAAGTAATTAGCGCACCAAAAAGAAATTGATAGCCCATGTAACTGAGAGAGCTGCCACACAAAACACGTTTATAGGAATATAAAAAAACGGCTTCATTTAAAGCGATTTATATGGAATCGATTATTTGTAATTTTAATGAGGCCTAGAAAGCATGACTAAAAAAAAAATGACAGACTTGGTTCGATTATATATATCTATCCAACATAGTGCTTTGCCACCACATACCCAAATGCCACGAAGACACAAAAATAAAACTTCAACATACAATATTTAAAAAAAAATCGATTCCAAAAGGAATTGTGTTGATATCGACTCATTTCTGGCAGCTCCGTAAATTTCTGGCAGCTCTACAAATTGTGTTTGAGGCTCATACACGCTGTGAATGTTGGCCATGAGAGCAAAATTGACATAATCAGGCTGTTTTCTCTTCTTCGGAGCAGTTGTCCCTTGAATGAGCTCATCATCATGAAAATTAGCAATTGTCTTAGCCCACCATTTAGGCCGGAGAGTAGAATTGCCAACATCAGATGCAGGAGGTGCAACAAGATCAGGTTCATCAAACTGAAGATCAGAGGAATCCTAAGGAAAGTTAGGTGTTGCAGTTGCATGTGTAGTTGATCCTGTGCAGGAGAAGGAATTGGTGTAGGTGCAGGAATTGGAACAACTGTAGCCCTCCCATCAGGTGGACCTAATGGAAGACGAATACCTAAGTCTAAAGCCTTCAATGGCTGATCCTTTGAATCCACAACTGGAGGAGAGAACTGAAATGACCCTCGTTCCTCATAAAAAACCACATAACGATTGAAGGTGAGACGATTTGTCTCGATGTCAACTAGTCGGTAGGCTTTGTGAGTATCACTGTAGCCGGTGAGCATGAGTTTCTGGCTCTTGGCATCCAACTTGGTGTGTTTCTCATCAGGGATCCAAACAAAAACAGTGGAGCCAAAAACCTTAAGGTGACTGATTCTAGGCTTGTGGCCTGACCAGGTCTCTTTTGGAGTCTTTTTCTTTACAACCACTGGAGGAGATCGATTCAAAAGATAGACTGCAATTTTAACTACTTCAACCCAAAACTTCTTTGTAACACTCTTGTGTTCAAGCATAGATCGGGCCATTTCGGTAACTGTGTGGTTTCTTTGCTCAACGACACTGTTTTGTTGAGGTTTTTAAGGTGTAGTGAGTTGGTGCTTTATGCCATATTGTTCACAAAAATGGGAGAAGGCATAAGAACAAATTTCTCACCCATTATCAGATCGAAGAGTAACAATAGGTTGACCATGCTCTTTTTCTACTAATGCTTTGAACTTTTGAAACACAACAAACACCTCTGATTTTTGATGAAGGAAATGCATCCACATTTTATGATTGAAATCATCAACAAAAGTTAAGGAACACCTGGACCCAGTAACAGAATGAGTAGCCATAGGCCCGCAAATATCACCATGGACTATTTGTTGTACCTTAGAAGCTCTCCAAGAATTGCCATCCGAAAACGGAGTCCGATGCTGCTTCCGAGCTTGACATGCTCCGCAAGCTCCGAGGTTCTGAGTCTGGATCTCTGGCAATCCGATGACAAGATCTTCCTGAACAAGCTTGAGAAAGATAGTGCTCATTTAAGTGTCCATAATGCTAATGCTAGAGTGTACTAACAAAGGAGAGCTTGGCTGCCATGGCAAGCTCTTGAGAATCTCCAGAATCAACTAGTTTGAATAGACTATGATCCTCAAGACTCACGGCAACAGTAGACTGAGTCTCCCGAGCAATGATACTGCATTGATGTGAACTAAAGGTCACGTAGAGGTGAGGAGAATGTCTCAGAATTTGATTGATTGAGAGAAGGTTGAGTTCCATTCCTGGAACTGTTGCAAGGTGTGCGCCCTTGGTCTCCTTGTGTTGTGCAGCACAGCGCTTCGGTTTGTGAGATGGCTTAACCACCTCCTGTGGATTCTATAAGTCTAGTGGTTGTATCGGGCATTAATAGGTCGATCTTTTGGTGCAATGACAACTGCACTTGTAACAAGTGGTATCAGAGCTTGGTCACAAGTTCAAATCCCTCGCTTGCGTTGGGGGGGATTGTTGCAAGGTGTGCGCCCTTGGTCTCCTTGTACTGTGTAGGGCAACGCTTGGGTTTGTAACATGGCTTAACCGCCTCCTGTGGATTCTATAAGTCTAGTGGTAGTATCGGGCATTAACAGGTTGATCTTTTGGTGCAACGACAACCGCACTTGTAACAGGAACATAGTACACGTTGAGGAAAATCAATTTCCTCCCTCCAGATCGAATCTGCACATTGTCCTTTTCGACAATGGTGAACCAATCTCGGCAATGAGTGAAGTGGCATGTGGCACTTGAATCGATATACCATACAGAGGATTTTACATTGTGTGTAGGTTTTTTAGCCATGAAGGTGTAAAAGGCAGACTTGCTATACTCAGTGTGCTCAGCTACATTTGCTTTAGGTTGTGAACCGCTTTGCTTGGCCTGTGCAACCAAGCGTTTACGTCACTCAAGTTTCATATGACCAAATTTATGGCAGTAATTGCATTGAATACTTTACTTCTTTGGGCCTTTTGATGACGGAGCAGAGCCTTCTGATGACGGAGCAGAGTTCTTCTGCTGAGAAGACTGCGACTTGCCTTTATCCTTATGAAAGGATTTGGTTGCGAAAGCTTGTTCTGTAGAGGATGAGCGGGTACTACTGTCGAATTGTTGCTTCCACCGATCCTGCTACAGAAGTTTATTCCAGAGATCAGCGAATTTCAGATCAACATCGGTTGAGGTGATGTTAAGCGTTTCGACAAAATGCTCGTAGGACTTTGACAAACTCTTCAAGGTTATGACGAGCACTTCCTCCTCCATATTCCGACTGATGGCTTCTAACTGGTCATAGATGTCCTTGATCCGATTGAGATGCTTCTAAAGGGATTTGCGTGCATCCATGACTATAGAGGAGCATTATTTTCAGAAAGAAGGCTATGCTCTTATCAGATGTCTCATGCAGCGTCTTGAGATGATCCTGTATCTTGACAGTTGTTTTGCCAGAACGTATTTGAGGAAGTTGATCATCGGTCACTGAGAGCTTGATGAGCATGACAACTTTGCAATTTTGTTCATCAAACTTTGTCTGATTAGGATAGGCTGAAGTGGGATGGGGGACCTTTCCAAGCACCAACTGATCGATGACACGATACTCGAAAATTGTGAGCATTGGTTGCTTCCATGTATTTTCATTTCTGCTGTTGAATTTTTGACTTTCCTCAAGTAGAATATTCGTCAGAGATGCCATCATTGAAAACTGAGGTCAAAGCTGGTTGATCGAATGATGGCACAAATAGAGGCAGGAGATAGTCAACGCATGAAATCGTGTAAACGTGATGCATAATGAATAAAACTGAGGCAAAACACTTGCATTGATTTTTAGGTAGAATAAAGTATTTTTGGGCATAGATCCCAATGTTCAGATTTTTGATGACCCAAAAAATTCTGATACAGACCTAGAAGAGTTTTTGAAAAACCCCCAAAATATTTCTTTTTGAGAGTGGTTTTTCGAAAAACCCTAGCCGCAAAAAAGATATTGAGGGTTCGTAAAAAACCCTAGCTGGGACAAACAGGTTGCAGGTCGAACAAAAAAATGGCAAAAATTAGAAGTTGCCGCTAGAAAAATCCCTAGGTCGCAAAAAACAAATGTTTGCAGAAGGTCGTAGAAAAACCTAGAAGCCGAGTCGGAAAAAATATAGGCATGAAAAAAATCGAGTAGCACACAGAGGATTCTTGCCAAAATTTTTTTCTTGTCGCACAAAAGAAAAATTGTGCAATAAATTTTTTTTCACCAAAAAAATGCAAAAGACTTCCGTCACAGGTTGTGCAGGCGGAAAGCAGAGAGTACGTGCGCAGGAAAACGATCACACAAGCTTTGTAGAGGTTGTGAAAAACAAAGAAATAAATCTTGTTGCCGTCGTCAGGAGCCACAAAAACACAAAATGCCACCAAAAATCAAAGATACAAATACAAACGAAGTCGTTAAAAGAATCGCGTGGAACAACTTTGTGTGGGCTAGAAAGGGCTAAGCACGATTACGAATAGAGAACGAACGTGGGTGGGAAAAAATTTCCCCAAGATAGACCCACAATTTAATGAATGCAAGACTGGAAAAAACTCTTGAAAAATTACACTAAAAAAATTCTCTAGAGAAAATTTTAGAATTATAAGTTTTTCAAAAAATTTTAGATTCGTGCTCTGATACCATATTACATAGGTAATTGGTAAATAATTGAATAAATTAAATGAATGATCAAATGATCATTTATAGTTTACAAGGATTGATGTTTCTATTAAGAAACAAACGATAACAAAAGTAAATTTAGAAATTACTAATATTTACAATATCATACAATAGTGACCATTAAGTAAATAACTAAAGATACTATTCTAATAATATGTGGAATTGGAACTTGTTTTATGTTAGACAAGAAAACAGGACATGGAATAAGAGAAATGATAAAATCTCTTACATGCCTAATATTCACCACACAATTTAAAATAGTTATCTTCAATATAACTCTTAAGTTATTGGTTTTGGTATAGGGTCGGGTATGTGTATAGGAACGGGGT